>NC_031769.1:23978904-24056850 GCF_001522545.3 Parus major | reverse complement strand
GAGGCGGCCGGCCCGCTGCAGTCCGGCCCCGGGCGGTGACTACCGAGAGGCGGAGGACGGGCCCGTCCGCGGCCACGCCGCCAGCGCCGAGTCCCGCTGGCCGCCCCCGGCCCGGTTTATCCCCTTCTTCCCTCCCCCGGAACGCTCGTTTCCAGCCTGACCCCCGCGGACCGGGCCCGCCCGGCACCCGCCCGTTTCGGGGGAGGCAGCGTGCCCGCCCCCGCGCGGGAGGGGCAGTCCCGGGTCCCGGGAAAGCCCCCGCGCCTTCCCGCTGCAGGGGGCACCGGGCGCACCGAGAGCTCCGGCACATCCAGAGCCAGCGTGCTCCTTCCCTCGCTGTTGTGCCCGGGAGACGAACGTGCTGGTGACAAACCCCGGCAATCCGCTCACAGCTCCGTGGGCATGGCTTGCTCTGGCAGCTGCTGACAGGGACGGAGGATCACCCTTGGAGCACAACCACAACTACAAAGCCTTTGTTGTTTGTTAGCTTGGGCGAGTTCGCCACAAAAAATGTTGTGGCTTTATAAAGGCAATAAGAAAACTTAATTGCAGAACATGAAATCTGTAGGTAATTTGTAAAATGGGCAAGCCGGGAATGTAATGACTGTTAATCACATAGCAACTCCTAAGCAAAGTTCGTTAAACTAACTGCACAAATATCCAGAAAATGGCCTGGGGATGTACACTGCAAAGTCTGAAAACTAATTATTATGTATACAAAAGGAAGACAGCGGTGACTGGAAATAAAAAAATGAGGTACAAAGATCCACAAACTTAATCCATTACTTCTAATGAGACTGAAGTATGGGTACTATATACCATTATACGGGCTCACAGGTGTCAATCTCTAATTTGTACCAAGGGGATGCAGCACAAAACTGCTTGCCTCAATAAAGTTTAAATAACCAGCACGAATACCGACGGGCAAACAACAAAGCTTGTAAGATAGATTAAAAACCAGAATTTTGATAAATATGTACGCCAGAGGCCAGGTACAGAAGCGAGGCCGTTTGTGAATTTTCCCCACTGCTGGCAGCAGCCCTGCTCGGCCCCGCTCAGGCTCCCGGGGGCACGGGAGGAGCTGCGGGACTCTGGATGCCCTGCGGGACTCTGGATGCCCTGCGGGACTCTGGATGCCCTGCGGGACTCTGGATGCCCTGCAGGCTGCTGAGCAAGGCCCTGCCAAAGCACGCCAACACAGCGGGGAGAAAAGGAGATCAGATGGATAAGTAATGAACCAAAATACAGGCAGCCCTTGAGCTTCCAAAGCAGTCACAGAAAGCTCCCCTTCCACAACCGCGTTCCAAAGCAGAAGAATGAAGGAATTACTTCTTCACAGCTGCTTGCAATAAGGAGTCCTACAGGTGATTCACTACACAAGGACTGAAAATATTGCAACTAAGCAAGACATCACCTATTAAATTCTAAACATCAGATATTACAATAAATCTGAGGCCCAGCCTCTCTGTCAGTGTTTTTCTGTTGGTAGGATTTTGTAGACATGAAGCTGTGGGAACACCTAGAGAGCCATTTGATTTTTGAGGATAAAAGTGTATTAACAGAACTTCAGGTGTTATTGAAGAATAGAGACATAAGGCAGAAATTTAAACATTTTATTTCCTTTGTGATTTTTGGCTAAGGATGTGAGGTGGTAGAAGACCTTAGCATGTACCAGGTATGTATCATTAAGAGTTTTATAATTCCCACACACAGTCAAAAAAAGGGACACAAACAAACCTTAAAAATCAGTGAAACAAATGAGACAATTTTAAATAGACTAATTCACATCTTATTATATAAAGATAATTAGAAAAATATCCACTACCTTATCTGCATAAGTGAAGTCACAAATATCTTTAAATTCATTTTCTAACGGAAGTTGTGCAAACAAGATGGTCATTTCTTACTCATAATACACACATGAAATAATGTACCCAAGAGAACGCTTGTATTATTTCAGGGCAGAATAGTGCAAACTACCTCTATATTATACTTCAGTAGAAAGTAAGGAAATAACTCACTGATGATGATAGAAGCAATGCACATTAACTCTCAAGTTTTCCACAATGAGAGATAATATATTGCATTGATGTTTTTCTTAAATGTGCTCTAAGTAGACAACATAAATGTTCAGAATCTAACGCCAAATTATTTTAAGTAATGTCATGTTCCTTCAATATCACTTTAGGTTCTTTACAGCCAAGATGTACAGAAATTACTGGAAATTTTGCCTGCTTTATCACAGACAGTTGGGACCCCATTTAAATGTTCAGCTTTGGTTATTGATCTAAGTTATTCAAACTTACATTATAATAACTTAGAAAACTACATCCTTATTTACACAATGTGAAACAATATTATTATTATTGTAATGTCTAGGATAATAAATTGTATTTTATTTCAGTTGTTATGTTGCTCTTTAAGACAATCTCTTAAAATATGAACATGGCCATGCATCTAACTATTAAATTCAGAATTGTGTGTCCTTTCACATTTTCAGTACTTTTATGATAATCCATTTGACTAGAAAGTATTTTTAGGCTTTGCTAAAGTATGATTGATATTTCTGTTAATTCCTGAGCAATATTAAAATTCTGCACAGTATACTTTAGAGAAGATAAAAGACCAAGGGCCTTCTTACTATGTTAGTATAAAATCAGAGTAGCTTCACTGGAGTTATAGAATTACTCTATTTCCCAACCAATTGGAATTTTAAATCTGTTCAGCTTAGTATTTACAGATGATAGAATATGACTGTCATTTTACTTGCAATGCAGTAACAACTCCATTCAATTCTCACATCTGGCAGAGAGAGACCCAAGTTGTTTAACCTTATTGGCATAATTTTAATTTATACCCAGTATCTTTTAAAACCAGTTTTGGTGCAGTCCCACAACACTGAAAAGAGTTGATTTTCTGTTTACTCTAGACGTGTGAGTTGTATTTATACATATTAAATTAAAGAGTTGAATTTATGGTATTAAATACTCTAGATATGTTGTATTTACTTTGGATGTCACTGATGCATTGTTTCAAGTCAATTCTCTGCTTTTAAGTCACTAGGTTTTTGTGATAGCAATTTATTTGCACAGTGGAGCAGCAATGCAAGTTTTTCCATGTGGCTCAGGCAAAAGAAATAAGTCATTCCGTCATTTGTCTCCTGTCAGTGTCTTTCAAGTCTTACAAGATAATATATGTCTGTTCACGTAGAAATGGAAACTATTTATTTAATCTGATCTTTGGCCAAAAAATCCTCTCTGCTATCCTGCCAAACCATTGGTGGGGAGGAGGATTTTCTTCCTTGTTCATATCACAACATAAACACAACTGAGTTCTATTTTTTCACAGTTCCCATTAATTCTTATTATGTAATCAAGCTTAAAGAAAAAGATCTGGTCTTAATAAAATAGTTACATTTTGGCAAATAAGGTACATTCAAGTCAGGGTTCCCCTGAGCAAGAGTAGCAGAGACTAAAATATACAACAAACAACTATAATAACAGGTTGATAACCTGTACTTTAAAACATGAGCAATCTGTGACTGCCATAAGTGTAATTCTTTTATATAGGAAACCATTAATTGTTAAAAATGGGAGTTCATTAGTATCACTAATTTGGTAACTTCAGAAGATAGTGCAGTTTTTACACAGAACATGTCAAACCACTTGAAAGATCAAGAATAGCATCAAAAAAAAGAACTTCGCCCTGAAAGATCTGAAGAAAATCTGCTAATGAAAACAAAACTGCATGTTCTAGCAGTTTATCAGAAAGGCAAATATTAGCATATGAAGGCCTAAACTAAGACTACCAAAGTCTTTTCTCAGTTACTCTGAGGAAACTTTCACATTCATTCTTAAACATTCTGCTTTTAAATTATTCAAGAAATGAACAGCTATGGCTAGAATAAAATCAAATTTTCAAGAGGGGAAAACATGAATTATACACTGCATACAACTGCTTACTTTGAAATGGTAGTTGTGCCTTTGTTAAAAGCTAGAAATTTTACGAATGGTTGAAAGAACTGTATTTCATACAGCTTTCCCTCACGAGCCCTCGATATTGAACTCTGCATTTACACCACAACATAGACAACTATTATTTACCAGCCCAACTAGAATGATGGCAGCAAGTTGCAGAAAATACATGTTCTCATGGAAAAGACAAAATGACAAAATGTTTCACCTGCTAGGATTTGTTAAAAATCAGACCCAGCAAAATGCATTTTATGTTAAACTATTTAGGTGAGAAAACTGTTAGGAAGCGTCCCATAAAACAGATTAGTTGACAAAGTGAGCAAGATCCTGCAAGGTGAGGATTACCTTGAATCATCAGGTGAGTATCATATGTAGATACATGGTATAGAAAACTCTCTAACATCACTGGGAAAGTTTCAGACTTGGAAATGTTACTAATTCAACAATTTCAAACCAGAAGAGCAGAAATAAGAGATAGTTGAGAGCCTCACCATAATTCAATAATTATCTCTTTGTGGAAATATTTTCTTATTGTAACATTCATCTTCTATTGAAAAAGCAGTTTCTCTTTGCAGTCTGAATCTAGAATACAGAAAATAATGGGCAGTCTGTGCAAAAGCATTATCTTAGAGTATTTCTTGTGCAGTAGATATCCATTGTGACTCTTAAAGCCCACTTAGCCAAACTGGGAGAAGTATACTAGGAGGGAGAAATATACTTGATGATCAGAGCTCATGAGTGTACTTCAAATTGTCAGTAAATAACACACAAGCAAATCCGATTACTGAGCTCAGGAATCGCTACCTTGGCAAATCAGGTAACATTTTGAGCCATGAAAGAGAGAAGACAGCAAGTTCAATTTCCCAATTCATTGTTCAAATTCAGTGACACTTTGGAGCCTATACTGATGTTCTAGAAAGAGCAGAGAGAGAAACAGAGGCCAGAGTTCATGAAATACAGCACACCACTGCTGCCTTGCAGTGTGCAATCCATTGCCAAGGTGGAAAAAATTGTCTGGATTGCTCCACCCTGAAGCTGATGCTTATGCCTCTATTTGAGTTCACATTTTAGCAGGCTGTGTTCCACACCCTCTTGGTAACATGAACGTAGGCTTGTTACGATTGCAATAGTGTAATTTGTTTCTCATTTTTCCTTTACAAAAATCTAGTAATTTGAATAAATAAAAATGAGGAAGTAACTGTTTATCTCAAAACAGCTATCTGTTATAGAATGTAGCTCCAAATATTGTTTCCCATATTTTGGTTATCCGTCATTTTGATTCTCTTTTCCCTTACATTACAGGTACTCTCTTGCTAACGCACCATCAAGTGAAAGTTCTCTCTTAAAGCTAGATTTGGTAGACAATTTAATTTAGTGCATAAAAGCACTAAATACTTAATTGTTGTATTCTGTAGGGCATCAGATAATGAACATAGGCCAGCCAAAAATATTCCATTATTTTGGAAAAGCTGTGTTCTTTGCCAAAGCATAGAAGGCATATCACAGTGCTGCAGCCACTGCAAAAATACAGGTTACAGTTCTGTGCTAACACTAAAGCACTGGAGTAAGAGAAAGAGGAATCAAGAAGGGATCACACCACTGAAAAGAAAGATGAGAACACTGCCATCAGGTTGAAACACAAAACAAGAATTAATGAATCTAAGTCTACAAATGTAACTACACCATGTTTAAGAAAGGAAGGAATACTCTTGTTAATTAGTACAGCATTACAGAGGAAAAGGTTTACATAAATATTTGCATGAAACAGAACAAGCAATTGCACGATACAGAAGAGAAAAGAGAAAAGAGAAAAGGGTCTGGGTCATTGCTCAGGACAAAAACACGCAGAAATAGCTGCTATAGGGCAGCCAGTTTTACACAGGCAGAACCTTCAAGCCACGAGGGTAAGAGAAGAGCAAGCCCAGGAGCCCAGGTGCTGAACAGCGGGTCTGACACTGAACTTTGGGGGATGTTTTACAAAAACCCCGAGGTTTTTACACCCGAGCCCAAACGCGGCTCTGGCCAGCGGCTCTTTGGCGCCTCCCGGAGACACCGTGGGGGAAAAATGCGGGGAATAAAGGTGGAAAAAGTACTGGGTTTCTCTATTGCTCTGCAGGGTTATTATGTTCCTTAGCTCTGCAAGTACATTATGCATCTTTAGACAAGGGAAACCTCTTGTCATTTCACTGTCAAGTCAGTGGCGAAATCCACACAAGATAGCAGGAAAATGAAAGTTTCCACTTTTTAGCATCTCCACTTCCTGTCCTTTGAGAAAAGGGCTGCATTCTGGAAAGCTACATTTCGTTACAAATACTCTGATGCAACACATATTGCTGGTATGAACAAATAGATGCACACTGTCTCGGAAGGGAAGCAGCCCTAGAAGAAAGTGAGAAGCTGTAACCTGTATTGGCAAGTGTTTGCCTAGACGTGCACGGTGGGTTTCGGTGATGCATCCTGGTCACCAGGAGGAGAAGGTTCTGCTGAAACCAGAGGCAAACAGCACTCTTACTACCAAGGCAAGGTTTATTTACATGCAACTCGCCCATCCATTTTCACTAAACAAATAATGTCTGATTTGGTCATTTGTATCTTAACTGTGAAATGACAGAGACCGAGGAGCTCCGGGGTGCATCTGTTGAATGGCACTTGGGCTTGAGGGATTATTCTAGTGCCCACTGCTTAAGGGTGAGTGTTTTCATTTATTCAGGCGTAGAGTGGTGCACACTTCAGCAGAATAACAAGATCACTTAGTAAATAGGTAGGTTTTAGACCTAAATATTTGTGTGTGCTGGTGTCTGGACAGCAAAAGCAAGTACTGCAAGCAGGTTGCCTCATAGCTCAGTAGAAACAAACATATCAAAATCAAGTCTACAACAAGTGAATGGGAGAGGATGAAGAATCAAGAAGAAATAGGATGCAGAATTTTAACTGTTTTACCAAGGACTTAACATAAATTCAATTTATGGGAAAATTCTGTGTAATGAGGTCATTTTACTAGTTCTTCCTCTGTGTTGTATGGCATTGCTCCATGCAATACACCTCATACAAATACCCAATCTCTCTTCCAAGCATTATCTTGTCATCTAAGAAAAATGGCTGTAAAGAAGGTGGAGGCAGAGGACTGGACTGAAGGGTGAATGAGGGAAAGTGGGATTACAGAGGTCTAAACTAGTTTAGATCTACTACCTAGCAGTGTGCATTAGTTTCACATCATACAGTGTGAATGAAAAATCACATTTAGGAATAGCTGGTGAGGAGGGAGAGGCAGAAGGGAAATACAGGTGGGTACAAAACTGTCAACAAACTGTCAGTTCTGAGAGGGATGTCATAAAGAGTGCATGAGGAGCAAAAGTACTTGACCATTATTATTTATCTATTTTGGATGCAGTGGAATTAAGGTAGGGAATAAAATGACAGAAACAAAAGAAAAGTTAGCTGCATGTGCCCACACCTCTATATAGGCATCTTTGAGAATTCTACCAGTGCCTCGACTGTGATGCCTATCAGGCATGTAATCACTGGCTTTGGTTCATGTAGGTTGTATGGCAGAGATACCATCTACTCAGTCCCAGATAATCTCAGCTGTAGGTAAACAGTTTTGCTTTATATTTCAGTAACTCCAGCTTGTCCTGTAATTGGAACAGGAAAGGAAGTTTTTAAAATAAAAAGGAAGGAAGCAGCTCAGGCACAGCAACAAGGGAATGATTAGCTTGCATGGCAGTGCTCCTCCCAGACTGTGCAGAGGACTAAGAACCCAGAAAAAACAGGCAAGTAACTGGGCTGGGAGAGGGGGAGGACAAGAGAACATTTTCCTTGTATCCTATACTTGAGAACTTACTCAATTCGCTTTGCACAACTGCTCCACAAGAGCAAATACAGACAGTGAAGAGTCTGATCTCATTAGACAGAGAAATGATTTCATTCTTGAACTACAAGGAATGAAAGTGGATATTTAATATAGTATGAGGTAGTAGTAACTCATGGTGCTACTACTGGTTATGCTCAGTGCCATTCAGAGAAGGAAAAAGAACACAGTACACCAAATTTTCCGAAGCAGCTGAGAGAGTGGGAGTTTAATAAATCCCAAATTCACTAACACTACAGTTCGCCCATGCATGGTGTTCTCAGCAGTTTAAGTGCTTTGGGGAGGCCATCTGAAGCTATACATAGATGCATGCCTGCAAACGGCTACCACATTACTATTTTACTATCTTTCTAAAAAATAAGAGAATGCTAGGCATAAGTTTAACTACGATAATTTTTTCACTTCCCACAATTACAAAGCTGCCAAGCCCGTGCCAGATGCCTGAAGATTTGTGGATTGCTGGAGGGAGTCTGCACCTAGTAAGTGAGTTTGAGATTTTGCTATTTTTCATTTTCATTGCTCTCCATCCTCCCTGGACAGCAGATGGTGGCATTATCATGAATGGATCATTTGTTAAGAAGAAACTCCTCATGACTTCTCAGTGTAAAAATCATCTAAGTATCAGAACACAGGACACACTAGTGTATTACCTGTTTTAAGTTTAAAAGGACAACTGAGACTACTTACCAGAAAAAAATATGGAAAAAAATCTTTTCCACTGCAAAGAGAAAACACTGAATTAAATTCTCCTGCCTTAATTACTACAAATTTATATTGTATCAAGACACCAAATCCTGGGTTTTTTAATCAGATGAAAATTCTTAAATTATCAAGTTACGCTACAGCTTTCTTGAATTCATTATGTTTAAAATTTAGGGGCCAGTCAGTAACACTGTGAATCACTAAAGAGAATGGCAAATGACCTTCTAACTATACTGAACTATCCTGATCACTAGAAAAGGAAATAGCTGCAAACCTCTCAAACTGCAGAAGGCACTGGCTTGTTTGAAAGTTAAGGTTAGGACTTGTAGCCTGTAGTGTAAAGGTAGAAATATGGACAATACATGCATAAGGCTAAAATATTTATTTTTAGGCAGGCCTTCTGATTGTTGTCCAGAGCATTTCCTACTACTCTTAAATGCTCCAAACACTTCTTATTTACCTTTTTAACAGATTTGCTGAAGCTTGCATTCAGTACTGCTATAATGGTGAACTCACTAAATAGTCAGCAGAACTGTGTGTTGGCAATAGAACAAAAATTGCGAAATATATACAACAATGGAGGGGCAAGGCAAAAGAAGGGGATTTTTTTAGGGAAATGCATATATTACCACTTTCTTTTAATGTGCTGAGTAAAACTGGGATGTAGTAGTAATACAAAAGGGTAAATAAAGCATCCTTCCAAGGACACTATATCTAAAGTTACTAAAGAAAACAGAAAAAAACTCTATCAGGATCAAAAGACAGGCTGGACAAGTCACTTTAGGATCTCAGTGAAACTAATCAGCTCCCCTCACCCCCTTAATTTTTATGGGTCTGTTCATACACATAAGTTTTAGAAAAATTGCATATACTATTTTCCCCATTTATATGTAGCACTCTTTCTGCCCTTGTGGTCTGAAGTCAAGCAACCAATACTAGCAGAAAGTTCAAGGATTCAGAATCTCAAATTTGAGGCCTTTATTTTTTTTCTGCCTTCTTTCACTGAAGGCTTTGCTCTATCAAACCATCTGATTGCAAGGAATGACTTCTGCTACATTGCTCTTTGAGAAAATCAGCCTCCTGCCCACTTCTGTTCTTTATCCTTCCTTGTCAAACTGTCCTGGTAGACATAAGCCATCTGATTCAGCACTGATACAAATCACTGACCATGTAGCCTTGTATAGTATTTTGCCTTTTCCCTTTCACTTGTAGTGAGCTTGAAAAGTATAAACTTGAAATCAAATATCCAACCATTTGCAATTAATACCATTACTAAGATATACAGTATTTCTCAGACTAAAACTCCCTGTAATACTTTGTACCACAGAATATGTGGTTACCCATGATATTTACCAGCTGTGCTTGTAGTCAGACTGCAATGCCAGAAATCTTGAGTTTGATCATGCCTTCCATTTCAGCAATAACTCAATAACGAGATCCTTGTGGATGCAATATCGAAAAGAAAATTAAGAACTTCTTGCTGATGAAATGAGAAAGCTTGCTAGGATGTAAGTATGGGTATGACCCTCAGGCCAGATAGGTGGGGAAATTCAAGAAATTTTTTTCTAGGAATGAATCATAAATATTTCACTAACTGATTCATCTGTAATACAAGAAATTTTAAAGACGAGGCATAGAGAACAGTCTGTGTTTTTCATGGAAAGCTCAAAATTGAAGAAGAAAAATAGATGCTCCAGAAGAGATCTCTATTTTTTTAATTAGCATGCTAATCTTGGGCATGATTATGACAATGTTTATTTAACTTGTTGCCTTCTGAGAGCTGAATATAACTCATCACAAAACAGACTATTTAAAAAGAGTAATTGTTGCAGGCTATACTGCCTTAAAATGTTCTAATGGTAACCATTCCTGTTAATTAGAAAGTTGTTCATGTCTCATTAAGTACCACTTGTTCTGTGTTGCTTTTTGAGAAGGGAGTTGGTCTGTTTATTTATTTTACATACCTTATGTAGGTGTACTTGATTATGTTATTTCAAATATGTGCAGAATTATGTGTATAAAATAACAAGAAAATGTGAGGTAGTATTTGCTAAAAAAAAAAAGCAAAAAACATAAATCTTAAATATTGGGCCATATTGTAATTATTTCTATGTACACCTTGAAATCTGTATTTTGATTGTGTATATTTAACCAATAGCAGGCAGTAGAAAGTTATTGTGATGATGCTTACTTTTATGTTCTTATTTCATTGTTTAGCCAAGCCTGTACATACAAATTCAATGAAGTCCAGATCAAAATTCTAATTTTTTTTTTTTAACTCTTTTCAAACTTACTGAATGAAAAGGTTATAGACCAAAGTCAGGAGTTCTGCTCCTGGGGGGTTGTGGCCATGTAGATTGCTACAGTATACTGAACCTCTTCCCCCATCAATAACAAAATAGAAGACATAACCTTCTTCACAGTAGATAGATGTACAAACTCTCCTTTTCCCCTCTTCTTAGTTGAGTCAATCACAGTTCACAATAAACACACAGGGGAAAGACAACTACTAAGCCCTTCCTGTGGCATAATCTTATCCTACCACACAAGCTGTGGTCTTTTCTCTACTTACAGAGCAGAGCGGCATGCAAAAGGTTTCTGCACCTCCCACATTAGAATGCCATTTTTAGATACGGAAAACAAGGAGAAGACCATCTCCATCCCCCTTGACTACAGAGTCTATAGCTTTGCTTGCCCAAACAAGGCAGAGCAGAGCTCCCAGTATTGTTCTCTTTACCCATGCACACAGGCAAGGGTTAAGTACATAGGTACATAGGGCCAGGGAGAGAGAGTAAGCAAGCAGAGCATTGTACCCTGGATCCATTTTTTTGAGAGGTCAGGAAGGCCTGAAACATAGTGGTACAAGACTCCCAAAACACTGCCCCAAATTCAGACTTCCAAGATTTACCCTGGCTGGACACCAGCTGCCCCCCAGAGCCACTCTATCACTCCCCTCCTCAGCTGGACAGAGAAGAGACAATATAACAAAAGGCTTGTGGGTTGAAGTAAGGGCAGGGAGAGATCACTCAGCAGTTATGGTCATGGGCAAAACAGACTTGATTGAGGGAAATAAGTTTAATTTATTACCAATCAAATCAGAGTAGGATAATGAAAAAATAATAAAAAAAAAAGTCTTAAAACACCTTCCCCCACCACTCCTTTCTTCCTGAGTTCAACTGACTTCTGAATTATCTACATCCTTCCCCCTCAGCACAGTGGGACAGGGAGTGGGGGTTGTGGTCAGTTAATCACACATTGTCTCTGACACTCCTTCCTCCTCTGGGGAAGGACTTCTCATACCCTTTCGTAGCTCCAGTGTGCACCTCTTCCACAGGGTGCAGTTGTTCAGGAACAGCCTGCTCCAGTGTGGGTCCCCCATGGGGTTTCCCTGCCAGGAAAGCTGCCCCAGTGTGGGCTCCTCTCTCCTTGGGGCCACAGGTCCTGATGGGAGCCTGCACCAGCATGAGCTTCCCACGAGGTCACAGCCTCCTTTGGCTGTCCACCCACTCTGGCATGGGGCCCTCCAAAGTCTGCAGGTGAATCTCTGCTCCACTGTGGATCTCCATGGGCTGCAGGGGCACAGCTGCCTCACCATGGGCTGCACCATGGGCTGCAGGGAGATGAATCTCTGCTCCACTGCCTGACACACCTCCTCCCCCTCCTTCTCCTCTGGCCTTGCTGTCTGCAGGGATTTTTCTCTCATACACTCTTAACTCCTGTCTTAGCTGGCTGCAATTGCTTCCACCAATAATTTTCCCCCCCTTCTTAACTATGTTATCCCAGAGGCTCTACCACCACAAATGATGGGCTCAGCCTTGGCCAGCAGTGAGTCCAGCCTGGATCCAGCTGGCATTGGCTCTGTCAGATACAGGAGAAGCTTCTATCAGCTTCACATTGAAGTCACGACTGTAGCCCTTGGCTACCAAAACCTTGCCATGCAAACCAAATACATGGTGGGAACATTTTGTCTCTTGAAAAGAGCACAGTGTAAATCCCTGTCAGATTGCTGTGTAAGTCACAGTCACGTTGCCAAGGACAAAAACATAACCCTGCTTATTAGAGTAGATCCTCTTTTAGCCTAAGTCAGCATTGCTTGAGTCACGCTGCAACAGCCTAAATCGTGTATCACCAGGGCTTCTACTGAGTTCTTCTTAAGAGCCTAACTCCTCTGCTACGGAACCTGAACGGAAGAGAGCCTTTAATTTCAGTGAAATCAGGAACAGATCAGTCCTGGGGAAGATTATACTTCCAGCATACTGAATTATAGCTATTTCTTGGGCGCTGCTTTTACTTGGTCCTGAACAAATTCCTTGCTAGTTGCTCTAGAATTTTCTGATCTTGCAGCCCTTTCTTTTGTTTAAAAAAAAGTGACTTCAGTTAAGTTTATCTCAAAAAGTGGTATGATAAAAGGAATACCTGATATTATTTCAGACACAAACAGTATAATGCTTATGTAGTAAAAATAATCCTAGGCTATGTCATACACATTGTAACATCTGCCTAAGAAATGAAAAAAGGATGTAGCAGTTCAAGCAGTAGCTGGCATTAATGATAAATGGATTGTAATTCTTGAGCTGCTCCCCACCATTGTAAAAGTAGAAGTGAAGGTATTTTCATATTTAGCACACTCTTTTTGTCTCTTTCTTCACCTTACTTACTTATACTTTTAGGTTTACTTTTCATAAATTTAACAATTTGCAGAAAAAGACATGTTTTTGGAGGACTACTTAGTGGTCATTAAGTTACTTCTTGCCAAATTATCAAATAATTGCCTCAAAGGTTTCTGTAAAGTAAAATATATTTGACATATGTTATTAGAAGAGATAACATAAAACATACATTGCATCTTTAAAAAAAACAATTAAAATATTTTTTGCTTATACAAGACTACATAAACAAGTAACAAAGACTTTGCTGGTGTAATTTTCTCACTGGGTCATTAAAATAATTCTCCTTTCATGCTTCTGCCTTTCCCCAGGAATCAGATTTTTCTTTCTTTCTTTTTACTTTAAAATTACTACTGTTATCCTTGCAGTTAAAAACTTACCCCAGCATATTGATGTAAGACATGAATGTCACAGCAACAAGCTTCTTTTAAATTACTCTTGTGACATCCTGAACAGTGGTTTTTCTAACCCAACCTACATTTTAAAAGTGCCTTCAAACTTTTCATCTCATAATGCAGTTCAAATAGTAAAACACAATAAAACATAGATCACTGATGATCAAACATAATATCAGAGAATAAGCACAGGGTGGACAGACTTGTAGTGATTCTGAAGTATTTTATGCTTGTATTTCTTCAATGAAAAGCTTACTTACCAAGAAAGCATTCATTCTTCCCTTGGATATGTAAGAAAAAAAAATATAGATCTGATGGTTTTGCCTTCTGCTGGCATTCTGCACTTTACAGAGGAGTGAATTATCCATTGGCATTGTTCTACCAAGATTCTCAGCAATGAAGAGAGCTATATCATGAACTCTGGCTTGTACCATATCAAACTTAGATTAATTCCAGCAGTGAGGCCTACCTTTGTGCAGTTTGAGGAGAGTATGGCTGTACATTCCACAGCCAGGACTACACAAGTCCTTCTCTAACCTCCAGAAATATAGGCTCTCATGGGATGGGAGAAGATGCCTGTTGCTTCACTGAAAGTTTTCCTAAAGCACCTACATTTTTATAATAACAGAGAGGACTGAATGTGTTTAATATAAATAAGACCACAGTATATAACCATAGCTACAAGAGAAAGTCACAGTAAATTTGGTTAGATTTCAAAGTAATTTAGTTAGCAGCACACTAATCTGCACAAAATATTAATTTCAGTAAGTGTGACAGCAATATTTACAAAAAAATGAGTGCCTCATGCAGGTCTGTAGATTAGGCTGATTACAATGAATTAGCTTAAAGTTTGATTTTAAGTACAACACTCTCATGAAGACAAGCCCACTTTCTTGAAACATTGCCCACATTTATCACACTTGGACATTTTGTTCAGAGCAGACATAACATTTTTGATAATATATAGTATGTAGGATAAAGCTGCAGTAGTTTGTCATGGGTGGGCTGATCCTCGCCCACTCGAGTTAGACAGGTTTTGGAGGACTTGTGAGAACAGCAGAGCTTCTCTCGTGATTAATAGGCACGCAGTGTTGCTCCATCTCCCAGGAAACGGTGCCGTTGGATTGGGGCATGCTGTGATGAAATGGCACTTGTGTCAGCCCTGTCCTTTGTTCCACTGTCTCCTATCAGATGTTTGGGAACCACCACCATTTCTGCTGTTCCCATATGAATATCATCACATTCTTCCTCACCACACCACTCAGACCTTCAGAATAAGCAGCAGCCCTGTTGCCTTTTTCTCCAGAAGAATAAGTGATTGAAATCTATGATTCATCAGTGGTAATAGTCTTCAGTTTCTCCTCTAATAATCATCTTGCCTACTGTCTGTGGTTTGCAGTTGGGGATCCAGCTCAGAGAACAATAGGGAACAGCATTAAGCAGCCTACCAACACTAGCATTCAGTGGCCTGTTACACACCTCAGCCACAACACACCCATTTTGCAGACTATAAGAAGGAGAAGGAGCAGCCTCTTTCCCAGCATAACTTCAGTTAAGTCCTGAATGAAGGTCCTGGTCACAGGAATGAAGAATTTTTGTGATGAAGTTGAGGCAGGCATAGAACTGGATAAACACAAGCAGTAAGAAATGAATAAACTCTTCTAGGCATTAAAACCATGAAATAGATTTTATTTGTGTTTACCGTTGATTACCAGAGCTGTACAGGACAGTAATTTAACATGAAGACATTATAAAACATACAGTAGGAAATCTGATATTAGAATTCAAGGACAAACTGAACACTTTTAAAGTGCACAGCTCTCACTTACAGGGTCTTTTTGTGCATGGCTAAGGAGGCCAAAATAAAGTGACCCAAAGCTGTGCTTCATCTGCCACCCCATCCTCCTCCTGTATTCTTCAATATTACCAGTAATACACCTGGAATTTTATCTCAGAAACCCACCACAATACATCTATAATATAGAAAAACTATTTTCATGTTTGTTTTTTTTTTAAATGCAAGCATCTTATTTTATCTTAGCTTCATGCACAAGCTAATAAAAAATATTTTAGAGTTTGAGTCCTCGTTTTTCAATACAGTAACTGCCATCAACAGTGTTTACAACACAGTAATTACTGGTAAGAGACAGAAATGGGATTTCTTAATTTAATTGCTGGATTAGATCATTAATCACTGCTATATCTGATATATTACACAATACAAAAATAACAATATTCTCCCTCAGGTTCTATTATTGCAACTAATAGCAAAAGATTAAAAAAAAAAATTCAAAGCACTGATAATCTATGTGCATTTTTCCTTTTTCTCTCTTTATGTTTGTGAAAGGGAGATCAAAATAATTACACAAAGGCATATATTAAACACTCAAACCCAAAACTACTGGAAAACCATATGATGGTAAAGAGTATAAAAAGCTGTTTAAGATAAAATACATTTTTTAAAAACATACCATGACATTTACCCTCCTATAAATCAAGTTTAAATTGTGCTATATTAAAACTGAGCTTATTAGCCAAATTTGATTCTGTGTAAGGAAACACTTCTGGTCTTTTCTGTGCATCAGCAATTTTAGAGAGCTGCAACTTGGCTGCAAGATTTGTGGAACCTGATTTCTTCTCCTTTTGGAGGTCATCTTTCATAACAGTATCACAGATCTAAAAGAGGGCAAACATTTCTCTATCTTTTCCATATTTTTCTCTCACAGGCATGAAATGCAGTGTTCCCTTCTCAGTATTTCAGGAAAATAATCCAAATGACTATGGCAACCAAATAATGGCCAGTTTTGCAGGGCACCTCATTAGACTTCAGAGTGACTTTATTAATCACCTCACATCACTCTGGAGGGATCCTTCTCCCTCCCATGAAATGGCAATAAACAAACCCCATTGTAGCTAATACTCAGGCATGGTAAGAGGGCACACATCTCTGTCTGAAAACCAGCACAGTTCAGTTCTGGACACAGGCCAATGCCAGCACCTGGAAAGCCTTCCCCAGGGATGCTTTCTGCAGGATCATTCAGCAGCCTCTAAAGTTTTGCATTCATGATGTGACTGTATCTCTGCCACACACGTAATTAACTCACCTTCTCATGACCACTACTCCCTCCTCACCATTCCTGGACAGTTCACATTTAGATTTAACAGAGAGTTTCCCATTCTGTCATTCAGGAGTCTACAAGCAGAATACAAGGAATAGACTTCTGCAAGGAGAACACAGTGGTTTTCCCTTTTAATACAGCAAGAATGAACCCTTCAGGTATACAAAGCAGACTTGGTCTCATTTCAGATGCCTTGTTTTCCTCCCTTGTTCAAAACATAAGCTCTAGTGACTTCCATTAAACAGTGGAGAAGTAAATCTTTGCCCACTGGTAAAAAGGAAAATTATTATTTGACTGTTTCAAGACTCATCAGTTCTCACTCTCTGGTTCCCATGGAAACTATCCCCAGTGAAGTTTGAGAGGGGCTTTGTGTGCAGCAGAAATGACAATAATTATGGAGAGAATTAGGTTTCTGCAGGGTAAAATCTTAAATAATTTTCAAATTTTGTCCAGACCTTAGACAGCAAATCATCCGCTAGTTTCACTTTTGCCAAATAATAAAGTATTAATGAGTATTTTGCCACGTTCATGAGATTTCTTAGGGGAAAAAACACACTGGAATAAAGTATATTTTATCTGAACAGAGACCAATGTGATCAGCATAAAATAAAGAGTACACTGTTAGGCTGAAATTAGTCCAACAATGTTTAATGAGAGAAGCTGTTTCTAAATTTATGGATAAACTTCTGTTGTGAGAGGTATTTCTACCATCTCCCTTGAAACAGTGAGACTGTTTTACTGTACCTCTACTATAAATTAATTTCATGGAGCAGGAAGTAAACTGGCCCTGCATCTTCAACAGAAAAATATGAGGTAAGGGGTTACAGTAAAAAAATGGGAGGGAAGAAAGGGTTGACTTAAATACAAGATTTTATAAGATGTATGAGTGCTGTTTTAAATTCTGGTCCTTGATAAATGCAAAGCAGTAGATTCAATAATGACAGTATTTCCTAAAAAACCCTATGCCTATAATTTAATTTAATTACATTCTGTAGAAAAATGTTACACAGATTTAAAATAAGATGGGTGTTAGAAGTAGCTGTAATGATGAGCAATATTATAGAGACATGACTATCAGGTAAAATATTACAGAAATTATGATTATTAACTATTCTATATCTTTTTTTTTTTTTTAAGATTTGTAAATAGAATGGGCAAAGAGGTAGGAAAAGGAGCAAGGACACTAACATGGGGCCCTGCTCAGTTGACACTACATTCAACAGAGAATTTTAACACCTATATAATTGTACAGCAATTCCAAAACCATAAACCAGGCATCTACAAGTGCTTACTCCAAAGGGCACCTCTTACTTAAACTTGGAAGTTTTCTAAAAAATTTGCTTCTGTACAAGCTGAAAATGAAACATCTTGGCAGTTGTGTCACTAGCCTATTCTACCTGAAGACCCAAAAATCCCAGCTGATGCTGGTCCCTAAGGAGCTAATAAAACACACCCAGCCTACAGCTGGAGCTCAGGGTACTTCACAAAATGAACAGGTAAACATTTTCTTTTAAAACACAGCCCAGGAGGACAATATTGTGGCAAGTGTTTATTTTCATACAGTATCCTGCTGATTAGAGCACTCACTAGAAAAAAACACGAGGCACCTGGGTTAAAGGCCTCTTCAGCATGAGGAGGTTCCTCTCACCTCCTCTCTTTCTGCTGCCTTAAAAACATGCTTAACTGGAGGGCAGACATACCAGAGAGGGAGGGGAGCAGAAGACATGAAAGAGTACGTTTACCACTAAGTATTTTGGGCTGTCACCTGAGTAACAAAAATACAGATTGGACCCCTTGGACTTGTTTTGGAGTTGTTTTTAAAATGCACAAACGAGTCTGGAAGATAGGACTCTGTTCCCCTCCCTGCCAAGACAGCCAAGTCACGAGTCATCCTCCTCCAGGTCCCAGGACTCCCAGCTTACTCACACAGCCTTGCAGCACAGCTCCCTCCCTAGCTCCAGCCTCCCAGGCAGCCTGCTAACTTGGGCATTGCCCCAGGATCTGGGAGATGCAACTTCAACATGCCCAAGTGAGCAGTAAGCCTTCTCAGTCAATGCTTATGCTACTGATTCACGTAAAAGAAGGGATGTGAGGAAGAGGGAGACCACCATGGCTTTGGTGGGGATTTGTGTGTTGGTTTGGTTTTTTTGTTTTAAATAAAAGACATAGAAGGATAAGAACATGTACCAAAGCTCAGAGCTTGCATGCACTGGCAGGAGAGGCAGTGTGCCAAAGGAAGGAGGTGCCTCCGGCCCACAGAGAGCTAAATGCCAAAGCTGCAGAAGGAGGCAGAGGTCCTGAAACATCCCTGTTCTTGCTAATTGGCTCAGAGCAGCTTCCTGCTGAGAATGCCGATGCTTTCTGATCACTCTTCCCCATATGCAACATCCATCACCCCAACTGTTCAACAGAGGCAATTAGGGTGCCAAACACCTGGAAATTATGCACAGTAGCCTGCTATTTCTTCCCTCTGAAAGCTAGATGAAATCCTAGCCTCTACGAAGCACTGTTTCCCTTTTATTAAAAATAGATAAAAAATAAACTTTATATTCCACTGGGTGGGCAAGGATAAATGTACTGAATATTGAGGTGCTCAGGTATTCAGTAATGAGAGTTGTAGCATAGGACAAACCTTGTAGAAATAAGATCCCTGTCTGAAATCTTACCTATGCAAGCAATTAACATAACCAAAAAGAGTAACATGAATGTGATACAAAACTAATGGAATATTGAGTTGGTTGAAATAGAATGATCAAGCAACATTGTGGGAGTAAAGTACCCCTGTGGGCAATGCTAAAATCACAAGCTTTCTGCACAAAAACAGCAAAACTGCCATCAAAATTCTCTCCCTGTTCTGCTACATACGTGAAGGAACGACAGTAATAGCTTAGGCCAATACTTAGCCCTTCACAGCAGCACAGTATAAGTAAGGAAGGGAAAATCACAAGGAACTGGCACAACCAAAAAAAAGATAGAATTTTTTATCTCTGGACTGGGGAGGGATGGACAACTGCAGAAGTGAAAAGCTTTGCATAAAACAGAGCGGTGCTCACATTTTGACCCTGCTGCGAGGGCCAATTGAAGAAAGACATTTCTGCTTCATGAAAGCTGAAATTTCAAAATCTGGCTTTAAGCCAAACCAAGATGGATTTTTCCAAGCTGATGGTTTCCAAACATGACTGTTGGAAAATAAGCAAGATGCTTGATTTTCCATCCAGCAATGATCCTGTAATGCTAAAAGCAGCATTTGTCATAAAACCACAGAATTTAGACTTCAGCATCAGAGTTTTTTGGTTTTGTCAATGCAGCTTCAGTTGTAACTACATGATTTAATAAAAATTTCTAAAATAACTACATTTCTTGATGAATTTCTCTGTGAAGTCCCTGTCATTAACTATTCATGAATAAGATTTAATGTGAACACAAAACCACGAAAAAGGCTGAAACTGGACAGAAAGATCAAGTCATACAATAAGTACTAACCAAGAAAAAAGATGAATCTTTTAAGGCATAAGAATGAATGTAGTATGAAGGCTATTTACCATCTCTTGTCTCAAGAGTGTATCTATCCAGAGTTATGTGGAGTTTCACAATGGTAGTGATTGCCATTAAATAGAAGTACGCTGATATGGGCAAGACTAGTGGACTGTGTGAATAAAGCCTTAATAATTCCATAAAACAAGAGCAAGTATTCTAAAATTCATCAAATTAATAGTTCCTTCCTCATTTTTTTGCCAATCTGTCTCTGCTTTATCATTGTGCCAGAGGAGCTTCAGCACAGATTGATAGCAGAGCCTCACTCCTCTATATCCTTAAAATCACAGTCTGAAACTAAGATTGTAGATCTAAGGTTTCCTAACCTCCCCTTCTTTCAGGCACAGAAATAAATTTGAGAAGTTGCCCATTTTATAACTGAATCACATATATTCTGTCTTGTAAGTAGAAATATATGAAAAATAGAATAGGTGGATAAAAATAAGCTCAGTCTGGGACAACACAGAATTTTCAAATTCACCACTGTGAACTGTTAGGAGCTGTAGAGCTGTATAGCAGAGGCCCCAGTTTGGAAGCCTAAGGTTGCCATCTTTTGGAATCGCATGTGAATTATGTAGCTCCCATGCAGTGCCATTTCATGAGGTCAGGAAACAGCAGTAGTTAAGTGAACAAAATTTTTGATCAGACAAATTGTCTATACTGCTAAAAAGACTTTACCTCCAAGTGTTTTAATCACATCCAACTTCAGAAGAAATTTTCCATACGCTTGTCATAAGTTCTCACATCACCAAGGTAAGTTTAATAATGGTTCTACACAGGTCAGTGTGAAGGTCCTCAAATTCACCTCCATTTTCTGTGGGTAAAATAACACCGAATCTACATTTGAAGAGAACATATGGAAAGGCTTTTATTTTAACCTCCACCCAGTTGCCCTGCCTTGTCCCTATGCTCTTTTAAAGTGTCTTCCTCCTCATCCTGGATGAGAGGTGACCCAGGGCTTACACAGGAGCTTTCCCATCTCCCTTCTGGTACAGTTACTTATTCCTTCCCTTCCATGCCCCACTCTGCACTCCAGCCTCCCCATAATCTGCAGCTTGTGTTGTTCTCCCAGAAGATGCCCTCTTGCTCTCCTTCATCCAGTATGTAGGAAATCGGACAAGAGGCAGCCTGTATTCCTCTCCTGGCCAAGATGCCTCCTCTCCAGATCAGGATCTAGAAAATGCCAGCACTCACATGATGAGAATCATCAGTTTGTATACTCAGCTTCAACAGGAGTTGCTCCTGAGCCTAATGAAATTTCCATTTAAAGATACTATACAAAAGTCATACGCACCACTGAAGTGACAAAAATAGCATCAGTATAAAGCAATTTTTCTTACCAACACCTCATAGTGGATATGCCTGGTATAGCTGGCGACTGAGAAAACTGGATTATGAATGACTTGGGGACCATACCATCAAAAGTTCATTATATTCTTACTTCAGCTCTCTGGCTTCCAGAGCCAAACTTCGTATGGTGTTGGCAAAGATGGACAGTGTACTTCCGGGCTGCATTAAGAAAAATGTTGCCAGCAGGTTGACAGGTTCCCCTCCCTCCAGTGAGCACTGGTAAAACACTCCTGGAGTACTGAGTCAAGGTCTAGCCCCCACAGTGTGACATAGACATTAAACTGGAACAATTCCAGTGAAGTGCCATGAAGGTGACCAAGTGACTGAAACAACTGGCATCTAAGAGGCTGGGAGAGCTGGGGCTGTTCTTGAAAAACAGATTGGAGAACAGAAAGCTCAGAGGCATCTTGTCAGTGTGTACAAATATTGGATGGGAGTGTGTGAAGAAGATGGAGCCAGGCTCTCTTCAGTAGTTCCCAGTAAACAGGATAAAAGCAATTGACACAAATTAAAATATAAGAACTTCCTTTTTTACACTTTTTGACAGTTAGTGTGGCCAAATACTGGAACCCTGTTTTAAAATAGGGTCTAAACTTCCCATCAGTTCACAATGACCATGTATTTACTTCCCATAAATATGCCGCCATGATCCTTTTCCATCAAAGGCTCTCCTCTGAAACATCACCAAAGTTACAATGCTATCAACCTCCAAGTCACATGGTAATGTTCCTGTTACAAAGTCTACAAAACTCTCAGGTATTGGGTTGTTGATGGGTGCTGATTACTACAGACCCAGGCACTCTCACCACCCTTTTCACTCCGCTGCCTACATTCTTCTGTCATGTTGTTTTATATTTAGTGTGTAAACTCTGAGAGTTAGGACTGGATTTTTATTCTGCAATTATACAGCCTCAAGCATCTTATGCATATCTAGTGTTCCTAGATACTGTTGTAAAAGCAAGGATTAAAAAATTGATCTGGTGATGTAAGTTTAGGAGAGTACACTGTCTATCACTTTCATTTTTAGATATTTGTTCAAGAAGGTTTTCATTGTGGAAAACATTAATTTCACTTAAGTTTAGCCATTTAACTGTCACAGACCTCATGGAAAGACAGATAAGCACTATCAGAAAGGCATTCATCCCACCTCAGGAGACTTGTCTCAGCCTGGTGTGATCCTGCCTCTCTATTTATTAGAAAGGGAGCATAGAGATATAAAATTCAGCCAGCTGAGTTTACACAAAAAGGCATCCTTTTGACTAGACATAAATCCACACACTTAGCAGTAAAAATCTAGCTTTGAAAATGTTTACTTAGATGGCCTGAACAAAATCTCGTCTTTTACCCCAAAATGTCAGAGAATAATACAAGATCTCTTATAATACATCATTAATTTAGTTTCAGTGTTATGCTTTACTAGTTGTTACCTTTCTTCACAGAAGCTGAGAGGAGATTGCAGTGTGCATTTACTTCTTTGAGAAAACAACTGTTTTTCTCATCAGTCTGTAAAGCTGCTATGAAACACAAAAAGCCTCTCAACTGAGTTGTTCCAGTTTCAGTTAAACTTGCTTAAGATCTGGATTAGGCATTTCTATAATATCCTTCAATGCTTTGCAATTTAGATAAAATTGAAGTAGAACCAATAACCTAAAATTGTGTTGAGGACTGTGAGAGTAATGCTAGACTAACTGCAAGAGTTCTGGTAATTAAGTGCTCCTGTAAATGGCATTCAGTATTCTGACACTTCTGCTTGGGTGAGGAAAAGACTTGTTAGAAGTTACAGTGGATGACTGTTGAGATATAGAAAATCCTGAGCTCCAGCAGTCTGTAATTAACAACTTATATAGCCAAGCAATTAATTCTTGCCTTTGCAATATAACTTAAGTTCCAAAATGCCAGTGAGAAAAATGAGTTTTATTCCCCAACAAGCTGACCAAGGCTGTACAGTCTCCTACACAATCTGAAGCTAATTTTGAGTAAAAGAGATTGAGAGAGAGAACATTTTTCCTTTGTTGTGAAATTAAGCCATGCAGAGAGAGAACAAGTGTTTACTATTCTTTCAGAAAAAAGAAGTATCTGTGATGATTGCCAAAAAGAACTCACTCATTTAATAATGTGCAAAGTCTTGGTCATGGGTTGGAAATATTTTAAGTTGCATTTGAATTTCAGAAGGACCAGTGCAAAAACTACTTTGTGCATATATATCAGTCATCTACAGGGCTACTCAAAGGAGACAGAATTAATTTTGGACCTTGCTGTGCTTTGTAAGTTTATAATAATGCAACTACAGGATTGGCAAGCATTAGATCTTTTCATTTTTAGAAGGGTGCAGCTGGCAAAAAGAGGCAGGCAGGATTTAGGTTTGGTTTCAGCAGCTTTAACTCATATCTAAGCATGATTTTACTCACTAAATAGTCATAGTTATCTTTACATTTAAGTAGTTACAAGAGAGTTTAATTTCCCATAAAAATGTAGAAGGGAGAAAAAAACCAGATCAAACAGGCTTTTGAACTTAGATATCAGTTCAAAATTTAATGGCATTTTAAAATCAAAGGACAACTTAGCTGTCAGCACACTTCTCAGGATTATTCTACAGAATCTATTTTTGAATATAATTTATGTTGCTTTTCTTGATATGAACTTATAAAGCCAAAGCTTTACTAGAATGTTTAAGACAGAGTTCAAGTTGCAGACATTAAAAATGAGGTCGTGATATCAAATATTTCATCTCTTGTAAAAACTGTAGAAGTATAGAATTGTTTAGGCTTGAAGAGACCTTTAACTTCATCAAGTGTAACCCTTAACCCATCACTGCCAAATCCAGCACTAAACTATGTTCTCAAGCACCACATTTACACATCTTTTAAATTCCCCCAGGGACGGTGACTCAGCCACTTTCCCCTGTTCCAAGGCTTGGTAACTCTTTCAGTGAAGAAATTTTTCCCAGTATCCAATCTAAACCTCTCCTGGCACAACCTGAGGCCACTTCCTCTTGTCCTACCCCTTGATACTCAGGATAGGAGGTCAGCCCTCAGCTGCCTAAAGCTCCTTCAGGAGTTGTAAATTCCCCCCTGGGCCTTCTCCAGGCTAAACACACCCAGCTCCATCAGCTGCTCCTCACAGGACTCTGTATAATACTAAAATTCCCAAGAATAATGGCTAATTGAACTCAAAGTAGGCAGCTGAAGTAAAACTAAACATAACTTCCTTGTTTTTATTCCTTTAGCAATTACAGGAGTTTGTGCATCAGTGAGATCTTGTGAAGAGAGAATCTGCTATGTTCCATGGATGTTCCTGTCCTAATATTTAAAGCTGTAAGACGCAGCTCAGATATACTGTGACAGTCACACTACCAACACTGGGAGTCAGTCAAATAGTAATTTGAACATGTGAGCTCTTATTGCAAGCCAGGACCTGTCTTGTCACACTTAAGCATATCTGCTATACTTCCTGCGTGCACAAAAAAATATGTATTTGTTCTGTACAAGCCAACTTTTGTTACATGATTGTCAAAGGTTGTTTGTACCTGTTTCAAAAGCATAAACAGGAAAGGCACAAAAATGCCAATTAAAAGCCATAATTTGCTGTAACACCTACGTAAATATCAGGATCTTCAGTCTGGAAATTTCAATGGGAATATTCAGCTCTTTTCAACTACACATAACACCTGACTGTGTTTATAATCTCACAGCAACTGCCCCATTCAAAACCATCTTTCTGTGCTTTCACAGCTCCAGCATCCTCCTGTTTGTCTGACTACAAAATGATAGATGTGTTGTTCTTTCTTCTCTCCCACCTCCCTGAGTATTTTGCCAAGCCTGTTGATTCCCCCTTTATAATACCTCCTTGAAAAACAAGTTCTTTCACTGCCCCTGGGGGAAACCTTTGCCTGACTTCTGACTGCCTATCTTCTGAAGTTCCTAAACCATTGCTACCTCCTCTGTTGCCATTCTAATTCCTACTTGGTACTCTCACAATTGCTACAAACCCTTTCACAAAAGCATCCCTTCTTACAAACCATGAATTACCTTACCAGTTTTGTCCATCCTAGCAAGCAAATATTTACAGTTGTGCTTACCCTGTTCTTTCTGATAATTCATATTTTTCTTTCAATCTTATATTCAATTGTATTGGCACTTCCAAACAGACTCCGTTCATGCAAAGTCACATCCCACAAACAATTTCCATTGTCTCCTTCCAGAATATATCACTACATACAAATCATTATTCTACATAGATCCTTTGGGCATATTTTTTCCCCAAAGAAAGTTGGGTTTGAGTATTCCTGAGTAAAGCAAGAACTTTTGCACACAGCTTTCCATACTGCCTGTGAGACAGGCTCACATTATAACTTCACAGGGGATTAAATACTGTAATTTCTAGCTTAATGCAGCTGATCTGCTACATAAAGATCCTCCTACACAGTAAGTTCTCTCATGCAGAGATTTTGTTTTTGTTCTGACACTTTCCTGAGAACACACACATCTTTAATTCATATAATATAGGACATCTATTCCTTGCAAAAGCAAAATAACTCCCTGCCTTTCCCTTCCTGCCAAAAATACAAACTACCCTCCCTCTCTCTCCCTCAAATAAAAGCCAATCATCAAACCTCTAATTAAACTAAAGGACTTGTATCATTAGCTTGTCTGGTGGAAACAATTTTACAACTCAAGGGATGGCACATGCTGAAAATGGAATGTTACTTTTTCAGGGAAAATACTCAAATTTGTTCTTCAGATAGATAATTTGGAGTGCTTTAACCTTTATAAAATTGTGTATTCACAATAAAATATGCATTTATCTTGTATTTTAACTAAGCTTGTAGCTTCAAATTCAGCTACTTGTGCCTTACTGAAGAAAACCCCAACAAACCAACCACCAAAAATCTTCTGCATATGACACTGCCCTAAAATGCCCATGTGTGGGAAGGCTGGCAAGGATGCAAGACCTTTAGAAAACAAGGAGGGCATGAGTGCTCCCCTGTCCTGTGGCAAAAATATATCTTCTGTGTACAGTCACTTGACTATGTTGTACAGTCACTACAACTATGCCAAGTTGTAACTTGACTGGAGTGCAAATAGTTCAGTTCTACTCTCTGTCTGGACCCTTACAGAGTAGTGCAACCTCCTACAAGTCAAATGACTGAATACCTCTCTGCTCTACTTTCATATACTCTGTGGGATGGCTTCTCTGTAGTTTCTTACCACACATAGTTGCTACAATAGGTAGCAAAATCCTGGGCTTTGCAGAACTGACTGGTCTGCTTCAGAGTAACTACTCCCTGTACACTTACTTTTAGGATTCCATTTACTAACTTCTAAAACACAACTGAAGGAAACCATTTTGAAATCCTGCTTTCCTTGAGTTCCAGAATATTCCACTGGTTGTGTATAGCTCATTATTTCATTAGCAAAGTTATCACAAGTCTGCTGGTTAAAATTTTTTCTCCTAAAGATGAACAGAACTGTCACTTTCAGTAAGGTAAATAAACACTTTTTGTCTTGGCATGTGCAAGGTGCCTGAGACTTTTTTTTACTTAGTTCCCCCCTTTAGGCCAGACTGACAACATGTATTCACAAGAAGATAAAGAAAGAGAATATATCATAGAAAAGATGAAAATTACAAACAAGTCATGCTAAACCCCAAAACCTGGGAACTAATCCCTCCTGCTATCATTCTGAGCATACAACTCACTCCTCCCAGCAGCCAAACTACATCCTGTGGAAAGAGAGAGCATGAGAAACTGCATACAGAAAAGCAGAGAGGTCTAAATATTGCTCTGCAATTTTCACAACTCTGTACTCAATAGAAAAGGAACATTTCCATTTCTGCAGGAACATTTTGGAGAGAGCAGAGTACATTTAATACATGTAAGGAAATACAGTGCATACACTATCTTGCAGAGTTAAAGAAAGAAGACATTGACAAAGGACCCATAATTAAAAACTGGGGAATTATTTTAAACTTGTAAAATTGTCTGTAGTAAAACTGTATGCATAGATTAAGGTTGCATTTTAAACATTTGAAGAAAAGCAACTTAAAAGATTTAAGGAGATTTAAAGATAAAAGTTCTAATCAGATGAAATAGGAAGATACACACATGCTAAACAAAGACCTGAAACAAATCTTGAAAATAATTCAGAGTTGCTGGAGGGAATCAAGGTCTGACTCTGGTAAAAAACATGAAAATTTTCAGAATGTCAACAGATACAATCTATAATACTAAATCAAGGAGTTTTATATCTGTATGTGGCATAGAATTTTCTTTGCAGGAGAAAATGGCACAGATGAAGATTTTTCATTTTACAGAAAAACACGTCAGAGCAATGGAACTCATTTACATTCAAAATGCAGATTTGCCAACAATGCAAAACTATGGAAATGAGAGATCACAACCACAATTTTACTTAAAAACTTGCAATAATGCTGCACTTAAATTCCATCTCTTTCCAACTACTTAAAATCAAAAGATAGCTAGGGTTTATTGAAAGATAATATGTGAATGCTTAAAAAAATTCTTATAAAAACCTGAGGAAATATTATGGGACTTATTTTTTGCAAGACTCGGGAAACCAGAACTGTCAGGTACTGATGATGTTTTATGGTCAGAGTCATTAACCTGATATATTTGTAACAATTTACAATACTCAGCTTATAGCATTAAAAAATCCAGAAAAATAATAATATAGGTGCACATAATCCAAACACTTTGATGAAGGCAAAAAACAGTGGGCTGCCAGAAAGCTGTAGTCTATTTCCACATGACAAACAGAGGAGCAAACCTGGAAGAGTCAGAAATCACCTTCCTTCTCCTACTGCAGAAGCAGCTGAAAAGAAGCATTTTGAATCCTACTGATCTGAAGCAGATCAAGCCAGCAGCATTTATGGAAAGGACTAGACCCAGAAATCTGACAATTAAGGAAAGCTTTGCCAAATTTTCAGTCCTGCACAAACCACTTCTAAAGGTGAGGCTCACTGGACTTCTGACTTCCACAGTACCCCTTCCTTCTCCACCTCCCTATGTTTATAGGCCTACACTTAACAGCATTCCCAGTTCACAGTGGTACTGGCCACATTCATTCATGAGATAAAAGCACTATTTACATCTACTGCAATAACTGTACTCTTCATCTACCCTGGATATTTTAACATTCACATGATTTACTATGATCAGATAGAGAAACCTCACCCACAGAAAACTAAAAACCTGTCCAAGACTGGTAAGTGAAAATTTGAAATATGAATGCTCAGAAAAAGACTAATGCATTAACTCTTTGGGCACCCAAATTTAAAATTATCTAATTTTCCAGGGAACTAAATTCTCAATTCCTTTTGAAGTCAATGAGAGTCACAAAGGGTAGGACACTGTTTAGGCTGTTCCCTCTCAGATTAATTTCTAGCTTCTCTTATCACCTGCCTTCAGCTGGCTGGTCCTCCACCTCTCCAGATGAAACACTACAATTCAGTAACTCCCTGTTACATTACACCCTGCAATATTTCATAAACTGAGACATCTGGCAACTGTTAGTTAATTTGAAAGCCAAACAACACCACAACACAGTGATACAGGATTAGCTTCTCCTAAACAAAATATGTCTTACTTGCCAAAAGATGTAAGCACTCCACGCATGAAGACATGGCAGTTAAACAACACAACCTGAGCACAACCTCGTTTATATGTGGCATTTCTTCTGAAAACATTTTTTTCCTTTGGTTATTACTCTCTGGGGAAAAAGTGTTAATGTTTCCTGCTCTCAGTCAATAGATGTCTCAAAAAGACATATCTGTATGAGACACAAAACTAGGCTAAGATCCTCTGTATGAACTGCACATACAGTGGAGTTCACTGTATGTGAAAAATACGTGAAAAGCACACAGACTAGTTCTGATGTGTTTAGATAAGGCACACCTTCAGATCCCAGTTTACACAGAACCACTCAACAATCTTATAACTAACTACAGCTGCATTCCACCCTTCCAGCCTCCATGTTCTCCTAGCTGTAAATCTGATTAGTGTACTCTGCAGCATGCTCTTATTTTTTTTAGTCTTTCTTAACTGCTACCCTCAAAGAGCCACTTTCAGCCGGGATTTCTCCATATAAGGCGGAGAAACAAACACATTGGAGAGCACATGATACTTATTTAAAAGAAAACATACAAGTATTTCACTGTTCCTCCAAGCAAAGTTTGTTCTGGAACGGAGAGAAAATTTGTTCTTTGTTCTGTGTGAACCTTGGCCCCTCCTCCTAACATCACTTTCAGATTTTATGCCTTCAGGCTGAAAATATTTTATTTTTCATCAAACTGTTTTCTTAAATCTGCATGTAACACACCTGTCACAAACTTTTGCTCTGCTCCTTTAAGGTATTTCTGCAACTCCCACACTCTTGGCAAGAGCTCACTCTAGATAAAAATCCAACACCCTCCTTTATTCATCATCTAGGATGTATGATTAACTTGTTTTTTTCAAAGATGTTGCCTTAAGCTCTGGGTGTCGACTACTCCCATAGAATGAACTACACCATGTTCAGTGTTGGCCCATGTTTCCACTTCTTTGGGCTGAGAATCCCTAATGAAACTGGATCTATGTGTTACATAACCTGGCCAATATGATACTGACATCCAAGGTTTGGCATTTGCAAGAGTTCCTGCTAGGTGTGTCCCATTCCCCAAATTATACATAGATGCCATCTGGACATGGGAACTATTTCTTCCAAACACCACTGATTTATTGCACCAAACATAATAGAAGACTTAAGTTCACAGATATACACAATCTCACCTATGATGATGCACAAGAAATCTCTAATGAGAACTTGCAACTTAAAGTCTAGTTACATTTCACAGATTATAAGTTGCTTGCACTACAAATACTGGTTCTAGGACAGACTTTTCCAGTAAATTTTGTGATAAATTATTTGGTTAAGGGAGAAGAGATGGACATTTTTGCCAGAGATTAATATTAACTTACTCTGCATTCACCAATGTGCTCATCTAGCCTGTTTTTTTCTCTAATAATTCTTTTTGAGCTATTTCTGTGCAGTCAGGGAGTGTATCGTCATGCAGCTGCACCCAGGGCCTATGCTCTGTTAAAAAGAAAATAAAAAAGAAGTTAATTCAAACTATAAATATTCTCCTGTTTCCACACATAGGGACTTCTGAGGTACAGAGGATCTTAGTTACATTATCAAAAAAGGGTGCATAGCTTTGGTAAGACACATGTTAGCAGAATTTAAAAGCTCTCATTTTTCACCCATTAACTCAGATAATTGTATTTCACAAATGCTTTTGAACAGACACTCACTCTTACCTTCCCAGGTGGGGGAGATTCATCTTGCTAAGGATTACAAAAAAGGCTGAAACAAGGAATTTTTTAAGAATTGTTGAACAATGAAGACACAATAATTAGTTCAGAATTTTAAACTAATTTAGTCATTAAACTAACTTCTCTATGGAGAATTTACAAGAAATTATGCCAACTTAAAAGCTAGCAGTTTAGGAATGGCAGAGCTCACAGAAAATATGAGGAAAATATTAATTTCATCCTACTTATACTGGACTAAGAAGCCTGCTAATCTGAGTACTACAGACAGATACTTTATTTTAAGAGATTCAGATAATGCTTCTGGTACTATTTTTCTCCCTATGATAAATCATTATATATACAGTATTAAGTCTCTGTGCCTTTTTACAGGCTGCAGCTTTTCCCTATAAAGAGCAAGGAAAGAAAAATCAAACTTACCACTGTCTAGATTTTTTGTATTTTTTCTAGAATAGCAGTTTGAATCCCAGATAGAAATATTATAAAGCAGCATGTTCCCTAAAAGCTTTGCCCACAGGAAAAATTGTGATGGAAACCACAGTCAATGGTTTTTGGTTTTGTTTGTGTTTTGGGTTTTTTTGTTTGTTTGTCTTTTTGTTTTTTGTTTTTTTACTATAGTAGGAACATCAGTGAGCACCCAGCAGTGAATATGTTTGAAATGGAAGCTTTTCATAAAAAAGCAGACCTCAATATGATTTCATTCATTGCTACCTGACAGTGCCCTGAAGAGGGAGAGAGGGGCTATTTGTACATATAAAACTGTAAAGCTTGCTATAATGTTGACCAGAACCAGTATTTTAGGTGCAGTAGAGCATGTTTTAAAAGCCACAAGAACTACACAGACATGTGAAACTATAACCTCTAAAATAAGGCCAAATTTACTGTCACACAGGGCTGCTGGCTATACAAGTGCTGCTTCAGCAAACTGAAGTCACTTGTGGGCTGTTTTATCTTACAGTGCACTTCTTGTTTCTTCCAAGTTATTTTTTTTTTTAATTTGTTCCTGTTTATCACTCCTACATTTGGATATAGATAACCTTCTTTCTCCAAACACATGGTATTTCCCAAAATATATGCCATATTCTAGAGATAACTAGTAGATAGCACAATTTGATCTTTTGAGCTCCTCTTTACACTTTAAAATTCCAGTAAAAGATAAAATACGTGGGCTAAATCAGCTAAAAACACAGCTCATAAATCTATTTCTGTTCAACTCTGGAAGTTTTGAATAATGTGCTTTGTTTCAATAAGCATCTGTTGGGTGCAGTTGACATACCAAAATTCTTAACCCCTTAATTTTTTAAGAATTTTTTGTTGTATATAGTACTGTAGCAGTGCTGCATATAAAATACTTAGTTAAATACTGCATGAAAACAAATAGTGTGCTGCAACCACAAATTACTACATTAACATGCCAAAAGGCTTCCAGTAAACATTAGAAAGACAGAAGTACAAAAAGAAATAAGAATCCTTGGAATGTAATAAAAGGTGGTATTTATTATAAACTCCTCAGGACTTGCAAACTGGAACAAGAATTGAAGTTGTTCTGTTTGTCTTACATAATGACTTGGTATACTAGTTGCTAACCTTACTGAAAGCTATACAATATAAAAATATTTTTCTCAGAAGAATGCCTAAAAAAAGGAAGGAAAAAAAAAGACTGCCCTTTCTTCTTTTGTTTAGATGGGCTGATCTCCAAAACCACCAAACACTTGCAAGCATTCAGTACCTATAAAGATCAAGCTGGAAGAACCTGTGCTCTAAAAGAAAGGCCAATGGATTAGGTTGTATTCCTTCTGAATGATATCAGCCTCCTAATGTGTCTGAACAACAAAATAAACCTTTGAAGTCTGCAGAATGCATGGGGAAACAGTAATTGTCACTTCTGCATCCCTGGAAAATGAGGGGTTTATACTCTGGAATTAAGAAGTTTTAGCTAAAAACTATTGCAGTTCTTAGAAGCCAGCTTTTCTCCTTGCCAAAGTAAATGCAGTAAACATGGAATACAGAACAATTTCTGTAAAAATGTGTCATCACTGTGCCCTTTCAATTAGTTTCAATAGAGGCAGTCAGTTAAATTACAGAAAAAGAAATACTTACAGAGGGAGTATTTCTAATCAATATGAAATCACTGGTGGCTGATTTAAGCAAGCTGTTGCATCCATATTAGTTCATTTTAGGAATGTAAGGGTAGGATTCTAAAGTGCACTGCATTAGCTGAAGTTTCTCAGGTGAGTCAGTCTGGCAGGGCTGGGTCAGTGATGTGTGCTTTGAATTGCGACCCTCAAGATACAGTCAACAAAAAACACAGAGATACCCACTCACACACAAGTGCTGCCAGGAAGGAAGCAGGGGGACAAGGCAGGCTTTTGTGGCACTTCTTTCCATGTCCATGACACATAACCTTTTCTTCTCAGGCAGGACATCTCACAAACGTGTTTTAGATAAACGGAACCTTCGTTCTATACAAAGGTGGCAAAGCATTGAACATTACTACAGTGCTGCTACTACATTAAAATGGTGTTGACTGTTTTATAGCATATAACATTTCAACATGAAATAATTGGAAAGAAAATGGTAATTAATAAGCTGATGACAGTACAGACGTTTACAAAAATAAGGCATTTCACTAGCATAAAAATTATTGTTGGAAAGCTACCAGTATATTATATAGACTTGTTAGTCTAAACATTACTATCATAGGGTGAGCTGGCTATCTGAGATTCTTTTGGCACAGCTGCATCTGTATGGCTTTCTACACTCACATAAGGGAATGAGCAAAAAAAATCACATGAATTTCAGAGAGGAAATAAGCCTACTCAAAATCATAAAGTGCCATGAAACAGAAGAGTACTTCTAGGCAAAGGTAAGGGAAAGAGTGTGATTTCTGCTCTTAAATATCTTTGTAGGCAAATTAAAATTTAAATATATTCTGAAAGTCTCTGTGGAATGAGAAGAAAAAAGTCCTTTATCTAGGATAATGAGCCGGCTGACTAAAACACCAGAGTATTTTGCATCTTAATGTCAGGCAGAATATTTATACTGAAGAGCCTCTTGCTATTTAAAGTTCCCCTTCATGAGATGGATTAATGGAAATTTAGAGCTGTAACAAGACTACAGTCGGATAGGGTAAAGTCTTCTACAGTTGTCTTTTTTCCCTGGCTTATAAAGAGTTCAATAAGGTCAATACAATTTGAATAAGACAGATTATATTTCTTTCTTCTAAATCCCAAAAGCATACAATTATTATTACTTTTTTGCAAATACATTTGGCTTGCTAGAGTGGAAATGCTTATGAAATTTCATGAGAAATCAAAATTCTCTATGTAAAATGAAGAAAGGTTATTTTTATGGATAATGGAAGACTTACTGTAATTTTCAAATAGCAAACATGACAGTCCACTAGAATGAGAAAATAAAAGTAAAAAGTAATCTATTTCTTGAGCTGGGGCTTTCACTGTGGAATATGGAGTTCTAGTAGAGGGACTACTCTTAATGAATCATTCAGAAAGCTGAGAGACAGTAGCTCCCCAGAAGAAAATGCAGTATTTACATAGCACTGTGTCTTAAGCGATTATATATGATATATACATACACCTACTCTCAAAATACATCACCATTGCCAAGAACTACATTTGACAATATTCTTCCATCCTCCACAGGAAGATTTGCTTTCACAGCTCAGCAAAGACTGCCATAGCTTTTGGGCTATGCCACAGACATTAAATGACAGTCAAAAATCAGTAATGAGTCCAGAAAGCATAACACAGACAATGAAACTGAGACAGCACAGGATGAATGGTCAGTCCTGACAGAGGAAATTGGATGCAAGCCTGAGGTGAGCCTGGAGCTGGGGCTATGACCAACTCCTCCAAGACACCCTATTCACAACTCCACCAGCTACACCAACAGCTGCTAATCACTGGGAAAAACAAATCAGCTTGGTGTGGAGTAAGGATATAGGCTTAAAATAGGGTAAGTAGTTCAGAAAACTACATTTGCAAGGGCTTATGCCTTGATGTCCTCCAAGAGCATGCCACATCTGTGCGCACCAGGCATGACTGCAAGGTCCTGTCCTGCCCTACTGCTGGTGTCACAGAATCACAGAACTGTTAAAATTGGAAGAGACCTCTGGAGATCATCCAGTCCAACCTCCTGCCAGGACAAAATCACCTAGGGTAGGTCACACAGGAGTGTGTCCAGGTGGGTTTTGAACGTCTCCAGAGAGGGAGAGTCTATAACCTCCCCATGCAGCCTGTTACAGTGCTCTGCTGCCCTCAGTGTAAAGTTCTTCCCTGTGTTGAGGAAAACCTTCTTGTGTTTTAATTTATGGCCATTGCTCCTCATCCTGTCACTGGGCACGTCTGAAAAGAGCCTGGCACCATCAGCTTGGCACCCGCCTTTGAGATATTTGTATGCATTGATGAGACCCCCTCTCAGTCTTCTCCAGATTAAACAGGCCCAATCCTGCAGTCTCTTCTCATAAGAGAGATGCTCCAGACCCGTAATAATCTTTTTGACCCTCTGCTGGACCCCCTCCAGTATGATGGGATAAGGCGTTCAAAACGCTGCTGTTTGGAGGGCTTTCGCCCCACAAAGATATTCAAGAGCACAGGACATCCGTGTGCACCCTGTGCACTGTGTGAGGTGTGGGATGCCGCCCTCCCCAGCGGGGCTCCAAGGGAAGGCGCAGGTCTAAGCTGGGCTGGCGAGGCACCTCAGTCACCGCCTTGCCCCCTCCACCCAGCGCACCACGGCTTCATCCCGCCACATCTGCACCGCGGAGCGGGGCAGGGCAGTCCCCGTCCCCGCCCTGAGGGGAACTGCGTCCCGCGGAGCCCGCTCCCTGCGGAGCCCGCGCCGAGCAGCTCCGCTCGCCGCCCGCAGCCCGCCATGGCGGCCACAGGCTCCTCCCGGCATGCCCGGCATTTCCCGGCCCCGCTGCCTAGAGACGGCCGCCGGGGCGGGGCGGGGAGGAGCGGGGCGGGAAGGGGAGGATGCTGCGGCCGCCGCGGGGCGAGGCGGCGGCGGTGGCAGCAGGAGTAGCGGTATTTGGCGGCATAGAGGATGCGGCGACGGTGGTGTCGGCAGCAGCAGGCGGAGGAGCGGGGAGCGATGCGGTGCTGCGCGGCGGGGCCGTGGCCGCACAGCGCCCTCACCACGCTCCTGCTGACAGGTCGGTCACGGCGCGTCTCGCCGCGGCGAGCGGTGGCGGGCCCCGCCGGCAGCGGCCGGCCTGCGCCACGGTGCCCCCTCTGCTCGGGCTTCGCGTCCCCTCCCGGCGGAACCGGCCCCCCGCCTCGCCCTCCGGCTGAGGCTCGCTGCGCGCCCCATTCCCGCTGCCCCCTGCCCTCTGTCAGTGCGGGGGCCGGGCTGTCCCAGCATCCCCCATGCCGCGGCTCCGGCGGCTCCCGGAGGCCGCTCCATAAGCGGCGCAGGGACGGCGGCCTCCGTGCCCCCGCCGCGGGACCGCCACGGCCCCTCCCGGCACGGCGGGCGCGCCCGAGCGCGGAGGGGCTGGGGCTGAGGGAGCCCGGGGGCGGCGGGTGAGGCCGGAGCGGGACTGCCGCCGAGGTGCGGGAGCCAGGCCTGGCTCAGAGGCGGTGGATGGCGCGGGAGGCTCCGCTCCCGGGGACTGGGCCGGGCCCGCTGCTCTCCTCCACTCCCTCGACCTGGTGCCTGACGGGCTGTTTTGAGTACGGGAGTGTCTTTTGTGTTGCCCCTCTTTTCCCTTATTTCCCATCTTGACCACTTAGTCCAGCCGGGCCAGAATTAGGAATTCAGAAAAAGTCTTGATCCTGGTCCCTAAAAGCTAAATAACTTTTATGCAGTAGGCAGGTTTTTCACCTACAAGGTTCTTCACGCCGAAATAAATCAAACAGCTAACACTAACATAGCTACAGGACTGCCTTGATGAGACTTGCTACACTAAAAGTAACTTGACAGCAAGATATTTATTTGGGTTATTTTGAGTTTTGAGAGGTCAGTGGTGTGTTATATGCAAGCAGTCTGCTCTATATCCTCTTGAATAGTATCTAGGTACCCTCCTAGTACTTCTTTTACTTATGACCATACTTGTCATAGGTTATTGGCAGCAGAATTGACATGAGGCACTGGATATATTAAAGATGTGGTAAGTGCAAAGTTGTTCGATGTGAGGATTTTTTTCATTTGTTAGATGCAAGACACTGCTTTCCCGTTATGTGGACATTTTTCCTACCTCTTCCCCCTTCCCCTCCATGACTGTTGGTGAATAGCAACCAAGCAAGAGCTAGGACAGTTTAGAATAAACTTTCAGTATCAACTGAAATAATGTATTTTTAAAAAGGTCACCTAAACGTTCTTCTAGAAACTGAGTTGTGCGGTCAATCTGCAAGTCCTTTCCAGGCTACGTGGTAAGGGTAGAGGTCTTAAGGGTTTTTTTTGATAACTTTTCCACTTGGACCTTTCTAAAGTTGGTTCAGTGTTGTTTCTGAGAAAACAGAAAAATACTTGGTTTAAAACTGACATAAAAAAGGAGGCATGAACTTTAGTTCAGTTATGTTCTTTTAAGAGATATCTATATGAAATTTATTCATTGGGAAGGTGGAGATTTGTAGTATGTTCCTGATCTGAAGGAAGTTGTCCCAGCTTCATTCACCTGAGCTCCCCTCCATTCTCCCTAAGTAAAGAATTTCCAGCCTTGTCTGCTGGATCCAAGATGAGCCATTGCCCAGCTCATGGATGAAATGGATGAAAATCCATTCTTCTTAATCCTGATCTTAAGTGAACTTTACAGTACTGCAGAGTTACTTAACAAGGCAAGAAACATTTTACAGAAAAAATGGCACATGATAAGTGGTATGGCACTTGTAAATAGATTTCCTTCAGTCCTCCTCAGCTAATATGGATTAGTTTTTCCCATTTGTGTTGTAGCACTTGATCTACAGAAGAAAGTTGACTTATGCTTTTTGCATTTCTTAAAAATGTATGGAAAAAGGCTTTTTTGAGAAGGATAGCTGATGTCAGAAGAGTTGTCTGCCTCTCACTTCTCCCTATCCTCCTTGAGGCACAACATTATTTCAACATCCAGGGGTTTAATGAGAATTAAGAATTTAATGGTTGTAAGAGTGATTTCAGTTGCTCCTGAGGGTCTACTTATTGAAGGTATTGACTCTCAAATGCAAGCTGATGATGCTTTGCTGCTAGGAAAACGTGGATCTTCGTTGTGAGACGTGACATAAAGAATTAAGCATTTCTACTAGAAACTAGTTATGTGTTCTTTTACTCTGGCTTTATAGTAACAGACTTCCTAGAAGTTTGGTAAATTATACTAGTAGAGCTGTCTGTCATATTAGTTTGGCAGAGCAATGAATTGCCCCCATATTGTGTATCTGCAGAGAGAGTGGTTATCAAAACATTCTTTGAGTGAGTGTGGCCAGTAGTTTTGCCCTGTGTTTCTGCACTTAGAGTTAGTTGTCAGTGCCCATGTTGTCCCTGGAACCCCTATTCATCCCAGGAATAGGGAGTTGTAGAGCAATGGAGTTCTCCTTTCGCTGTAAAGGGGTCAAAATGGGGAAGAGGCTCATTAGTTCTCACTTTGCAAGCTGTGGTTATGTGGTCACATTAATTTGTAATAAAGCTGCACTGCTGCCAGGAAGCATTCTCCAACCCTTACATAGCTAGGGATTATTTGCTGCTTCCCTTGGTGACGGGTAACTCGTACAGTGATACTGTGGATTGGGTCATTTGGCTCAAAACTAGTCGACCCACAGAAATAGTTCAGTGAAATGTACTGTCCAGGACTGGTATGGGATCGTTTCCACGGGTGTGTGCTAGGTGATGAAGAATGTGCTGGGAATGCCCCATTTGAGTGGGGCTGCAGACATGCCCGTTTAAAACAGCTGTGAAATCGCTGGCTAGGGCGGGGATCCAGGAGGCTGAACCAGATCCCTGCACTTGTCCTGCTGTTGACAGCAGAAGTGCTGTTGGCAACATTCCTCTGCTAAGCCGCACCCTGTGCAAGGAGGCAGGACATATCACAGATGATCTGGTGTTTTCAGACTAACACCACAGCACACCTGCCCTTTTTTCTGTTGTGGGTGCAATCATAAGGACAGAGAAGCAGGTTTCCTTCAGAGAGTCTCTGGATATCTGTCTGCCTCTGAGGATGCTGCCTGTACTACTAGTCTGAGCCAGGTCAATACGTACAATCTACTGTCAATAGCTACTTACTTGAATAAGCAATTACAGGAGGGGAAAAGTAGCCATTCCATTAATATGCTTTTCATTACAGAAACACATTATTTATAGGCAGTACATGGAGACATCATAGAGGTCCTGAAGCCAGACAATAAAAAGTCAGCTTTACAGCAGAAGATGTTAGTGTAGAGAGGCTTATTTTTGCTCCTTAATGTTTTTAGATTTGGTTAGAAGTTCATTAAAGTACTTCAGGAATTGCAGTCACTGAAGTAAAACTCTTTCTCTAGAAGAAAGATTATTTCCAGTCAATCTAAGATTTAAACCTATTTAAAACCTAGACAAGAGTATTTGGGTTTTTTTTAAATATCTGAAGAGCTTTTGAATTCTTCCTGAATAGAGAGTGATGAATTTTACAGCAGCCACTATCATTGTAGAGTGCCTTCCTTGGCAGACTTCTAGAGGAAAGGAGGGAGTTGCTAGTTTTGATTACTTCCATAGGAATTTGAATCTGTGTCTAAATGTTGTTACAATTGCAACAGAAACAGCCAAAATGTCTTTTAAATGTGGTTATTTTAGTGGCAGTCCAAGCTATGAAAGATGAGAAGTTAGAAAGAACAACCTACTGAGCAGACAGAAATCTTAGCATATTGAAATCAATGACCTTTCTGAAATCCTTAGTCTTTCAGAACAATTGCCACCTCAGAAATCTGGAATGCAATTGCAGGGATACCCTGATAGCTTATATCAAAAGATGATAGAAATGTAGGAGACATGTTGGAGTAGCAGGCCACCAGGATGGCCTGGTCATACCCTTTGGTTACACCACAGGGCTGGAACCACAGGAGCTGATAATACTTTTCTCACCTTTGTGGAAATGCTAACCTAATTTGGTTTCTCAGGCTTGCAGTGGGGGGGGAATGGTGGTGGGTAAATGCTGCTGTTAATAAATCATGAGGGTTTTGTTCTCCCAGTAGTTAATTTGTAGCATTCCCATGAATGCAAATGCTGAAGTTTAACAGTGAGACTGACAAATGCTTTATTCAGTTACTTGACTTGAATGATTTAGGAGAAATATTCAAATGTTACAGTAATCAGTGGATAGCACAGGAACAGATGGAAAACCATTGCCTACTGAACAAAGATGAACAAGAACAGAGCTGAGAAACATTTCTGGGGTTGATTTGGACTTTTAGACAGTTTGAATAAGTGGAATGTAGAGGGACCTGAGCAATCTGCAACGGAGAACTAGGACAAATTAATTCCTGTTTCTTACATAGTAGCTGTTGTTGAAAAGGGTTAGAAGATATCCAATCTTAATGTGAAATTCCACTGAGACAATTTCCTTTAATTCATAGTAAATTTCTGCCATGTACTACATAGCAGGGAAGAGGACAGTGCATGGAAGTTGGAAGAGGAGGGAGAGTAGGTGAGTGCTACAACTTCTGCCTCCTTTAAAGGATGCTGTGACCAACCTGGCAAGTATGCAGTGCAGACACCAGCGGATCCTCAGTAACTGCCTGGCTACAAGCTCTGATTTCAGCTGTGGGACAAGTACCTTGCAGATGGTTCTCTCTTCACAGATGTTTCAGTTCAGCTTGTGGTGTCAGTTTCTAACTGTTCTGCTGTGTGGTTCTCAGCAGTCCTTCAGAAGAATGTGCTGTGTGTGGATCTGCACTTCCAGCTCAGAATGCAGGAAGGAGGACTAAGCCAGATGGGATATGCAGTACAGGAGTGGAGGGGTAGCTTTCTGGAGCAGGGTTGTGCTGTAAGAGAGTAAGGGGCAGTGTAAGCATGGCCAAAGGCCCTGGCCTGTGGCATCAAAGTAACAAGCATGTGTTTATGTCAGGTCCCAGTGGAAGATGGACACGTGGGAGAAAGGGGAAGTGGCAGTGTTTGAGAGCTGGAGCTGTGTGCTGCTTTAATAGTGGGAAAGATGGGCATGAGATCCTACTTCAAAGAAGGAATAAGAGGATAGGTAAAGGTGCAGGATACTGTGTGGAGGTCAATGCAGTAAAGGAATGGGGAATGTGAAGTTGGTCCATGATACTTTGGTCCTTTTCTGATTGTTACATGGTCAGAAATCACTGTGGGTATCCTCTCTGTTAAATATTATGCAAATGTACTTTAAAAAGAGGAAAAATGTCAAAATTAATATAATTGTGGCTTTTATTTATAACCAATGCAATTATAATTAAAGAATAATTAAAAGAAAACATAATTGGAGAAAGAAGAAAAAACTGTGATATGCTTCACTTGGGCATGTTCAAGTCGCAGGCAGAGCTGTGAATTGCTCCTGGTGCTGTAAGCAATGGTGGGTTCTCCAGCAACTGTGGCAACATGTGTAACAGACTGAAGAGCCTGACACTATTAACATTCTTTCATCGTGAGTACAAGGCTGATTAAATTAATTCTAAACTGTCTCTTTGATAAAATGCATAGTTTGAATCCCTGCATTCTGTAGTATAAGGTCTCTTTTGTCATCCTTTAATCATATTCAAATCTTCCCAGAGCCTTCCTTGTGTTGTCAGTTGCTTCTTGAAGGCTCTGCTAGACAGAGCATTTGAACAGTGATCATAATTGTGTCAAGTACAAAAATAAAGTCTGCCTGTTCCTTCTTGATGTTGCTGTTTACATGTCAGCTGTTCTAGCCAGTGTTCTGGTGAAAGCTCTCTTCAACCTGACTTGCATCTCTAGGTTGTTTCCCAAGCTGAGCATCCCTGAATTGTGTGCTCACAGTGTGTGTTTGGCATGCTGCTGCCTTTGTTCCTGGTGTGCAGTTACATTTTATTCTATTGAACTGCACATCAGTTTTTAACTAGATCACCTTTTTACTAGACAATGTAGACTGTTCTGTCTTCTCTATTGACAGTCTCCCAGCCTTTGTTTTTACCTGTAAGTTCTATCAGTATATTTGGTACATACTAGTCATTCTTTGTCTCCCTTCTCATCTCTGTTTTTTTCCTGCCTCTCTTCCCTCCATCCCAGTTACCTAAGGCTAATGCCACAACTTTGTGAGACCCACGAGAAAGCTCATATAACAAATTAACTTTTTAGCAGCCCTATTCTCTTGCTTTTCACATCTGTCATTTGAAATCAAATCAATGGTGATATATATGAAAACATCACACTATAAACCCTAGGATCTGAAAACAGGCATACTGGTTGCTTTTCCAGTTCCCCTGTGAAATGCAGCATAGCATGGAGATGTTGACTGGTAACTTCTTCAATCCACACAGTCAAACCTAGCACAACTTGGAACCCAAATCAGACACTTGCCAATCACATATATTGAAAAACACATATTGTGGAACTTGTCTTTTTTCTCTTTTTTTTTTTTTTTTATTGCATTTAAATATGCTGCAGTGCTTTAGTATCTACTTTTCCAATCAAAGTGTTAGGTGATAAGCTATATAACTAAGGGTAACATCATTATTGCTGTCCATCAGGAAAAACTTGTGGGCTCACCAAAAGTGTCTAAAAAGATGCATTAAATCCTTAATAAATATTAAATAAGGAGTGTGATAAGTATAATAATTTTGACAAGAATTGTGACAACTCTTAATACTATTTTCCATTTAATAATTCAGTAATCTAATCTTGTATTAATTGATTTGTCTGGTGCTGGTTTGTAGCTAAGAAGCCTCTGATTGCCCAGCTCATCCTGCTGGAATAATTGAACAACTTTATTCAACCTTTTTAGGAATCTCTTGAGTTTTCCAAGAATTATTAAAATTTACACAAAGTCCTATGCAGTACTAAATTTCATAGTCCCTAGGAAGTTATTATACTAAGACTTGCAATATATGCAGATCATTTCAGCAGGGAAAAAGCTGTTAGAAATGTTATTGTGTTGGTATGGTAACGATTGCATTAATCAAATTATTAAATTTAAGAAATAAAATCAAAAGTGCACTAAAAATGCAATTTTAAATTACATTTCATCCTCAATTTGGTTTTAGATGTTTTCTGTAAATTATCAATAGTAAATATCTGTCTTACATGTGTAGATGGATTGATTGTGGTATATCTTTATTACTGCTTGAGCCAGATCTGTTTGGCCTCCTGAATTCTGTTTGGAGAATGTCTTATCACTAATTTAATAGCTGCCTGGTGCAACAGGTCAGAAGTTTCTACAGATCTTTAGGCTTCTTTCATGTACTGTGCATGTTTTCCTATAAGTGTTTGTTTCTTCCTGCAAACTGGTGCATCTGTACACAAATTTGTACACTCTTTGATGTTTCTGGTATTGCTGTTTTTACAAGGACATTAAGATGCTAATCCAAAAACATCTTTGATCGAGGGTTTGACATGAGTTCTCACTCCCAAACTATTTAAAAATAAAAATACCTCATCTTTATGGCCACTTTCCCTTTCCTAGCATCTGACTGCAGTTCCTTCCCTCTATACTTTCAGCTGGCATGTAACTGTAAAGCTGGTATACCTATTATTCATCACAGAAGAACAGGAACAAAAAGTGGGAAGTGAGGAGGGAGCTTTCTCAGGCACCTCTGCTGCTTGTGAGATGAAGTCTCTGTCAGCTCCACAGCTGCCTTCTGTCTCCAGTCATCATTTGCTCCTCACTGCATTTAAAACTTCCATCTCAGCTGTATATATCTAGCTGATTTCAGGCTGTGTTCTAGTTGTGTGGGATGTAGGCAGCCATTTTTAGAGTTCTTTTTTCAAAATTGATTATTGGTTATGCCTGCAAGGCAATCAGCCACATGTGTCTTTACATAAGCATCATTATAAGAGCAAAGCTTGCTTATATTACTTTTCCTACTTTGACCAAAATATAGTACTCCAGTGGAAGCTACTTTATATATTTTGCCTGTATGTGAGGTTTTAACAGTGCAAATATATTTATTTGAGATTGCGCTTCTTCATCTTTGTTATCAACACAATTATGTCAGCAGAAGTGTCTGCAGAGGTATAAGCATTTAGAGTGAGCTTAGCTTATTTGGAAAAATCAGTGTAATAAAGGTGGTTGTCAGAAAGATTATTATATATTTATATATTCAAACCAAACACTTCTATTTTTTGACCTGTGCTTCCTAAATTCTGACTAAAACCAAAACATGGTGTAGAAGGTGTCTGATCCCATCTGATCAGATTGTCTGTGGAAGTCTGTTATCTAACTAATTTGTTTTTTTGCATTTGTTTTATTCTGAAAAGCTTTTTTGCTAAGCTCTGCTGATGGCAATAATGGAACTGTTAACTGGACGACTAAGAGAGCCCACAGTTATGTTATCAGCAGAATAAAGGCTGTTCAGAAGAATGGTGAGTTTAGGTTGTAAATTTGAATACCCTGTTGGTTCAAGCAAACCTGCTTTTAATATTACTCTTGCTTTTCCAGTCATGTCCTTGTTTTAGGAGTAGGGTGCTATTTTAAGGTAGGTAATTTGGATAACTTTACATTTCTTCAATCTTCATATATTCACAGACCTGCGTGTTCTTGTCAGTCTTCCCTGACTTTTCCTGTTCCTGTAGCTTTGCTTGAAATAATGGCTGTGTTTATACCTAACACTTCACATTTTCTTATCATGGCTGGTTGCTTGAAGATACCTCTGCAGTTTGCTTAATACAATAACTTCTCTGTAACAATTTAAAAATTTTTATCACACATGAATGTAAAAAGACTATTTCACTGTCATTTTTACAAGTACACATTAAATACTGTAGCTAGTGCACACTGGCTGAGAAAAAACTTTGCACTGATTGCTCATCTAGACAGGCAATCTGGATTGGCCTCCAGATCAAGTTATTTCTGGGATTGTGCTTCATCTGCTGAATATCGGTGGGGAGAAAACCAATTGAAATTTCTAGGAGAAAGCCAAACTTCCAGGTGAATTCTTTCCTGAGGATCATTGGCATACAGGCTGCAATCAACATGGTGAAACTTCTGAAATTTCTGGAGATGGGAGTTTTCTGTTTCTGGTAACAGACTCTGGGATGCAGGCTCATAAAATCGTGTCTGAATGCCTGGCTGTGCCTGTGTTCAAGATCTTGGGATCTACATACAGAAAGTCCTCCAAGTGATCTGGAAGCAAGAGGAAGGCAGTGCTGTCAAGGCAGCTGATTATACCAGGGATCTGATGTGATCCTAAGTAATGAAGATTTTTAATTTCCCATGATTAGTTTTACAGAAGCTTTTCACAGTCCATGAGACTTTTATCTACCACAGGGAATTTGCCCAGGCAATTCACAGCTGGCAGTCTGCTGTGTTAGATTAGTGTCTCTTTGTTAAGTATATTCAGTTTTGTCCCTAGATCACCCAAGATGATGATTACACATTCATCTCCAGTCTCGAACAGTCTCACAAAAATAATCATGGGTTTTAAAGGCTTGTGAAGAAAGTAACATTTCACTTGTTTCATCATTGAAAACCTAGTGATAGGTGTAGTGTACTGAGGACTTATCCTTTGGTTTTGAAGAAACTTCCTTGGGGAAAAATAAGGAGGGCATCTCTGACAAGGAGGGCAAGAACTTTTGAGTTCTGAATCACCATACTTGTGGTATTATGATGTGTTTGTCATTACAAGATAAAACAGGTTTCTGGGTTTTTTCCTTTTGAGAGATATTTCTAGACTTACACCAAGATCAGTATTTTATATCTGCATCAAATCCTTTCTGGCACACTTATTTAAGCAGCAGGGAATGTTTCATTGCTAGGAATGGGCAGGCTTTTAGTGGTGGTAATAGGTTTCCTATAGCAGACAAAATAAGTATTATATGCTGTTTTTCAGTAACTGTTGATTCTATTATGCTTGTTTCTTTCTGAAAGAATCACTTATGGAGGAAAAATACACATTACTTTTTCACTGTTCTTCCTGTTTAAAATGGATTTTCATTGTAGAGGAAAAGCATCAGAAATGGAAAAATGAACTTCTCTAGGCATTTGATGCATTTTCAGCTGGCCACTGTTTTTTCAGTTCTTTTTTCTTTTAATGTTACTTTTTCAGCTTTTCTTGAAAATATTTGAAAGAAAATTAATTAACTTCCTTGTGCTGTTTACACCTCATTCACAAAATTGACTGCAGAGGTTTTTTGGATAACAGTTTACTAGTTTTAAGTTAATAAATAAATGATCTTATTGTATGTAAGTCTACATAATGAAAATTACAGTAACTGGTTTATTAACCACATGGAATTGTAACAATTCAAATTTCAGGATCATTTTAATTTTGTCACTAAGATAAAACTGTTAGAAAGGGGTTCTATTCAGTATTGTGTTAAAAGTGGTTTTCAAATATGGGAAAAGACAAATGCTGTGGAATGTGATCAGTAGTATATTCAGAGCTAGTCATTCTGCAACATTAAGCTTGAAGAGTTGGCATCATGTAATTAAATGTAGAGGTCTACATTACAGATGTCTATATCTCTTCTCAAATGCCTCTGCAGTGCATGGAGATCTAGTCAGTGTAGCCTGGAATCTAGGACATGATTCATCTCATTTTACAGGAGAAATCAAATAAATCAACCACTAGAAGCGTCTGTTTCTTCTCCACTGACTATAAAAGGAGCCTGACTAACTCAGTGGTGGATGTTGTTTCTGTAGGCATCTAAAATTAGGTGAGAGAGATTCCACTCAAGAGTACGTGGTGTGAGAGCTTGAATGCCTGTGATTAATGCCTAATTAGTGGTGCCTTTTTAACAGATCTCAAGTAAGAAAGTTGGTGTAATTATAAGGCTGGAGAAATGATACCAGGATTAAAAAATTATACCAGCATTAAAAAATTACATGAACTTTATCCACATTTCAAATGTGTCCTGCTTATTCATCCAAGTGTTGAAATTAGCCCCTCTGGGACCTACAAGTTTGTTCCCAAGAGTTTTTTACAATGATTCTGAAGTGTCTTTTCGAGTCTGTCTTCCTAGTGACAGCATCTCCATGCTGTATGGTCTATAATTTGTTTTTGGAGATGTGATTCCTCATGGAGGATTCCTCAAGTTTGGCAAGCAAGGGTGGAGCTGCGGGTGGTTTTCTGTGGCTTACCATCTTTATCTACTACTTTTGTAATCTTCATCTCTAGATAGACAGTATCTAGAGATGAAGATTAGACATAGACAAAATCAATTACCAATGATCAATTCTTTCAGGGCATTAAATTAAAATTCAATAGTAATAAAATTAGTAATGCAAGCTACAATCAATCTTATTAAGATGCTATGAGAAACACCTATTAAATCAGTATTCTTTGTTTATACTTACATTTTGAAACTTCTTATTAAAGTGGCTTCTAAACCACCTAATTTATTGTACTCATTGCTTCATTCTTCTAAGTCATTAAATTATGTATATAGTTCTGCATCAAATGTGTTATACCTAAAAAGCTATGCCCTTATCAATGAATTTTGTACTAAATAAAAAGCATCTTATTGTTTTTACATATGCTGATTTTTCTGAATTAAGTTTTCTTTAGGTTTTTGATACCCAGTCCTGTAAAACATGGCTTCTCTTTTTTTTGTTTGGAATCAGTTTCAGCTGACTGGCCTATAAATACCCTTGTTCTTTTGTGTTATCCTTCAATACAAGCCTAACATCTTCAGTAATGAGCTCTCTAATTGAAGTTTGAGATGTATTTTACCTGGGTGGTCTGAGAAAGTCTAGCTTTAAGAACTCATAGCAATTCCCTTCTGATTTTTATGTCCTTTTCTGCACAAGAACTGAAAAATCTGCCATTTTTGTTCAGTGGTGAATGAGAACTGTCGATTGGTAAGGTTCTTTTGTATTCCTCGGTTCCTTTCTTTTATGTAAAATATCAGGAAAACATGATTGTATAATTAATTTATTGTACTTTTATTAAAGTAATATTACAAATAAACCAACTACAAAACTGTAATAGCCTTCCTCATTTTTTTAATTACAATAAAAATAAAGATTCAACTTTTGAAATCTTAACATATGCAGTTTAGTTTATTGCAATCTTGGAAAGGATCCTGTTGGGCAAAGAGAGGGTTTGCTCTGTGTTCTGTTCTTAAATCTATGTAACCTTTTAAAAATCTTATTAACAGGTGTCTAATATTTGTTGCTTTCCTTCTCCCAGATGCCTGCATTGCTGTTGAAATGCATGAAGTTATCTAGAGCATGTCTCATTTTTGCCTTTTTTCTGTCTCTTATCTCTCCTTCTGCTTTTCAGTGTACACAATTCTGTCTAAGGTGCACTCTGATCGGAATGTATACCCTTCTGCTGGAGTTCTGTTTGTTCATGTTTTGGAGAGAGAGTACTTTAAGGGGGAATTTCCTCCTTACCCAAAGCCTGGTATGAAATGCTAAGATCTTCCATATTATATGCAAATACAGAAAAAATATTGTTATAAAATATTGAAGTCTATTTAGAATGCCTTGTGGTTCAACATATAAGATAAACAAGACGGGTTTTAGTTTCTATTGAAATATCTTCAAATGAAATAAAACGTGTAGTCCTACACTTCTAAAATATTCTAGTTTGTGATCATTTGTGGAAAAATGCATGTAATTGTATATTGTGAAAAATGTACTCTATTTGGAAAGGTGAAGTAACACATTATATCTGATATTAAGTAGTGCTCCTTCACTTTTGCACTAAATATGAAATTGTGGAAATTTATTAATTATGTCTGTTAAAAATGCTATTTATCTGTTCATTGTTTCAGACATAGTATGTATCAGGCTATATGAAGGAGTAATTTGAAACCATATAGTAAACATAACATAGAAGATTAAATCAAATATGAGACTTCATAATACTGTTTTCTTTAATTTTAAAAAACAGTCCTTTAGCTTCAGCCTTCTTCCTTTATTTAGGAAGAGTTTAATGTTAGTAAACAGCTTGGTTTTAGAGAAGGAGCTGTGGTTTCCTAAGTATGGTTTTGCCATACACTGAAGCTAAAAGATTGGTCACCATAGGTTAGAATATGTGTAAGCAATCTGGTAGGGGTGGGAAGAGAGAGAGCATTCAGCCACACATACTTACGAACAATGAAAAGAAATAAATATATCCAACTTATATAAATATGACAATTTTCTTATAAGAATAAGAAAAACTTATGTACAGGGCACACATAATCAAAGCCTGTTTCAATAATGAAGTTTGGAATTGATTTGAGAGTGCTATTACTGAGACTCACTTTAAAAAAAAAAAAAAGCTTCTGTTAGCATTGGTTAAATTTTAAGTAAACATGAGTCAACCCTCAAAGTTTTAAAAATTTATTCTCTTTGTAAAATGGGTGTTTTTCCTGGCATGGATACCCAAGTCCTCATTTATGTCATGGTGACTGGCAGAGTGAAGTTTGTGCCAGTTTTCTCTCGGTTTTGGCACATAAGTGGAAAGAATTTTGAAATTTTCCTAATGATGGATTGTCTTACAGTGGCAGCCTCTTGACATTTGTGTAATGCCAAGGCATCTGGTTTCAGATCCTGTTGGAATTGCCCCTCAGACAGTCGTGATTATGACAGAAATTCACTGTGAGGTCAAGTGGTGTCATGGTACTTTAATTTTTGTCTGCTGAGCTGGATCATTACCATGGCCTACCTTGATGAAGGAAGGGCAAACCAGAAAGTCTCACAAGTTGCTTTCAGAATTTTCCCCAAATCATTTGTGGTACTGGGAATTTTAGACCAGGGTGCTAGTAATGCCAGGTTATGGGTTCAAGCTCTGTACATGCCATTCACTTAAGAGTTGTACTGCGTGATCCTTGTGGGTCTCTTCCAACTCATATTCTGTAATTCTGAATTTTATTATTCTGACTGCAATAGATTAGATTACTGGGAGTTTTGAGAGAATTGTGAGGAAGTGTTACACTCAAGTACTGTTTTGGTCTGATTCTGGTTCATTTTATTCAACCAGATGTGTAAATGTGTACCTAAAGACTAGTCACCCTTGGGCAACACATCTCGGTCTCTTTGTCCCTCTTGGGAGAAGATGAGAGCTGTTCATTCTTCTTTGGGCTTCGTTTCTGCTTTCTGTGCCAGCCTGGCTGTTACCTTCTTTCATCACTTGTCCTACAGTGCTGTTGCCCTCTCAAAGCTGAGTTGGAGTGGAGGGCAGGAGGTGTCTGTGTAGGCTCAGAATGGATTTGACTCGAGTTCTGTGCCTTAGCTGGACACTGCCTTGCTGGTGAGGATTTGGTAGTGTTCAGGCCTGATTTCATTTACAAGAGCTAAAATAAACTGAAGTAGAATCCAGACATTTATAAGAGTATCAATAAGAACCACAAGAACTGATGTTCTGGTTTGACTTGAGGGACTTTGACAGGTTTCAGCTGGACCACTGTATTTAGTAGCCATCAGTGGCTCCAGTTCAAGGAATGGAGGATCCTTTTTTGAATTAATTTTTTCTCTAAATTAAAATGACTGCCAGGCTGTTGGTGCCAAAAAACCTGTATGTGTATCCTAATGCTAACAGAAGCTTTCAGACATTATTGATTACACAGCCACTCTTTACAGTACATTGAACACCTGAATTCATCATTAAAAACTTAAATAAAAGGAAGTTGGGAGGGGGAATTAAAGGACTGAAACCTTTGTGCTTTTGTCTGTAAGGAAGTTAGGTGCTTCCATTTGAGGTGGAACTGGTCTAAAAATCAGACCCACTAGTTACTGAACATGAGCACTTAGCCAAGACTCTAGGAAGTACCTGCACATTATGTCTGCAGTTGGTTACACTTTCCAGGTATGAATTTCTTAATACCTGTAAGTGCTGAGTAATAACAGTGACCTCATCTCATAAGTGAACTCACTTATTTCTGATATGATAAAGGTTAGCAAATTTTAATTGTTTTTTTCTTCTTAGAAAGGTTCAGAAAACAAGTGAAAGAAGCAGAATAAGACTTCCTAGTTTAAAAGTTTAAATCAAAGCATTTAGCATTTTCTTGTAAATATTCTAATATAATTTCTCTTATCTAGGTGAAATAAGTAATGATCCTATAACATTTAATACCAATTTAATGGGTTACCCTGACAGACCTGGATGGCTACGCTACATACAAAGGACACCATACAGTGATGGAGTGCTGTATGGCTCACCAACTGTAGAAAATGTGGGCAAGCCAACCATCATTGAGGTATTTGCTTTCAAAAGTTCAAAAATATGTATTTTGATTTAGAGTATAAGGTTCAGAACTGTCAACAAGTTCTCCCTTGTTTTTGGAAAGTTAATTACTATTCATATTGAAGTTTTATTCAAAATATAGAGCAAAAAACCTTTGGAAACAACTGTACTTGGAGAATAACTGAATCGTAACTTTGTAACATTATACCTAAATACAGGTCAGACTTTTCCTCACTAGATGAAAGTGTTCAGTCAATAAGCAGTTGTGGGGTTTTTTTTTTTCTTGTGTAAATGTTTGGTTTTGTGTTTTGGTTTGATTGGTTTGGGGTTTTTTAAACTATTTTTCATCAAACATCCCTTTGTTCATTATTCATGTTTATTGATAGGTTTTACTTTAGTTAGCACTTTTATGAATTTAATTCTTACACGTGTAACAATGACAAAACTGTATTTTTGAGAGTTAGCTAGTCAAATGTATAAAAGCACTAGTTATTCATTGAGCAACAATTCAAAAGGGAAAAGGGACAATATTTTCTACCATGTATTTCATAGACAGCAGGCTGAAAAAGAAACTGTGTGGTTCAGAGTGTTAAGAAATCTGCACATTAACTTGCTCCAACCATTTTGCTGCTTCAGCATATATTTGTCTTAAACCCTTGATGAATATATTTTTTTTCTAAATTTTATTTGATGTAATTTTTCTTCCTCAAGCATGACAGTTCTGAATGTTAAGTTATATTAATGATACTTCCGCCCATGCTTACTTTTGTATACATGATTCTGTTTTGATTTCAGCAGGACTAATAACATCTGAGAATTGATCATGTGCAGAAGTTCTTGCAGGCTTTGCTTAGTTTTATGTGGAGGAAACCATTATTTGAAGTTGCCAGTTTTTAAATAGTATGTGCTTTTAGCTTCTAGGATCTATATCGAGACCTCCATTCTAAGCATGACCCCAAGCCATATTTGAAGTAAATCTTGCCTAGCATATAAAATTAATTCCTTGCAGTTCCAGTCTTAGATATGGCTTTTGAATTAATTTTGCAGTATGTGAGGAGAGCAGATGGCATTTGATCCTCTTCCTAGTGCCTTCTGACAGGAGTGACTGCATATTTCTGGCCTGAATATAACTTCCATCATGTTATAATTCCTGAGGGAATATCATGAGGAGGTCACTTAACTGGAGGAGACCTCCTGATTAGGAGAGGCTAGCATTCTGCATAGCACTGCAGCAGAGCAGGTAACACTCTTGAGCTCAAGCTCCTTTGAAAGCTGTGCAAAGACAGTTTGTGTTTGAATGAATATTCAGGACAGAGGCAATCTCTGCCATTCCTTGGTGTGATGCATAGGCTACGCTGGCAGCTCCCACTGCTGGAGTGCAGGTTCACAGTGGGTACTGCCCTGCTCCTGTACAGAGCTTGTACAAAAAGGGGGTTTGTTGAAAAGGGGGGTGCCAGTGGTTCAACTGCTGGTGAAGCAACCCTTTGAAAAATTAGCTGAATTAGGACTAGAGAAATCTCCTGTTAATTTTATAGTGAAATTGTAATGTTAAATGAGGTCTGATTGTGTTGAGTAAGCTTTTCCCTCTCCATTTAAACCTGTGTATTTTTCTGCAGCATTTTTCCTTTTCATTCAAATAGTTAAAAGAAATGCAACATCTGTTACTTTTATTTATTTAATAGTGTGACAGTGGTTTGTGGCTCTGTTTGCTGAGAAGCAACATAGTTCTGTCACTGTTGTCACTCCTCTGCCTCTTCTTTGGTCTCAAAATGAGTGAAATGAAGTCTAAAATTAAAAACTTTTCTGTTTGTTTCATGAAAGATTTATCACCTTGCAGGGATAAAAATGGTAGAGAAGATAATACATAATTATACTGATATCCAGCCTTGTTCTTATGAATTCATATTTCTTATATGAATGAGCACTTAATTGTAGTACAACCTTGGAGTACAGTCACCACTGAGAAGTAACCGCTTGCATGCATTTCAGGTATCCTAGATATTTTAACTTTTAGATCAGTATCTTTGCATATTTTATTCATGAAGGTGTATGTTTCAAAAAATAAGAGTCACAAATGTTGCATCTATCTCCTGGTTTTCACTTCTCCTACATTTACAGATTCCATGATTTTTTTTTAAAAAAACTACTTGTGTTGGAGCATTATTTTGAGTCCATTCATGGAGTGAGACTTCACTGGATCCAGAGCTAAAACTAAATAGCAGACCCAAAGATGAGAATTCCTGGCATCCCAACACTTTTTCCTGTAAAAAACCTCTCCATGTAGTTTATTTCCTAGGAGCTATCAATGAATTTAGCTCTTACAAAATTGATGGAGGGGGGTTGGAGGCGGCATGGGGAAATGGAGAAACCAATCTGTCCTTATGGTCGTTCTTAAAGATAACAGAAGATAAAGAATACACATGTATGGCAGAACACTTCCATCAGGGCCAAAAGATATTATTTTTACATATATCCCTTTGTTAATTGTATTTGGCTATAGACTGGTCAAGAAAATACCAATATCCTGACTTGAAGGTAGTACTGCATTAAATAAATTACCTTACCTTTCAAATTTTATATCAGTGAATGAATGTTCATAGGTTTCAAAATAAGGAGGCAAGGTACTTAAAAGCGAGTAAGTATTTCTCAGTTACCAATTTAACTTTCACTGATGTTTCATTTATATAAGTTTAATTTTTGCTTTGTTTTGTAATGGTATCTTTTTCACTCTAGATCACTGCATATAACAGGCGTACCTTTGAAACAGCAAGACACAATTTGATCATTAATATAATGTCAGCAGAAGGTATGTAGAGAATATGGCTGGTTGTATTTTTAACTGAATCAGCAACACCCTCTTATGGGCTCCTGCTTTTCAAGATAAATACTGTAAAATGGTTGTCTGGTGTTCAAACCAAACATGAGGCACAGGGGAGAAGTAAGAGAAGTTTTCCTCGTTTAATTCATTTTGGTTTTTTAATCAAGATTACTTCTCTCATTCAGGACTGCTTTTCCTCATTCAGAGTAAAATGTTTGCATATTTGTTTCTCATTAAACTGCTTCTAATTCAAAATTTCCCTTGTCTTTTCAAAGAAAAGACTTGGGTGATTTTACTCTCCGCATGTTGTTTAGTTTTCTTAGTTCTGTTAGTATTCTTAGTGTGTGCCTTGTGCAATGAACAATTGTGTAGGCAGAATCAGAAAACAAAAGGTTATAGCATACATGGACATTTGGACCCTAAAATTAATTCTCTTCATCACATTTGCATTCTGGAGTGTCATGAGTTGGAATCCACTGTAGCTGCAGATTGGTTTTGACTCGCAAATTAGCATGAATGTAATTATGTCTGTTTAATGAAGTTTTACAACTGCGACTCTTCTCATGTAGTCTGCTTCTTTATCTCCCTGTTTTTTCCAAATACCTGAAGGGTTTTAGCTCAAGTAGCAGCTAATGGTACTCTCTACTGAATTAAACATAATCACAGTAGGTTCAAAATGAGCTAATTCAAACACACAAGATTTTTGGAAAGTTGTATTGATCTTAAAGTATTATTACATTAATAATTTCTCCAGATATTTTGAAGATTTATTTTTGGATTTATTGAGCCTGTGTTTAATAAAACATTCTTTTTCCTCACAAATAGATTTTCCTTTACCATATCAAGCAGAATTCTTCATAAGGAACATGAATGTAGAAGAAATGTTAGCAAGTGAAGTTCTTGGTGACTTCCTCGGAGCAGTGAAAAATGTATGGCAGCCAGAACGCTTGAATGCTATAAATATTACTTCAGCCCTTGACAGGGGAGGGAGAGTTCCACTTCCAATTAATGACATGAAAGAGGGGTAAGCATGTGTCAGTATGATGTTTTTGCTTCACTATTTTTTTGTTGTTGTTACTGAGAAGCCTAATATTTTTTCAAGTTTCTAAAAAACTTTGCAACTGCTGTTTTATGTTTTGGAATTAGATATGAAAAGTTTATTCATGGTCTGAGCCCCAAGTTTATTGTGTTAGAAACCACATCAACAGTGCACAGTTCCTATATATTGATGTTATAATCCAAGGAATACTAATAAATTCCATTAACTATAATTGGTAGTAAATATGGGGTTTTTTGTAATCCCAGTTTTACTTCTGAGCAGTCATTTGACATGCTTTTCAAGTTTTTAACTCTTCCAAATTCATTATGCTCAAAATTTTGAAGCAAGTTCTGATAGAAAAGAGATTGCAGAAATGCTTCAATTTCTGAGAGCAGTTAGCATGTAACAGTGTAATTTTTAGCTGCGCTCATGCTGAGTTAGTTATTTGATTCAAGAGCAGTTCTGACTTTCTTCTGAAAGTTGTAAAATGTCTGGGGAGCTCAGTTTACTGAGTGTAAACTGCTGGAATGGATTGTTTCCATTTGTGATTTGTAACCATAAATACTGTTCTAAACAGTATTTAACTGGAAACTAATAAGGATCCAGTTTTTTCAAATATGGTTTTGACAGTGCTTTTCTCTGGTGAAAGTGAAGATGCTTAGTTACTTTTAGATTATTTTAGATATTTTGGAATCAAATAGTATCTAAGAAAGGGATGAAGGTTCAAAATATGAGATGTGTGCAGAAAATACTGGCTTTTTCAGAATCCTTTTGTGTCTCTGGAGTTTTTGAGCACATTTAAAGAAGGAAAGTGACTTCTGTACTAGCCAGAGTAATAGCAGTCACTTAATACCAATGACTACACTTCAAATATTTAGATAATGCCTACTGTAACAAATGGCAGCCAGGACATAATTTCTGTTTCAAAATCCATTGGTACATTGTAACCTGGTGCAGCAGACTATTTTACATACAGTGTAGTAGCTCTTATTTTATGTATGTGATGCCTTGAGAAGGCTGACCTAGAACAGAGGCTAGACAGAGTTAAGAATAAAGCAGGTATTTACTGAAAGGCCTTAAAGGATACACCTTGGGCAGTACAAGAGCCTGGCCAGGGCTGCACTCAAGATGGACCCAAAATGGTCACAAAATGGACAACTGCTCATGAGATCTCACAGTTTTATAAGTTTTGGTGTATCTTTATATTGAGGTTAATTGTCCAATTATAGCTTCAGGTTATGAAGTCCCATCCTTCTTGTTTTCTCTCTTCAGTCCACCGTTTAGGCTTTTTACAGTTGTTTCAGGAGCAGAAGCTTTGTTAACTCTGGAGTAGTGAATCCAGGGTCCTTTGCCAGCATCTTAAGGCATCATATGGTAATGGTAAATCAAGTATTAGGTTTACCTTCAGCTTTCAGTATTCTGAAGCAAATTTTGTTCGCTGTGCATAGCTACAGTATGGAACCTTTCAGAAGAAACTGGGGGTTAGCATGTTCATAGCTGTATTAGGTTTAGCAATAACTAGTCATTGTGAATCTATTCTGAAAACATGGGAGGAATCTCTAAAAAATCTATGATGAGCAAGATTAAAGATTTCCTTAAAAAAAATGCTGCTATTTTAATACAATTTTCAAAAATAGTGCTGATTTACTTACATGAGGAAGCCACACTTGGAGCTGTTTGACTTCATAGAAATTGGCACCACTGATGGTAATGAAACATTTGCATTAACAAGCGAACCAGAATATGTTGTAATAAGCAGCTAGGAAAGTCCTGATTTCAGTCTGTTATTTGTATGCTTAAAGATATAAAAGTATACTATGAAGAAAAGTTATTTTAAGAAGTAATTTCAATCTTTAAATAACAGCTGAATGTTACTGTGTACAGCAATAATGTTTGGAAGAGTACATCATTGTCCTTTGGGGATTTGTGACACAACCTGCTGCTCTGTCACTCATCTCTTTCTGCAGTGTGTACGTGATGGTTGGGGCAGATGTTCCTTTCTCCTCGTGTTTACGAGAAGTGGAAAACCCACAAAATCAGCTGAGGTGCAGTCAAGAAATGGAGCCTGTAATAACCTGTGATAAAAAATTTCGTACTCAATTCCATATTGACTGGTGTAAAATCTCTCTGGTGAGTTATTTTATTATTGCATAGAAGTGATGTTTATAGAAGTACAGGTAAGAGTTTTGCCAGTCTGGTCAGCCAATGTTGCCAATTCCACTTTATTGTGACTGTTATTTTTTTCCATCTAGCAGACACTCTTAACCTGAAAGGATTTTGCTGTGCAGGCTAAATTCTGTTAGAGCTGAGCTCCAGTGAAACCACTGTATTTGTTTTCACTAGCAGTAAATTCTATAAATGGCCAGAGACCTCCAAAGCTTAAAAAACAAAAAGTAATGAGAGGTGTAGTTCGGTAATTGAGAATGCTGATCCTGCTGGTTACATTTCCCTAAAAAGTGTGTGCAGACATATATCTTTTCTCAGGTACTGATTCTACATTGACCAGTTAATACTACACTGTTAAAAAACTGTTCCTGAAAATTGTCTGTTTTATTTATGTCTCTGTTTTATGTTAAAAAATAAATAGAAAAAGAAATGAAAGTAATGTTGACTAATTAAATAATAAATAGGAACATTCTTCTCAGTCAGATGCAAGAAAAATGATAACCAAAACCTAGAGTATTTACCATGAAAGGAGAATAATTCCCAGAGAGACTTTTTAAGTTGTTTTGTTTTAGTTCCCATAAGAAAGATCAAGAAATAATGCAAAGAGAATGTTGCAGATAAATCTGAACAATGACAGTGAAGGTATATAAAATAAACTTAGATGGTTGTTAAGCTGCTTCAGATATTACCCAGGAGGAAGCTGAAAGGGAGATATTAAACACTGGATGGAAAAAACTTACTGAGTATAAGGAAAGGCATTCATACACAAAATTGATTGGAAAACTTCCAGTCTTTTCTGCCTATTCACTCTAAATTAGGAAAGGTTCTAGAAGATTGGAAAATACATGTTTCAAGATAATACCCACATTATTTGCTTTTTATTTGCTTTCTGTTGAGAAATTGTAAAAGGCCCAAGTGTACACAGCAATACTTACCAGCACCTGAAAAATAGCAGAAGGCAGCTGGTATTTGGAAAGAAAAAACTATGTCAAGTCTTCCATTTCCGTCTGCAAGGAAGAAGTAGAACCAAGGTGAAAAAGCAAACGTCATTCCTTCTTGGTAAGGTTTTTTTATACTGTCCACAAGCAAGCTCAGGAACACGGCCTAGATGAAGCTAGGACCTAGTGGAGAGCTGGTTGGTGGCCATAATCATAGCAGAATTAATAATAATTCCTGGCTATTCCTCATTAATAGCTGGATGATGGAATGTGCGTATTAAATTCAATTTGTAGTTCCCCATGAAATTGAAAGGATCTGCAGGTGCATTAAAGGACATGATGGAATTCAGAAACGTCTTGAGAAATTGGAGAAACAGTCTTGGAAAACAGGATGAATTTTAAAAGAAGCAGCAGAGGGATAATGCACTAAAGCAAGAATAGTCAGCAGTGCCCACACAGAAGGAAAATAAACTGGTTAGGAGTACTTCTTCAGAAAAAAATGCCAGGTAGTGGCAGTGGCTCATAAACTAATCATGAAGCAGCATTGTCATGCTGCTTTGAGAAAAGCAGAGATCACCCTGGGATGTGTAACAGGAACAGGCTTTCAGAGAAGTGTTATTTTCTGCAGCAGCTATAACACAGTCTTCTGGAATTTAGCACTTGTTTTGGCTGTGTGCCACAGTAACTGAATTTAAACTATCTCAGGGGTGTTTATTGTTGCCAGCAGCATTTCTGCTGTAACCTGCTGCATCAAAGGGAAAAGGGAGCCAAGATTCCCTCTATCTAATCACAATCTGCTTTCTCAAGGCAAGCTGAGAGACAGGAATTCTCCCCAGATCTATGGGCTGTGAGGGAGTTGAGGTCTATTTCCCATATCCACAATTTAAACAAGTGATAGAAAATAGAGCCATCATATCCTCATCCTCATATTTTTTATGAGCTGGTGTTGGCAGTTAGCACCCAAAGAATGGATGTAAGTTTGGGGGTCCCACATTCTGCAAGGATGGACAATGTAATAAGTGTTCCACTTGATGCTGCTCTCTGACACCTTGTTCTCACACTGTGTATGGGACTGTCAGTCACATCAGTAAGTACATACTTTTTGTGTGTTGTTAGGGTTTGAGATTCAGCTAAGCAGCCAGGTAGAACTCAGTGTACCTAACCAAGAAGATACTCTGGAATTAATGAGCAGAGATCAATTAACTTTTGTTTAACGAACACATATGTATGTGTGTGTGCACGTGCATTTGAGGCTCAGCGGGATTTCTGGAATTTCATAAAAATCTCTTCACCCATTCAGCCTAAGCTGTAATACAGCATTTTATGACTTGAAGTATAAGTGATAAAGAAGTGACCATCATTTGCAAAATTTCTTAATGAAAAGACAGACAAAAGGTCAAGCATGTGAGCAAATATATTTTATTTGTTTTAATGATCTGGAGATTAATGATCTTAAAGCTAGCACTAGTAAAATTTGACAGTAACATCTAACTGAAGATAACAAAAAAATGAATGCAGAAAATTAAGTCATCTGGGAATGGCAGTCCAAAGCAATAGGAAATTTAGCAGCAAAACAGGTTTGTATTTCTAGGATCATTGAGTACGGACACACACACACAAAAATTGTGAGCAGGAATGCAGCTTTTGGAGGCTAATTTAATTTGTGTGAGGGAGACAATGAGCTGTCCTTGGCAGCTCAGTTGATGGCTCTTGATTTTTTGAGCCCTGGATGTAAAGTGTGATATGAAGGAGAAGGAAGAACATTGTAGCTATGTGACTTCATTTTTGCCACATTTATGTAAGAGAAGACAGTATTATTATTTAGGAAGACTAGTAAGAAATGGATTAATTAATCAAAAAGAAATCAGAATGAGTTAATTAGGTTGCACTAAAAATGTTTACTAATTAGTACTCAAATACTGTTTGTGTGACATATGTCTAAAATTAATCTGTCAAAGACACGGTGTCTCTGGTAGGCACAAAAGAGAGTAGTAATATTGTAACATTACTTATTACACTGATCAGAAGCTTCATAAAATGAAAGCTTCTATTATTTAAAAAAAGTGGTAGGATTAAATCATATAGAATTTGTAAAATGTGTAATATGGTTCTTTTTGTATGTTAATGGTTAGTTAAATACCTGCCTATTTTCACATTCTGTTACTTTGCTATTTAATTGTGGTTTGTTTTTTTTTTCCTTTTTCTGTTTTTTTCCTGGGTAACAGGTTGACAATACAAAACAAGTTTCCACCTTTCAGGAAGTGATTCGTGGAGAGGGAATATTACCTGATGGTGGAGAATACAAGCCACCTTCTGATACACTGAAAAGCAGAGACTATTACTCGGATTTCCTAATTACACTGGCAGTGCCCTCGGCAATAGCACTGGTGCTTTTCCTAATTCTTGCTTATATCATGTGCTGCCGACGGGAAGGAGTGTGAGTACTTTAACATGCTAATAAGTAATTCTTCATTTTTCTAAGATTATAATGCATAGAAGGTTATTTGCTAGAATATCTCCATTGAGTTCATTATAAACATTTAAAACAGGCTAAAAGGTATCTGCTTGTAATTCTGAACTATTTTACACTTAAGCACATGCACTAATTTCCAAGCAAGTGGATGTAGGGCCTTTAGTTGTTCTAGAAAGGGTTAAAATACTCAACATATGCACAAAACTCCTCAAAATGTGCACAGCTCTCCAAAATGCCCCCAGCAAATAAAATACTAATAAAGGATCATTGGTTCAGGAAAATATTAAGTAATTTTTAAAATGGTAACTTTCATAACATAAACCTGGTTGAGGAGATTAACTGAATTAAGACATATTATCAAAGAAAAACACATAAAGGGAAAGCAGCAAGTAACGTGATTTCTGCCATTTCTTACACAAACTACAATTTCATTTTGTCACAGAATTTATTTTAGCCAGAAGCTTGTTCTTTAACCTGCATTTTTCATTTCCCTGTGTGTGTGTCTGTGTGTTTCTGTCACCACTATCACATCTCTCTACGTGCGTTCATCAAGGCCTCATCATAAACCCCGTTAAATGCTGCCAAGTTGCATTTAGCAATAACCTTGTCAGCATTTCCACATCATGTACTGTTTTCATCATCAGATAGATTAATGTTCCAACTATCAATGCTATTATTTAATTCATAAATTTTGTTTTGTTTTTAGGGAAAAGAGAAACATGCAAACACCAGAGTAAGTGTCTTCTTTCCTGTTATTTTTCTTTTACCATTTAATTTTCATTCTCAGTAGATCGTCATGCTTCATACATATGTGTCATAATCTTCTTTCATTCTCTCAAATTCATGGTTTAATTCATAAATGTGAAAGCTGCTTTTAAATCAGAATATTGGTAAAGGATAGAAGACCAGAATAAAAAGGGTTTGAAATTAAAGATGGTCAATTCAAAATAAAATAGTGCGGTTAGAATAAATATGTTAATATGCAATTAATACTCCTGGTTATTGGAGTTTCCAACTTGTCTTTTAAAGACAATGAAAAGGAGAATAAATATCCTGGAAGGTAACCAGTGCCTATAATATGGAGTGTTTTAAAATTAATTTACAAGCTTTTATGAATCTACCACAAGAATCAAGAGTTAACCAAAACTTTAACTGCAGGAAATAAATGAAACATCAGCCACAAACTGCACAGTCTTGAATCCTATGAAAAATATCTATTCAGACAGAAAAATCTAATGGAATAATTACTGCCTTAAAAAGTTAAATAAATATTTATTAATTTAACTATGTGAAGGTTGTAATTGTTGCACTGTAGTCTGTAGCATGCATCAAAGTCCTTGTACTTTAATAATAATAATAATAATAGAAAAATTCTCTCTTTTGATAGAGCACTTAAAGTATGTACTCACTATTTTATTTTCTTCTGACACAGCATCCAGCTGGTGCACCACAGTGCTATACAGAAATCAACCAAAGAGCTTCGTGACATGTCCAAGAACAGAGAGATCGCGTGGCCGCTTTCCACGCTGCCCGTGTTTCACCCGGTGACGGGCGAGATCGTCCCGCCCCTGCACACGGACAGCTACGACAACACCAGCATGCCTCTGATGCAGACACAGCAGTAAGTGTTCACTCTGGTTCTTAATGCTCACTGTGCTGCGTGTCCTAACTAGATTCCAGTGCTTGTCCTCCAAAATGTGCTCATTATGGGAGGATTCAGTAATGACTCTCTAGTTCAGGATTGCTCTGATGTTTGCATTTCCAGCAGGACGAAAGGCCTTCTGTTGTAAGATTAAATGGCTGGCTTTCAGTCTGCAACCATGCAAGAGGCTTGGCATGGGACAGTTAGATTTCTGCATGTTTTGGAGAAAAACTGCTTTTGACAGAGGAATCAATTAGAACTGTTCTATTTTAGACACCTTGTCTCTTGACCCATATTTTTGGGGTTCTGATTTCTGGGTTTCAAATCCAGACTTTGTAAGTTAGCCATGTACTTGTCACACATGGTTTGTGTTTGAAATGTTGACATTGAACATACTCCATTGCACAGATAATAAATTCAGACTTGCCAAGAAAAATGCTCATAGCCCTCTCCCGTTTCCATTGTTGCCACTCTTTCCAAGAAGAAACCAGAAAAATAATTAATTCCCTTTCCTTAGAGTTCATTTATCAGTAACGTAGTGAAACTGGTAAGGCAGACTGAATGCTTTGTGCATGTTCTAATTCAGACAGGTCCATAGAGCTGTAGCAAAGAGGCATTTCTGGGAAGGTTTGGTTAAGGTGCCTGGGGCTGAGCAGATCTGGGGCAGTCTCAGAAGGTCTCAGAAGTGGTTGGTATTCTCCAGTGCTGTGTTTTAACACCAGCTCCAGCTGGTACCTCCTCTGCTGGCAGGCCTGCATGGCCCCAGTGGTACTGGTCCTGTACCAGCTCTAACTCAGCCCTAATTTACACATGCTAGTCCTAAATTCCCTTCACAATGTAGAGCCATGCTGCAGGAGTGTTTTCTTCTCCCTGTCCCAAAAGCTAAATTCTCCAGAAAGGACAGCTGTATAAATTACTCCTTGTACAACTGCTGCAAAGTGCTCTGCTTCATCTTCTACAGCTTCTCTTCTATATTCAGAATAACAGTTTCTATGACTGGGGTGTCAGATCTTGTACCAAAGGCTTTCTTGAGTTATACATAAGGTATTTATCTGCTTCACCTACATTGTAACCTTTCTGTAGAAGCACCTCTATCTGGGAGTTGTTAAAATAGACACTTTAGCAGAGCACAAAAATGAAACTGCCTTGATAAGTGAACTGGTCTAACACGAAGAAGTAGCTGACCATTCATTCATTCCACAGCCAATAACTATGTTGCAAATGCTGTCACCTTTGCTGTAGACATGGAATATGGAATATTCACTTAGAGAAATCAAACTGCTGAATTTCAAAACCCATGGTTTTGTTTCTTGTTGCCTCTGGCATTCCACCAAGTCTGAACTTTTGAATGTAGCTGACAAGTGCAATAATAAGAACTACTTTCACACTAATTGTCTTTATTTCATGGTCTTGGCTAATGGACATCTGTATTTGTATTGTGAAAAAAGATTATTGCTTCATAAGAAAAAAAAAAGTGTAAATACTGAACTTTCGTCATAATACACTTCAGACTTTGTATGGAAGCATTAAAGATATTAAATGGTTTTTTATAGGAACCTGCCACATCAGACTCAGATTCCACAGCAGCAGAGTGCAGGTCAGTAAATACTCAGAAAAACACTCAGAATTATTAAGTGACCAGTGTGGAGAAAACACTAGTCAAAATGTATACAGTCTGTGGACAGTGAAAAGAATTTTCAAATAGAGTAAAGTATTAGAGAATTGTCATTTTAGAATTTTTTTATTTTTTTTTTTTTACATCAGTGAAAATTTTGGCATGGGATTGATTAAAAAAGGAAGAAATGCTATGTTAGGACTCTGCATGAGAGGCTAGAATTTGGTTCAGCTAACTTAGAAACCTCATATGGATAATTTACTGTTACATGAAGCTACAGCCAGATTCCCAAAGGCAATCACATGGTTCAGATTCTGACACTTGATAGGAAATTTAAATTTGTAATTCTCACCAATATTAGTTAAGCTTTGAAGAAGGAGCTCTTAGTTGCAGTTACGAGACATAATGTATTGGTACTGGGGAATCTGTGGTGAGGCACATCCATGCTTCAAGTTTCCTGTGTCATAGTCATCACTTTTATATCATTCTCACAAATGCTCATGAACTGACTGAGGTCAGAGTGACCATCAGACTGTGGACTGAGCCTCACTGTCCTCTCTACTTAGCATCTCAGGTTTGAGAAAAACCTACAGCCATAGCCATGTGAAAGGGGGTGAGGACCATACAAGGAAAAAGTAGAGGCCAAGTGTAATTTTTAAATATGCAAAGAGGTATTTAATCAGAACTCTAGAGATACGTATGTTTTGAACATAATATGGGAACTACAGCTCCAAGCAGATTTGTTTTAACTCAGGACTTACATAAGCAGCTTTCTTTTCATTGAAAATCCTTCTTCTTCATTACTGCTTTCGGGGATTAAAGGAGAATTTCGTATGACAACATTTCAAAGATTTGAGGCAAGTATATAATAGATGTTTCTCTCCATGCGGGTTTTGTTATGTGAAAATTAAAAACACAGGTACAAAAAGTCTGACAGCAGTTCTGGTAGCTTTGCCATTTGTGTTCTGCATTGTACATATGCTGGAAATGGTGGATGACCCTGGCAGTCAAAGCCTTGATCCAGGGCCTCCAGCAATGGGTTTACATTTAGCACAACTCTTCTCACTCACACTGTTTAGAAGGTAGAATCAAAGTGTCACATAGTGCTGCTCCTCTGCTATGACTGTTTAATTTCAAGAATTCCAGTCTGTCTTGCAGCAAATAAGATGTAAAATCACCTGGTAATACTGTACAGTGGCAGCAGTGAGGCATTTTTGCAAAGGTATGAAATACAAACTAGCACGGGTCTGTCACTTTTGAGTTGCACTGAAAAACTGCCCTAAAATTAGATCGTAAAAATTCTCCTGTGTCTGTATTTTCTGCAGTACATTATTTTTGTAGAATACAACTGTTCTTTCATATTAATCACAGATGCTGCCTGTGACAAGCTCTCAGAAATCCAGGGGGGTGGGTGGTGGAATGTATTTGGGACAGAGGGCGTTTCCTCCTCTTCCCTTGGTTTATCATAACACCTTGCTTTGTAGCTCAGATGTGCAGGTGACCCTGCAAGCACTTCCATGATATGATGGCATGTGCCTTTTGCAGCTTTTCTGAAAGGATATCCATAACTCCTTTTGCCAGAATGTTAGCTTTTCAGGAAGCTATGATTTAAAACAAACTTCAGGCACTACTAAGAGTTTTTTAGTAGCATGAATACAAACCTAGCCATCGATTTTATTGATCTGTTCAAGTAAGAGATTTGCAGAAATAGAATATCCTAAGGCCAAAAAACCTATAGAGTGAGACTTTAATTGTTAAATTTTCTTCCTTTCCTCACAGTAATATATTCAGGGAATTTAACATCCTATCAGTCACAGCTGTGAATAAGAAATTTTTATTTTAAATCTTCAGTAGATTGTATTTAGTAATTTGAAAAGCAGACCATGGATAATAACTGTTGTCCACTTCAGGAATTATCTGAATCCCCAGTAAGGAATAGTTTTATTTTAACCTTTTATAAAAAGGCAGACTTAATAGCTGACATAATGCTTGACTTTTTCACAAATTAAAATTGGGAAAGAATTATGTAAGAGGTGACAACTCCCATCTAATGTTTATTACACTGATGAAAATTGCTACTGGTCTCCATTATGAACAGATACATTAGGTTTTATAATTGTCTCTCTGTCAGTAGGCAGAATTCACAAGCACTGTTAAAGGTGCTTAGATGAAAAATCTTTTAGGGTATTCCTATAAGTAAAAGACTAAATATTGCATGTACACTATGTTCCACCTTTTCTGTTTTGTGCTTCAGCCTCCCTATGAAGCCTGTTAGATCCCCCCAAATAGAAAGATAAATTCCCAGTTAATCTTTTCCCAGCCTTCTCCCTTCCCAGAAGAATGCTTTGTCATGTGTATGTCATCTTTTCACCCAGGTTGTACTTGGAGTGTTTCTCCAATGTGGTTGTTGATAAAGGAATAATAAATACCATTTATGTGCTGTGCTCATACTTGACAGTTGAGTACTATTGAAGCATCATGTGTGACTGATGGATTATATAAATTCTCATCTATTTGCAGGTAAATGGTATTCCTGAGGAAAGAAAACTAACAGAAGCAATGAATTTGTAATCAAAGAAGGCAGCAAATTGTCTCACTTCCTTATTTGTTCTGGTTGATGCATGACTTTTTCTGGTGTATATTGTGCATGCCCACAGTATTATGATGCTTTCAGTGCCAGGAGTACAATCACTTCCATATAACTGATGTACTGTATCCTTTTGTACTTTGGACATTTTTGACAATTTGTAAACACTTATAACTTTTTATATTTGTTACATTCTGAAAGTAATCTTTAATGTATATATATATACATATATAGATGTATATGTATGTATATATATATGTGTGTATTAATAAATATCAAGCTTTATTCTGTCTTGTGATCTCTCCTGAAAGTTTTAACAGGGAAATCAAAACTTTAGAGATTGAAAGGATTTCAGACCATTAATGGGATGATATAATTGCCTAACATTTGCACAGGAAAAGCTGTAGTGGACAAGCATGAAAACTTGTGCAACGTGATGAGGCTCAGAAATAGTATTGCACATATATTAGGTATTAATTTTTTAGAGATTACCAAATATAATGAGTAAAGTTATTTTTTAAAAATAAATAAATAACCCCCCAGAGAAAATAACTGAACTACTCATGATAAAAATTGGATTTTTGCTCTTTTACCAGATATTTATGCTATTTCAGATCTTGTAAGCAATAAAGCATTTAAAATCTGTCCATTCATTCATCTGGTTATATTAGTAGAAACTGTTACAAACTAATGTAGGTAAAACTTAATGCCTGCATTAAGTAATAATAATAATAAATAAGGGTATAATTTGGTACAGTATACCTGGACTAAGTCTTTAAAAACACTCTTAATTTTTTTTTTGTGATATTCCCAATAAACAACCCCAATGCTGTTTATTTTTTATATCCTCCAAATTTTTTTTTCATTTTTGGAGCACAAACTGTCGTGGGAGAATTACATATCCAGTAAACCAGGGATTATATTTTCACATCTTGAAAAGGACTTAATTAAAGGCATACTTTGCTGGGAAGTGGTTTTTTTGAGAGGCATTTGTCCATGCAGCTGAAAGCTCAATAATATATGGACTTTGCTAAAAGGATCTGAACTGGGGTTTCCATGGTTTTCAATAGACAACTATAATTCACCTACTGACACTTTTCACCAGATTTTAAATGAATTTCTGATGCTTCTTTAAATCTTCAAATTTAAGGACATCACACAGGACTTCAGGGTCTGCAGCTGTAGCAGCTGACACCAAGAGTTTCTTGGGGTTTTACCTCAAAGCATGGTATTGTTTTAAGCTGACACTTACACTTTGTCTTTTTTTCTGTAATATTTTCTCTTTCAGAAGCTGTATGTTCATCAGGACATTGCATTGTAAGCAGAAAACTGCGTCTGCTTTAAAATTGCTAAGTGCTGGCTACATTTCCTTAGCTGAGGTTCCTGAAGTCTCTGCTAAGAGAAATTTGAGTAGTTTTGGAATTTAAGACTGAGGATAAAAGGAATCTGTAAAATGAGGTCATTTTGTATAAAGACCAAAATAGTTGCTCTTGTTTTTGTGGTTTTTTGTTTGTCTTTGTTTTTCTCTTTTTACAGTTATGACCCAGTTCTGTCAAATAACAGAACCTTAATTTACCTTAATTTTTAAGCACCACTGACGTGTTTGTAGGCTCGGACCTGAATGCAGGATCTCAGCAGATAGAACAAGTCCTGAGCTGCTTAGACTAATTTTGAGCACCAACTATGATAACTATGGCAGCAAAGTATATAAGCAGTGCTCAGTATGTGGTACCTACTTGTATATTGTCAGACCTTCAGAATCAGTTTACAAAGCTGCTCTGCATGCTCAGCACAGCCCACCAGACATGGCAGCAAATCCTGCTGGTGGTTGTTAGACCAGGTTGTTAGACCATTCAAGCTGAGAAGTTAAAGACAGATCACGAAACAGGGGGAATAAAGAGCCATTCCTACTCACTTTCCAAGTGGCATCCATCATGCCTTCCTACCTCATCCAAAAGATACCAGGGAAGAGACTTCACCAGTCAATCAGCCTCCTCAGAGGCACCCCCCCTTCTTTCCAGCAGCTTGGATGGTTATCAGTGAAAAGGCAATCAAAAACTGCACACTGAGGTTTATAGCAAACTAAACATTTTCATCTCTTACCCAAGCTGAAAAAAAAAAAATTGAGGTACAATCAGCATTTAGCTTCTATTAGTTTATACTACTATTTTCAAATGTATCAGCTGTCAGTGTTTTGAAACCAAAATGAATGGAATGGATTTTAAATAATGATTTTTAATGCAATGTAGGATTTAAACTTTGTAAATAGTTCTGGGTGTGGATCATAGTAATTTCTGATAACTCCAGGATGACATGACAATCAATGGATCTACCAGTTGAGCTGCTCCCACCTTATTTGTACTAATGTAACAGTGCTGATATATTTAAGGAAATAAACTGTTACATACATGCATAAAGAATCTTGTTTGTAGCAGTGGAGGCTCCGCCTATTTTGAAAATAACCTTATGATGTAGGTTGGCTATTAAGAACCTGAACTATTTTATGATTGAAATCTTCATTTATCTGAGGTAAGTTTAATAACAAATTATTTATTTTTGCTTATTAAACAATTACTCTGAAAGCATAGATTTATAAAGCTGGTTAAAGACAGTGGCTAAAGAATTATTAGTAATTAAGACAGTAAATTCACAGCCTCTTTTAACATTATATGATGGCAATATGAATTGATATTGTATTAAGTTTCAACCAAATTAAACAGAAAGCCCTACACATCTCTTTGTACATACATGAAATGTATAGTCTAATAAAACAGAAAACACAAAGTAGTGAAGTTGTTGCCTGATTATTTTACAAAAGGGTGCCTAAACAACATTGTTACAGCTGATAATGTTCCAGCCATAATACTGCACGGTCAGGTCTGAGACCTGGGCTAGAGCTAATGGTGTGGGGTTTGTTTAACTGGGGATAATGCCTGACTAGATGCCCTCACTGGAGAGGGTTTGCCACACTTAATATCTAATGTGTGTCCCTGAACTGTGATTCTCCCTGCTGATAAAATCAGGAGCTTTGGGGAGCACAGAATATGCTGATTTGGGAAGGGACTCATCAAGATGATCAAGTCCAACTCCCAGCCGTGCACAGGACAATCCCCAAGGGTCACAGCACGTGCCTGAGAACATTGTCACAATGCTTCTGGACTCTGGCAGCTTTGGTGCTGTGACCACTTCCCAGGGGAGCCTGTTCAACCACCCTCTGGGTGAAGAACCTTTTTCCTGATATCCAGCCTGAACCTCCTGACACAATTTCAGGCCATTTCCTTGTGTCTTGTCATTGCTCACAAGATTAAAGAGATTGGTACTTCCTTTGCTTAAGGATCCCCTTCTACTGCGAGTGGGATTTAAATAGCTCAAGTAATTCTGTAACTCAAGCAAGTCTTAAAGATGGGCTTGGTTTCTTGATGTTGCCAGACCAAAGAAAGACAAGCCAAGTCAGTTCCTCTGCTTTCCTGCAGAGCTCTGCTGCAGAGTTCCTAGCAGGGAAAAGTATCCGATGTCTCTGCTGCAGAGCTCTTCTGAGGGCCCCCGAGCTTTGGCTACTGGAGCTGTAATTTCATCAGAGCAGTGCAATTTACTGCAGAGCAGTCTTCCTGCATTGCATCTGCCTCAGTTTGTGATACAGAGAACTGCAGCACAGCTAGAGACAAGCAAGAGAGAGCTTTTACTTAAATGATGCTGCTGCCATTACAAAAATAAGCATCCACAGCACATTTATTTAATGTTTAAATTACTTCATATTTTTACATAACCTGAAAAGAAAATATATTTATCCCACATACAGTAAAAGTAAACAAGTGCATTATTTCGAACATTAAAAATAAATCTTTTAACCAAGTCTGTACAACAGATAAATAGAATTATATCTACAATAGTTATGTTGTGAAGAACAAAACAAAAATTATCCCTCAAGCTCACAGTTCCCTGTTGCTCATAATACTGGCATAGATGAAGGTTATGCTTGCTTATCCCCCACTACAGTGTCCACCTACACCCTTTCATTCGGTCACTTAAATGTATTGATCGATGAGGTTAAATTCCCAAGCACTGGAAGCAATATGCACACAGAACAAACAGCTGAGTATCTGTCCAGTATCTTGAAAACAGCTGGCAGGCTTAGTAAAACTGCTGAATTTGGGGGAAGTGAATGATTTCTTTTTTGTTTTTATTATGAATGACTGGTCATTCTTTGAAAGAAACTGTTCTCCATCACTCTTACACAAGAAAATAAAAATTGAAATAATTATTTTCATAACTTTGTTTTGCATTCATTCATGGCTGCAAGATTGAATTCAATGTTTTACCTGGGATAAGAACAAAAACATGCATGTGACAGTATATATGATATAAATTAGGATGATGTTGTTTATAATCATACATAATTGCACATATGTTTGGAAAATAATATTGTGTTCATATTTTTGACACCTAACAAATAATAAGAAGAATAAAATGAAAAAGCAGAGGTCAAACTATTACTTGAATCAAACCAACAACCAACCAAGAAATGTCCATAACTTCACTGATAAGTAGAATGTAAACAATAGCTTGTCTCTGCCACACTGAAGGACTATTTCTTTCAATTATAGGGTTTTTCCTAAAGGAAAAAATTAGTAAGAAATATTGGGCACTGCTGAAAAGGATGGGAAAAAAGTTTTCTCCAAACAGCTCCAATCTCATTTCACTTGTAAATCGGAGACTCAACCATCTGCATGCAACAAAGCTGACCACTCAATCCCTCCTGCTCATGATACCAACAGACTGACTAGCATCCTCTGAAATGAAAATGTTATTACAGCATAGAATATGGCACCAGTTCCCTAATGAGACCTAATTCAAGGTCACCTACAAACACAGGGAGACTGTCAAAGATCACAGTTCCCCTAAGATCTAATGGAGTGGATATTATGGGATTCCATCTGACTGAAAAAGCCTGGAGGGTCTTCCAAAAATTTCCCATCTTGAACTGAGTCTCTGAAAATTATTCATTTGTTTGTTCACTGGGATTATACACAGAACTACACACAGTTAAATGAACTAGTGAAAAATTTATGAAAAAGCAAACAATTTTAGGAAGAAAACACAAATTCTCTTTATAAAAAGATTTTGTGTCAGGATTAATCATATTTGCTGAACACATGTTAAATTTCTAAAAAAACCCCTCATAAAACTTTATGTAAACTTGTATATAATCTTCAATCACTGAATTGATGATTACTTTTTATTTCCACATCTAAAGGGTTTCATATAACGTATTTCCACCCCAAACACTAATTTCTAACCAGCAAATTACCACTTTGTTCAGAACAATGCCCTGGTCTCACTGCCTCAGCCGGGGGCGGCGGTTCCGGAGGCTCCGTGCCGTGTGTGCTGGAATGGCCTCTCGCCATGGGCTCGCCCAGCGCCAGCTGAATCCCGTCATGTGCCCGTGATACTGCTCAACCACTGCACTGCTTCACGTCTCCTTTCAACAGATATGTAAACAGCAACAAACATCCAGTAGAAAAGACTCATTTTCACATGCAATTCTGTACAGTGCACTCTTGTTTCTCAGATTATTTGAGAAGGCTATTTTCACACAAAATATGTACATTTCCACTATATACATTTTTCACACGCTTAATTTAAATGTCTTCTTGTACCTCCAGTTGAGAATTTTTGTTCAGGCAGACACAAAGTAAACCTGAAGAAAGTTTCCAAGTTAATGCCTTGACTGATCTTGCATTGCTGAGAAGAAGTGTAGTCCAGAAAAAAATCCAGCTATGCATAGCATCCTTTTCAGCAGAGTGGAGTTATCTTTAGGAACCACAATCTGTGCAAGATCATTAGTGATCTGAGAAATCTCATGTGCCACGCACACAAATATGAAAGTGCTGACAAGAACATTAAACACTGGATATCCAGGAATGAGCACCAAGATCCCCTTTGTGTCTGCTGCCAGCCAAATATGGTATTGGCAAATGAAAAGCTAAAAGAAAAAAAAAAAGTATTTAACAGTACTTATATATGTAAATATTTTACTTACTAAACCACATATAATTATTACTATTGCATCAACTGACACACTTTTGCTTAAGTTAAAAGCTGCTTTCTACATGTTTTTGCTACAAAACACAACCATGAGCTTGTTGAATCACATAGTGAAATAGGTTTTCTTGGCCCTTCACCAAGCGCATACTGGATATACTCCATCAGAGCAGGGAAGAATCTGCCTCCCTCAGTTACTGTCTCTGGTGAGGGTCTGAACAGACATGCCTGCAAATAAGGGAGAATGCTTCACCTGCTGATGGGTGCACAACTCCCTGGAGCTGATCAGCACCTAAAACCCACCAGGAATTGGAAGAGTGAAATGTGATCCTTTAAAAAACCCACAAAATCCTGTACTCTATAAACACTGTACTGCAATGAGTTTCTCCTAGAAATATATTTTAGCAATACAGTACAATGCCACATTTAGTATCACTAAACAGCAAATAAAAGGGGAAGCAAGATAATTACTACTGTTTCATAATATACACTCAGTGGAACAAGGTAACACTTGCATTAAGAAGGGGTTTATTTGTAATAGTACATTTCTTTATTAGTCACAAAAAGCTTGCTACGGCAAACACATTTAAAAGTGTACTTATACTAGTAAGCATAATTCATGCAAATTCTTCAACCAGCATAAATTCTTATCTTCCAACTGCATATACCTCACAGCACACTCCAGCATTTAATTCCCACTCTCACAACCTTAAATCACCCCATCCCCTAAAACAGTACAAGAATTAAGCTTGGTCCTGTGAGACTGCTATTTCAGCCATGATTTTTAAGTGCAACAAAAGCTATAATGCTAAAAGAGGTCAAACATGACAGCATGGCATTTAGCAATCCAGTAAGTGTTTTCTCTATGTGTTATAGTCCAATCTAGACAATAACACCACCTCTCTAAGTTTTAATTCACTGTACTTCCAGTCATTTTACTTACCTCTAAGGAAATTTTGCCAAACCAGGCGAAGAATGAGCTATACACAGATCGGACATATCCAGGAATGTTCCTGATGAGGATGAAAGCTAAAATCTTTATTTTTAAAAAAAACAAAAAAGGGTAAAACAAAGAAAGTGACTGTGGATGATAAACCAAACAAACACGTAAAAGGTGTATCAATTTTCACTGCACTAAGTGAAATGCATCATGCATTAAAATTTCTTTAAAAGCTAATAAAAATATAAACCAAACAAAAATTCATGCAGTTTATACTTAACAAAGTAGATATTGAAACTAAAAATATTGTACACCCATTCTTACAGCACAGCAGGTCATATTTACATCTCCAGTAGAATTGTGGCCTTGATGCTGTCAGGTGTTACTACATGTTTCCCAGGCATGGCCACAAAACATGTTACACCATGCCAGCCTAGAATGAAGGTGGCCACAAATCTGAGTTAACCCTCAATTTTTAAAGAGATGCTGTCAAGATGGACAAAATAATATTAAAAAATTAAGTCTCTCTTGCTGGCCCTCAAAAGAGCAGGACAACTTAATGAGAAAAGAAATGGCACAGAATGAGACAGCTGGGATATAGTGGGGCAGGGGACACAGCAAGAGGAACATCTATATTTAAGAAAACCACATGTATGGCCTTGTGGCCACTCTTCTCTGTCTGGAAGTGACTACAGGATCCCACAGGTTGATTTCTCCACCAATACCTCCCAAACACTCCTGCTTTTCTACACCCTTCTTCTCTCCCACTTGTTTTCCACTGCTACGCAAGTAGGCAAAAGTTGGGCTTGGACCTAAATGGCACATATGAGACCTACACTAAAGACATCCAGATAAATCAAAACCACAATCAGTGTGCAATTTCAGTGCTTACAGGCAATGAAAAACTGACTAATGTTAAATTCTTTTTCACTTTCAGACACGGGAATGAAATTCAATATCTGACATTCCATGCAAAAGCACAAATATACTTACAAACAATTTTTAAAAGAACTCAAGTAAGAACAGACTAGATTCTATCACTGTACTCAAAAGGACTAATAATTACCTGCACAACAGAAACAGAAGGATGTAGCTCATTGCACTCTGTCTTGTTTTTACAGCTACTAGCCCAAATAGAGTAGGTCTAAAAGATATTAAAAAATTAGTCTGTGAAGCAATTATATGTACATTTAAAAATGAATCAAGAGTACAATATTTTGAATTGCTTTAGTATTAGTTGGTTCACTCAGATGTGGGACAATAGAGAAAAAAAAGACATGACTTTTGTGTTTCTCTCAAATTCTTCTTTGCAACTAATGAATCCTTATCTGATGAATAATTATTAATACAACTTTTATCATCAAAAATAGACAAGCCATCAAGTGTGGAGATAAAGCTGTGTTATCTATCATGTTATTTTTATGATCCTATTTTCTTTTAAGCTTTGAAATTAATTGAAAGAGTTATGTTTTCATCTACATCTGACTGAACAGTAAAATATTTTATTGAGTAGACAGGGAGGTCTGTACAGAAAAACCCAGCTGAAATATCTCCAGATAAAGATTTGAGTTTTCAAGGTTTGTTATATAATACTGACTAAACAACTTCAGTAAACTTATTTTTCAAATATTTACAAACCTGATTACACTAGGTTAGAATAGGTACTTACCAAAAAGGACACAATTGAAATAAATAATAAAACATTTGAAACTCTGTTGGAGAAAAGAGGATCTCCTTTTCCTTCTGATATCATCTGACGCTTCTGCAATGCCAGATAAATAAAAGCAAACAGCATCCCATGAAAAACCACCTGTAAAAGAGTTATAAAAAACACCTGTAAAAGTTATGTTTCAAAAGGTCCCTTCCCAGATTTACAGAAGCAAACAAAACCAGAGTTTCTACAGAAGATAGTCATAAACTGTGTTTTAAACTCAACTCAAAACCTACAAATAAAGAACCTTTACTAATGGTTCAGAGAGCATTAAAGACAATGAAACTTCAAGAAGCTTTTAAGTACTTACTATCCCCTCTGAAATCTATGCCAGCACTGAAAAGGCTTTCTCTGGAGAAAAACCACAAGTCTCTGGCTTTCTCCCAAACTGGCAGGTGAAAACATTCAAGAAGCAGGACAGGTGCTTCCCTCTCTCACAGACAATTCTTCAACAGAGTGTTTTACAATCATATGCCAAGTTCTCATTAGCTGGCAACACGAGGCTGTTTCAGGCCCACGCAGTGCCTGTCCTCTGCATTTATTTTGAGCTCTGCTCTTCAGCAGCACCACCCAACACACAGTTTTCACAGCAGATGCCAGGCAGGGTGTGACAGCGCTCTGTGACCCAGACTTCACCTCCCAGGGGCCCCAGAGGGACACACGTGTGACCGACCCCGTTAAGGGTAAGTCTAACACATAAAAGCTCCCGTCTAAGAAACTCCACTTACCTTTTCTTTCCAAGAAGGAAAGAAAAAAAGATCAATGTCTCCCTGTTCTATTCACCCACTTTGTAGGGTCAATAACTGGAAGCAAAGCACTTTCCCAGTAGAAAACCATTTAAAAAAACGTACAAGAACAGTCTGGTTTGGGCACCAAGACCCTGATTTTAAGGTTTTAAATGTCACCTTTAAAGAAATATATCCTTAATTGATTCAACTTCCAGGAAGTATTATTAAGAAAGCCATCACAGTAGTTTTCATTGTATTTCAACAGCCTGAAGTGCTACAGGTGTTAAATTTTCACAGTAAAATTTTTGAGAAAAGACAGATCTAGGATACTTTATATTTAATTTTTTAAATCCGGAAGCAAATAAATCAAGCTTCATCCTTTAAGCAAGGCTTTGATAGACATTTGCAGAACTAAAGTGCATGTAGCTTGGTCTTTTACTAAATACCGAAGCAAACAAACTCCTGTTTTCTCTGGAGGAAAGGAAAACAACCCTTCCTCTTCCCACAAATTAAAACACACACTTCAAAGATGAGTATAAATTTATGCAAATGTTACATACATAGCGATCCAGCTTCCACCTAAACCACCATTCATAGACATTCCCATTCAGTTCAAAACACTTGGACAATGGCCAAAATGAAAATATCTTCTCAAATGCACCCTGTAAAAGACAAACATGGAAAAAGCATTAACACTGATGTCAACTGTGTTTACTAAATTTAAATCAATAGCATGCTTAATACTATTCTATCCTTATTTCACTAGCTACATGCACCAGAAAAATAACAGGATTCTTTAGAAGCCTCTCCCCCACAAAAAAATAAAAAAGACAAAAAAAGAAAAAAGAAAAAAAACTTCTTCACATGAGATAGAGTTTGAGTTTTGCCTCCCCTTAAAGTATTTGCAAGCCTTCCATTTTGTACTGCTTCTCAAAGGGAGAGATCTACTAACAGGCTGTGATAAGGAACATGCATGCACTCCAAGACGACAGTTCAACAGGATAAAAACCAGTGAGGGATCAAAACCACATAACCCCCCTGTTTATCTTGGAGTGACAAACTCTGCCCTGACTTCTGTCAGCTGTACTTACAGCATGCAGTTGTTGCTAATTTGGCCTGAGAACCAATCTTTTGACGTGGTATCAAAGCCAACACTAGGTCTCTAAGAGACACAGAACTTGACTATCACCATATGCATCCCCATATGCTGGCAAAACCCACTAACTCTAAGCACATAAAAAACCCCCACCCCAAACCCACTGCACAGGCCCTTGTATTTACTACATTCACAGCAGTACATTGAAAATATGTCAAAAATAATAAACCAATGAGTAAGTCACACAGTTGTGGTTTTTCCAGCACCCACACTAATTCAAATATGAGAAGAAATCAAAAGATTCTTTTTTATTTTTCTTCTGTATTTATGACACTAGAGAAAATATACAAATTATGAGCACATCAAAAAGTAGAGACAGGTAATAATATACTCTTGAGTAGTTAAAGATAAATATAGCCAGGATTTACAAACCTGAGAATATGACAGAAAATATATACATGTCAGTAAGCAAATCAGTTTCAGCAGTAAACCAAAGTGCCACAGGCAGTTCCCTGAGGAAGAAATAAATTAATCATTATACTATCATTAATTTTTCAATAGCAAACCCCAAGACACATTAAATAATAATGCCAATTATTTAGTGTAGCTGTGCTTTGTAATAGATCCATTCATAAATAAATGTTCAAATATTACCTGCAATATTTTATCACTATCTACATTTAAATTTTACTTTAAGCTATTAAAATAAGCATTCACAGCAATTAAAAAGCTATTTAGCCTAAACTGAGCTTCATGTCTAAGACAGGGACAAAACACATAAAGAAGAGAACGCAGGTGTTCAGACAGAAACACTGTTTTAAAACCTCAGCTTTCCCAAACACTCTGCATAGGCAGTCCTTATTCTAGGTTGTCCTGGGGTGACTTTATGATACTGGTATCCCCAATCGTCTGGTTTATGTTATATATTAAGTTCTGCACCTTTAAGACTGGCTTTGAGAGCAAGAGAGGGGGAAGAAGAAGCGCACAGTGTGTTAAGGAAAACATCA
>NC_031769.1:23931485-23978469 GCF_001522545.3 Parus major | reverse complement strand
TTTCCCGGAGCAGTTAGTGGGGAGGGGCATTTCTCATTTGGAGTTTTCCTTCCTGATTTGCCCTAAACTAGGACATAGGTGAACGTAAACAAATATATACATAAAAACGCCTGCCTTTTGTCATGTGAAACAAGTAAGTAAATATTATTTGACTTTGAGAAACCAGTTTTGCTCCAAAGTTCAACTGCAGGTCATTAAGGACAACTATCTACTCCTCAAAGCTGTCCACTGACATTACGCTCTAACCAAACCTCAGCATTGCAACAGAGACCATTTTCCCTCCTGCCATATAAATTGGCAACTGTAAACAGGATCATAAACAACTGAAAGTTATAATTTAAAGATTTTCTAGCTTCACAGTACACTATTGCTCTGAAGTACACAAGAGTTACTTCTCTGTTTCTGCAAGAAAAGTGCCTTTGTAGAAAAGAAAATTAAATTGAAGATATTTGCCTTTGAGATAGCTTGTATAACTACTCTAAGTGTATTTTTGCAGCATCTATTCCTGGTATATATTTGGTATATTTTGTTGTCATCTTCAGGCTATAAAATGGGAATACTCCTCCATCAATAGGGAATGAGGATTTGAGGCTCTTAAGGTTTTAGTTCTAATTCAGGCAAATTAAATAATAAGCATTTACTACATGCTTTACAGGTTTTTAATGATCTACAACACATAAACTAGGATTTTACTTCCATTTTTATTTGTACCACAAGACATAGCTCTGATAGCTCACTTAAGCTAAGAGATTAGGATAGCAAGCCCCATGTTCTTATTTGGCCAGTTAAAGCAGAACTGGTGCTCAACACAGACAGACACCTTGGCAACACAGAACAAGGAAGTCTAAACACTTCCTGCTCACGCTGCACCCTGAGCATCTGACAGACAGCCTCAGCAAGCACAGACAATGCAACCTATGGTTTTTATTTCCATTCAGTAAAATTACAATTCTTGGTAAAACACATTTTTGATGATCAAAACATATTAAAAAGTATTCTAATCCAACTGTAAGAAGAGGTAGAGTTTAGTCATCAGCTGTTATATTTGTCAACTGACTCAATTTACCTATGACAAACTGTATTTCTGTGAGCAGCTGTCTAGCGTATTTTGACTAACAAAGAGACTGAGACCTACCAACAGTGCCATTTCTGTATGATCATCATTGTAGTAACATGAAAATGTTTTATAGCAGTAAGAAAAAAAGAAATCTTACCATTTGCTTTTTTCTGGACAATCTGAGGCCATACAGCTAAGGTGGCATAAATGATCATAAACCAGACAGTGACTAATGGCACGAAATAGTAGAACTGGTAAGGTCGGTCCATCACTATGCACAGTACCACAACCAAGAAATTGAGACGAAATAAAACCTGGGGGGTGTCAGAGGAGAGAAGACAGAGGATATGTAAACTGGGAGGCAAAGCTGAGAAAGATGAGGACATTTTCCTTTAGCACTACACAAAAATATCTAAGTATTTTACATCTCACATGCTGATTGTATTTTAATTGAAACACAGATAAAGTGGCACAGGGAATAGCAGCAGGGCAATGGAAGACTGCAGGTTGATTATCTGGTTTTGGACCTGTCCTACCCTGGCCTTCACAGGAAGAGATTGCAATGAAAATAAGGTTAACCTAATCTGACTATTTCCAAGTCACTGGGGACCAAGTGCCCCAGTTGCTGGATGCTGTTAATGTCTCTTTTTTCACCCCCATAGCTACCTGGGATAGCTCAGTTAAAGCCAGGCTAATGCCATTACCAGGTTGTAAACATACATTAAATAAGCACAGTGACCTGAGTTACAGGACAATGTAAGACTTAACAGCAATAAAATACATGTATTAGGAAAAAAACATTGAAGTACTACAGCATATACTGCAAAACTTAGGAGGGAAGCCACAAAACCAGGTATGTTTCCCAGTACTGTTATGGTGTGAAAATTATTTTTTCTTTATTAGTAAATGTAGGCTCCAATACACTGTCTTTGGAAGCCCAGCTGGCTCATTACTTATACATTGCTATATGCTGTATATTGCTACTGCAATAGAATCTCCACTGCTATTTATTAGTAAATATTTGTCTTGATATTTCAGAGTGTATGTACTTGCATTTTTTACATTGTAAGTATTATTTATATGGTTTAAGTTTGTATTAGATAAACACTACCAATTAAACAGATCAGATTACATAGACACAACAGCCATTTTTATTGCTTAAACCTTGGTTAAGTCATCTGATCTCACATTACTTAGAGAGTATGAATATAGTATGGATATTTTGCTATCTGACAAGCTTATTTATAAAAATAGTAGACAGATATTCTTACCTGACACACTCTGTATACACCAAAGTCTCCTTTTAACCAAAAATATGAGAAGTGCCCATAACCTGTTTGAAACAGATACGCAGCAACCAGAACTCGAATGTGCATGTACACAGGCAAAAACTGTTGAGAAAAATAAAGTACCTTTTATAAATGTCCATGTAAATATTTTTGGCATTCCTTTTTCCCCTCTATTTTAAGCTACTTCTGCATCACAGTAAATCATTTAACTAAGGAAAGAAACACTGTGGTACACATTGCCCTGTTTCTTACTAAGCTCTTTTGGTGTGCTAACCTCTGATGTTAAAACCAATTTTTTCTATTTATTGCTTTACACTTGCCATATACTATTACTAGTTATGAGAAGCTTAAGAAGGGCTCTTTGAAAGCTCACCTTCAGCAGTTTCAGCTGAAGGTTAAACTTCTAGCAATTAAAAATAAATTAATTAAATATTCTACACACAGGAAAATTATTTTTTCCACTGGTCAAGTAACATATATAATGTTTTATCAATCAAATCTACACTTAAAAAAACTAACTCTGCTAATACCATGTTTAAATCAACTGAAACAATAGCATTATTTATTAATTCCATTCAGTTCTAATGCCCATTTACACTATCCTTCTTTTGAAACAACATACACAAATTGCATTCCCCCTAAAAGTAAAAGAAATTCAAATCACTCACAGTGCTTGCTCCAGAGATATGATAAATCAAAATAACAAGTTGCATCCAGCCCTTCCATTCATCAGTCTGTTCTCTATTTAACACTTTAGTCTAATGCAAAACAAAACAAGAGTGTTGCTATTCCAAAAAGAACAAGGAATATCTACAAAATGAGGAGAAAAAGTTCAAAACAATAAGCCACTTTATGGGTAAATGGGTCTCAACTGTAAAAGTCTTGTCTAGTGGGTACAGATTTAAGATGATTTCAATTTTCTTTTAGCTGAGCTCTGATCAATTCCAGTTTGAAAGAGTGAGAATGACTAAAGTGGCAACATCCATATGGCTTCAAAAAGCCTTTACATGTAATTCTATGCAAACATTATACTGCTTGAGAAGGCATTTTTTGCAGGTGAGTTATACTAACTTTGAAAAATTAACCTTGAATACTGAGAAATTGGTTATCTTACATACAAATGGGAAACATTTTAGTGGGATGTCAAGGTGATCATTACCTCTTTGGTATTTTCAGTATAAAATACCCCCAAAACCAAGATATAGACGATTGGTATGAAGAAAGATGAATGTGTGTAAAATTTATTTTCCTTCATGAAAAGATTTGCTCTGTCACATAGATAAAAATAGGTCATGATTAGACCAAGTTTGCAAAAGCAGTGTAAGAGCATCTCTAAAGTAGAAACGTTAGGTGTGCTGATGGCAGGTTTCTTCTCCTCTCCGCTTTCCAAATCAGTGCATGATTTGCTCTTCCGATAATTATTCCGATGAATTAAGCTGATAATTAAATATCCAATAATGGACAGAGTAAAAAAACAGAAAGCTATCTTCTGTATCAGAGTGAGAGGAGGCTGAGGCTGGCAGCAGGACCCATCAATGGGCTTCATTATTTTATTGCAGTAGACATTCATAAGAATCATTGCATTCTGTAAAAAAAAAATAAGCGGTTTTGGTAATTAATTTCTAATTAATAAAAGAAACCTTCAAAGGAAATTTTCTTCTGCATCATGCACTGATGTAAGACATGCAATTCTCCCTTATCATTACAAAAATTAAATCTTCCAGTCCCACCATATACCCAGTTGCATTCAACAGTCCAGTCAAAACACTTCTTCCCAAAAAAAAAACAACTGAGTTTCTAGAGGTAAGCAAAAATGGCTAATCTTAGAACAGGAGGGTTCTCTCTACTGGCTGTAGAAGGTCTATAAATGAAAAACAGCTCACAAACTTGGGTTCTAAAGGACAACAGTAATGCAAGTCTCTAAAACATGTGAGACAGAAACATGTGATAAGATGACATTAAGTTCATCCAGTACTTTAAAGCAACTTAAACCTGCAAAGGAATGGAACCAAAAGTGACATGATGGGACAGCTCTCTCACAAAAAGGGCAGGCTGAAAAGCTCACATGGGCTCACTGCATGCTTATACATATTGCTCAGTAAAAGATTAGAAATAAAGTCAGAGGCACTCCAAGCAATCAGGGAGGTCTATACTGTGTGTTTGTTGTCCTCTGCATGCTCCTTACCAAACCAAATTTTCTGGACACATAGGGGAAAATTTAAGACTTATTTCTTAGCACTGCTTTATAAGTCATTACCACCTCAACTCATTCATACACATGAAAACATGAAGTTTGCATTCAGGATCTAAAAGATCTGGTGGTTTAACAGCTATTTTAAAATAGTTATGTACTAATGTGTTTTCTATTATGTTTTTAAAATGCCTATAAAACTGACTGCACTCCCTCCCACCCACTGAAATTTTTTGAACAAAATTCCCTGACAAATGCGGTCCTCATTACATCCATACTGTCTGCAGTTTCAGAATATTCACTTCCAGTCTTGTTTTACTATTGCTACTTTTAATGTTGACCAATGATAGAAACACTTACTGTATCTCTGCTTGATTCAGGGAGATGCAGGCCATCTGCAGACTTCATGATAGTTTCTTGTGCTATCAATTTTGATACACTGAACACTTTAACTTTAGCTTTGGAATTTCGGGAGCTGCTGTTCAGAATACGAACAGCTGCTTCATTATAAGCATCTATTTTCTCATTAGTGATCATTTTCCGACTTTCACTCAGCATATCTTCGTAAACGGGATCTGAATTTGAAAGGATAAAGAATGAACATATAAATCTTCTACTTATCAAAGAGTTTCTTTAGCTCAAGTTGCATGAGCTACTTTCATTTAAGAGGTCACAAATGTTTAATTACACAGAAAAAATGTACAGCAAGGAATAAATTACTGTTACAGTTACCAGAGCTGTTTATCGTGAAATGTTCTTATCACCATTCCCTATTAATGCCTAAGTAGTTGTAGGTTAAAAAGCTCTGGACAGACATGAATGCTTGTTTAATTTCTCTGAATCCAGGAAAATCACATAATGCTAGAGTGCAGAGCTGCTTAGTCTTTCTCTCAGAATGAAAGACTCCGAAGGAAAAAGGGCAGAAAACAGGCAGCAGAATAGACATATTAAAAAAAACCAAAAACTTTCTCAAACCCTATTTTTTTCTGTGGAAAAAAACAGCTCCTCATTTAAGTCATAGGCCATAAACATTCCACTTGCTCCTGTTGATTCCAGTTTGACATATGGCAGAATCTCATTTTTACAGAAAAAAGGGTAAACTTAATTGCTGACAGGCTTCAGAAATTATGTAAAGCTTAAAAGAAATTGATATGGGGTTCTAGATCAAAATGTCAGCTTGGAGGTCTTTAAGTTCCTGTAAAAAGCTCCTGCTGTGACACACTGTGAGATGCAGATTGATTTACTTTAGGTACTCATGCCTGTGTTTGGATAATCAGTGTCTTGATAACTCTGTACAGACTGCTTCTCCTCCCACTTGGGCCACTGAAGAGATCAGAGATTATATAAATGGGCTAGGTCCTTAGCAATACCATGATGGGACAAGTCTGACAACTAACTGCTTCTGGTATAAACAAACATGGTTTTGAAAGGAATGGGAAGTTGATTTGTTTTTTCAGATTTACCTCTAGAACCACCTTTCAGAGGAACTTGGATGTGACTGTAAGGGTACAGCTGGGTATGTTGCTAACAGGGCTCAAAATCTGCCTGTTTCTTACTGAGGTGATGACAATCTAAAATGCTGTGTCCTGTGCCTGAGAAACCAGGAGAACATTCTACCTAAGAGCTCATTGTTCAGTTTCAGGGAAATATTAAACAAAATATTAAGCTTGGCGCCATAATAAAAATCTCACTAACTCATTGTGAGCCATGATTTCTTGTCACAGTGTAGAGCATCAAGTTTCATTCTAGAGACTTAAATTCTCCATATTCTCAAGAGTGTGTCCATTCTAGACACATACAGAGGATGCACTTGTTCAACTTCTTCTATTACTAATATAATCTGAAAGTTCAATTGAACAAAACCACAGGAATACTGCTGTTGCATGCACCTGTGTTCAGACTCCCAGGAGGAATGTATGGAGCACAACACAGGGAGAATAGACCTGGCATGTTGAGTCTGAGAGTAAGCTAACAAAGAATTAAGGCAGAAGTTTTTCCTGATAAAGCTCTGAAGTCTCTATCAGTAGTAGCAGCTATTTATGTATCAGCTTAGTTAAGACTGCAAGAAAGGAGAGAGTGAAGTTCAACCAACACCTTTTTCAACCTGCAAGTATAGATTAGGTTTTCCATGTCCTACAACATAATGATTCCACACACAGTGAGGTTAAAAATTGTTACCTACTGTTCATTACTTTACCTTGTAAGACCCAGTAAACATCACTACTTATTGCTAATTTTTCCAAAAGAGGTGCAATTGAAGTGATATTGATTTTATATTGTGCAAGGGCTTCGTTGCTGCCATTGTGAATCTTGATAGACCACTGGAGAAATAGAGAAGTAAATTCAAAACCTGTATGTCAGAGGACCCTTAATTACTTGATTCCCTTGCTCCACTTGTAGCTATTTTACATTATTTCATCATATACAGCTAGATTTCTTCAGTTTTCTATTCAAAAGTGAAAAAAAAAAATTCTTTTGGAACAAGAAGCTGTCCAGACAAATAATTACATTCAATCACATCATCTAATCACGTTCAACTTAAGTGTATATTTGACTTTTCATGAATTAAATTACACAAGATGTTTTAATTCAAAGTCTCCTGGCTTTATCCAACAATGAAGCAGCAAAGCCAGTCTTGTTACTGAAAAATCTTGGCCAGTTCAGTCAATTCCACTGTAGAAAAACTGACCAAAGCAAGAGATGCATGCAAACAAAACTTGATGGCGGTATCAAGTTCCAGTATTTCCACCTGTTTTGCAGATATCCACAAGGGGGAAAAATCCCCAAAAAACCAAACAAGAGCCATTTTAATCTCTGGTTTAATCTTCTATAGAAAATCCCTGGGAGAATGCTATAGCCATACAAAATGAAAAATTATTTTTTTTAATATTATTTTTTTGAGAATTATTTTTTGAAAATTATTTCCCACACTAAATGAAAAATGGATGCAGCATTTTTTTAAAATGCTACTGTATCTCTACTAACTTAGTAAGAACTAAAAAAAGCAAAACCAAAACAAATAGCCTAAATGTAGCAAACTCTATTTATCTCTAAATAACTACATAAAAATTTCATCGTAAGACAAGTACACTGATTAATGGACTTCCTGAAAATATTATTCAATATAAATTAATACTTCATGAAACCAAATAACATACAGATATTCTGAGAACTCCCACTGGAAAAAAAGAAACAGTTTCTCCCAGCAGCTAAATACATACTTTTGAAAATCCAACAGTATTTAACAGACAGTTCAAGCAGCACATTCCATACAACAGGAAGTCAGGAATTAAGAATCAGAGCATGGTAGTGACACTCTCAGAGAAGCTCCTTTTCCCAAAATAAGCAAGCAACTGACTTTTGTATGAGCTGGAGTTCCTCCAGCTTATAAGACTTTACTTCTATTTATAAACTGTTATGCAGTTGACATCTTAAGACAGACATGTCCAGGCCAAAGTAGCATGACCAACCCAAGAGCTTAGCTAAAGATACAGGTTGTGGCAGGTTACCACACCAGTGTCAGCTATGGTGAGGTTATTGAAGTGTCTGAATTTTGAAGCTTTTGTTTTTTTGGAAGTCCCTTAAAATAGGGGATGTTTCTCTTTGTCCAATTCTAGATATCATATTAAATGTCTTGTATAAATATGCTAGTGTTAAAAAGAGCAGAGCCTCCCCTGCATATTGTTAGTTTCTATCTCCTGCTGTCCAGAGAAGGCAACAAGCTATGGCTAATGTATACATACGAGTAAAGGGAACTATTTAGCAAAGTGTCCTGTAGTTTTGCAACCTGACCTTCTGCATGCCAGAACATTATCCAATATTAACCATACAAATGCCAACAAATGCCAGCATTTTCTGTATGAAGTGACAATGACTCATCCTAGTAATAAATGCTACAGTCTCAGACTGAGAAGCAATTTTCTAGGCTTACTACAACTCCTAAAGCTCAAATATTTATGTCAATCCTTCAGAGGAAGGGAACTTAGGGGCTCACCTAAAGGAAAAGGAGAATTGTTGATGCCTCAGGATATGTGTGGAGGTCTACATGACCTCCTCTTAAAATTGAGTGAATTCATCCTTAGGTGGGCATGCCCAGAAGTTTCCAGACAGGTAATGTGTCTCAACTGTCTCTAAACCAAACTGCTTTTGAAGGATTGTAAATGCAACACATTTTCCTCCCTTTACATTTCAGCTGGTATGAAAATATATTAGCTAATTATTTCCAAATTCCAGTTCCCAAATATTTGGAAGTAAAGGACATTAAATGTGGAAATAATGAGATGAGCATTTGTTTGACTTGACTTTGTTACTAGAAAGGACTAATTAAGGGGGCCTGTTGAACTCCATCCCTGGAAGTTTTTAAGAATTGGTTGACTCTAGCCAAGTGCAACACAGGTAGAAATGTCCTGCTTGGTGGCAAACTGAAGGGTTAGGGCACCTCTTCTGGTACTTGCCCTGTTTTCAGCACATAGTGGTGGAATCTTCAAGTGTAACAAGATTCCAGAACTCCAGCCTCTTTAGTTGTTGAATTATCCATGTAAAATTATGATTTCTAACCATATATATGTACATATATACATATAAAAGAAATATGTGTGGTAAAAGAGACCATCCCAGATTGGGCCATGCTCAAAAGTAGAATTTTGTGACGGAAAAAGGTATATTAAAAATACACCTCAATTAGTATGCAAATATTTATTTAACTTTTAAAATTAATAATCTGCTTTTAACTAAATCCACTCTATTAGCCAGGTTAAAGCAAATTAATGCTTATTAACCAGTACTGCTGACAGAAAGCAAGTACTGTACATCACAAAGCTATAATAAAGCACCCCAGATATTTTAAAACTACTTTTTGTAACAGCAAATCCATTGAGAATAGGTATTTTACTATAAAATGTGTTAAACAACTTGAACACGTAACCAACTTAAGAATATTAAAGTTATCCTGCAAGATATCCTTTCTTCTTTACTAAAATCCCTTATATATATTAACTTACCGTGGCAGCTCCTACTACAATTATATGAGGCTTTGCCACAGAACCCTAAGAAACAACAAAAAAATTAATTAGTTTTAAAATATTCTTAACTTACACTCATTATTAAGACTCATATCTTTATTAACTGTGATTCACTTGCCATCAGCTAATGGGTAAAAAAGAGTAGATTGCAGCTATATCACAGATAACATACACCTGATATATGCAAAATAGCTGATTTTTGACGTAGTATAATCTACAAAAGCATGAAGTATCAATAAGCAACTACAGTCCTGATCAATTTGGCAGCATAAGTTCTCTTTAAAAGCTATTTAAACATCTTCTCCTAAGGTCAAGTAAACTGTAGATCACACTATCGAACTTTTTATCTCAGTCTCAGCATTGTCAAACATCTGTTAGAGCTGCTGCACTGACCATTGTCACCCTGGAGGTCTTGTGTAGGACAAGAACAAGGGCCAGTGTACCCAAACACAAGAGAACAAGGAAACAAACAGTCCTGAACAACTCAGTACCAGTTTTATCCTGGCACAGCAAGGAAAACCAGCAGCTCTCAATTTTTGTAGAAACCAGAGAAAAAGAAAACCAAATGATAACTTCAGCTATCCTGATGGAAGGTGTTGTGCAAGAATGATCGAGAGAATAGAAAATAATCACTGTGAGCTACTACTAAATAACTCCAGGTTATTCAAAGATCAACAATGGAAGAAACAAGAAAAAATTAGTCACCAATCTGTAAATGTATTACTTGTTGTCAGAATTACAAACAGAATAACATGACAACCTGTATCATAACTGAAACATATAAAATAATCTGTGTGTTAATTTAGGGAGATATCAAAAACAAACAAAATCAAAGAATTCTTGACTTTGCAAATTACTTTTGCCCTTCACTCTGAAACACTCAAATTAACATATATACAAAATCACAGAATCATAGTATATCTCAAGTTGAAATCTTGAGATATAAGGATCAAAATATTTGGTCACATTGGAGTCATTGCAGCCACAGAGGAAGTAAAATGCCAAACCAGACTGAAATTCTTTTAGCTCTTAATAAGATTAATTAACCTGCTCCTAGGAAGCAGGGTTTTTCTAGTTTACTTAGGGGTTTTTAAGGTCCATGAGATACCATCCTTGGAAGACTAGGAGATACCCATAAACATATACACCAGTAAACATCCCCCTTTCACTACTTTGAAGTGAAATTATAGACCTCTTAAAACAAACCTCTGTCCAAGATTTGATACGTTGCCTCATAGAGCCATTAACTTCTGGATACCACAGAAAATCCTGTAAAATAAAGGCAGATTTACTCTGCAAGCTTAAAAGACAATTAGTAGAATAAAACCAAAAAATGCAAAAAAACAAACTAATTGCCATCAATTCAACTGTAAAGGAAAAACATTTGGCATAGAATGTGATTTCCTTATAGCTAGCATGAAAAGCCTGACATCTTACTCCAGCATGGAAAACAGAAAGCACAGGAAAGAAAAGGGGAGAAGAAGCCAACAAACCCACAAAACTTTTCTCTCATGAGAAACAATTTTCTATTTATAGTTCAGGAGCAGGAATTTCACCAAGAAGGTAATTTTTTAATGTCTGCCAAATGGGATGTCCTTGGGTTTCTAATGCAATCAAGGATAAATCCAAAGTCACATCTATAACTTATTAAAGCCTGCTTTTTGCTCAGTTTTCCACATTTTTACCAGCAGGTTTTCTTTGTTCCAAAGTCTAAAATAGCATGAAATAATAATTTTCAAACAAAACCAAAACCTAAAAAATTTACCTTACTACTTCATAAATTATCATGTGTTTAAATCTAATAGTGTCATGGCTATTAAACATATTACCCACCAGCATTCTTTTAGGTGCCAGGAGCAGTGCTCAACTTTCATCTAGGACAGTCTGGACTAGTGCTTTTATTTCTTCCAGGGAAAGCTGTGACTTCCTAGCATTTAGTTGTTCCTTAGGACAGCACTATTGAATAGTCTAAGAGTACACATTGAAGGGAAATGGCAGGGACTACACATGCAGAACATATTGTGAGGAAACTTTGTAACAGAATGCTGAGACACTATCAGCAGAGAAGACATCTCTATCTTCCATTCCTCTGGACTGTAACATTTTGGCAGTTCATTTGAGTACTGTCAATTCATTATTTGGCTGTGGAACCTGTGAGCAATCATGCAGTCCTCTGCAGTGGCTGAAGGATAGAAGAGTTACTGTGATGGCTAGAAAGGGCAAAATTAAACGCCTCACTTGTTCCCAGTAATTTTCTGTTTTCATGGTCAATCATATTCCACATTTGTATTATTGAGTCACCTCACAGTCTGAATACGGAAATTCAGCTACCATGCCAAAAATGTCGAAGAGCAACACTGCACCAAAACAAGGAAGCAGCAGACTGGGAATATATTAACTACCAGACATCTCCCAAAAGCCCAGACCTGCCATCTCAAATCTTCGTGGTTAGTTTTGAAGATGTGATCCTGTCAGGCTAGCCCAATGCAAATCACACTGCATCAGCCCTTTCACCCTGCCTTGCGTTCTGTCCCATCTTTTCCAGCATTCAGATAACCACATATGAGCCACATCAGACCAGAACGAAAAGGAATCCTACAAAGTAACTTTCTGGCTGAATTGACTTCTGAAACAGCTCACTCCACAGCTCACCAGTGCCAGCTACAGCACCAACACAGGCACATACTGTGAAAGCCAACAGAGTAGGTCAGCACATGCTTAAATTGCCATGGGCTTACACCCTAAAATGTTATTCTGTACCCTAAATCTTAACCATGTACACAAACAAGTACTGAAAACCCACATTCAGACAACTCAGCAAACACACTGCTTCTTTGGTTTTGGTGAATAGAGAATGAGTTTTCTTCAGGGCATAAATAAATACATGACTAGCACAATCTCAGCACTGCTGACAGCTGTCATGGAAAGCAAAGAAAGCTATTGAGGTTAGCATTTCCATTGCCAGGGCAGAGGAGAAGAGAGTCCTTCAGAAAAACTACCCTCAAGTACTTTGTTTTCTTTTTTTAAATATCCACATTATAATCAACGTTGTGCTTATTTCTACATGCAAAAATGGTGGAAGGCATACTTGTTGGGATAGCATAGAAAACTCAATGGCAGTTACAATTAGCAGCCCAAGGAAGACCCAGATACATATTTTTACAGCATGAAAAAAAGTAAACTTCCTGTCAAAAGGTATGCTTGGAAAGGCCAAATTGTAAGATCTGACAAAAATTATACACAATTCCAGATCTTATGCCCAAAACCAAGCCACAATACAAGTACTCCATGCCAAATTCTCTTAAAATATAATATGATAAGATATACTGTGAAACACCTGTGAAATATTTATAAAGAATGTTGATGGTCTTAACCTTCTTTTAACTTTTTAGCTTTGACAGCATTTTCAATTACATTGTATGAAATAATAACATGATTATGGTTTGCAATTTAACAGTAGATAAAAACTTACCACTTTAATTGATGCAGACTTATCTTCAAACGGGATATTTCCATGCTGTCAAAAAAAAAACCCCAAAACAATAAAAACAAAGTAAGAAAAACTTCCAGAATGAAAACTAAATATTTACATACCTATGCTAACTTGCTCTCACACAATATTTACCTTCAGTGGAAAGGATTTTTCTTGTATAAACTTCTCAGAGGACTCATGCAAAATATTTATGTTGCTTTCTTGATAAAACAAACTACTAAAATAAACAGTTATTTTTTCTAGAAGCAATCTAGCCAACAAAGTCTGAAATGCTTTCTATTCAGTCTGTTCCAAAGGTATCAAACATTTTCCTAAATTTAACCTCCCGACATAAGAAAAACTTTACTTTTCTTCTTTCTTTTCTTACACTGCATTTTTCCAGCCTTCCTTTTCATCTGCTCATCTCCTTTACACAAAACAACCAACTAGTTTTAATTAAAGAATAAAAGAAAATAATCTCAAGCAGAAATAAAATCTGGAATGCATTATTAAATTTTCTGAGTGAAAACTGTAAGAAACAAGAAAGGAAAGATTCAGATATGCATACACAATACTCTTTTAAAATTATTAAATACAGTATTAATTTTGGTCCTAATCCACAAGAACAAGTGTCTTCTCTTCTTCAAACTGAGATCTTGATTTCAGTAATGCTTGACAAAAAATACTCTCAACTCAAAATCCATTACAGAACTCTATCATCTCCCCATTACTGTTGGGCAGCAAGAGTGACCTAACCAATTTACTAGGAAAACCAGAGCTCTTGGATCAATCAAACACCTTGTTTTGACAGGTGGAAGTGACTGCATGCTGGACAAGCTTCCAGCTTGCACTTCTAAGTGACAGAATTACTAAATAAGTGACAAATCTGATGTACTGTTGGAAGTAAAAGGTATCTTTTCTATCACATATGTATGTACATCTATGAAGACATGTGCCCTGAAAGTATCATATAGCAAAAGAAATCAGCATTCTATTCAATAAACAATACACCTAAGTCCTTTCTTCCTCCTTCTACCCGGCAGCAGTTTACATTCTTCACCTTATCAAATTCAGACAGCTCTTCATCAGTGATCAAAAATAAGGTAAGACTTGAAGCTATTTTTAGTTTCAGCTTCAAGTTAGACCTGGAAATCTCATTGCCCCAAGGATTTTTATGAACAGATTAGATCAGCGATTTAACTGACATTTTAAATGACAAATTAGAAGGCATAAATTACTACTATTTAAAAACATACAAAGGGAGCAATCACTTTCTCATCAAGAAACCAAATACGAAATATAAATTGCTATGGGACAAGTCAGCTTCATTAATCTATTCCCAGGCTGCTGCAAGCTTTCTCTTGAGCTTCCTAGTTCTCAGATTCACAATTATCTCATCTGTAGCCAAACAATTATTTTGGTCCAATCTTGTTGTTCTTCAAAGAATAAGTCAAATCTTCTCCTTCTGTGCTTCTCCTTTCATATGGCTAAGCCAACAAAAAGTACAATTTGCTTTTTTGAAGTTCAGGCAAGAGTCATGAGGTAAATTGGGAAGACAGAAACAAAAAAAAAAAAAATCAATCAACAAAACAAGCTATCTCACCTTAATTCCCTCTTCTTTGACTTGAGGATTTATCAGTTTTATGAATGAGTAGAACAGCTGTCGAATCCTAGAATCTCCTATAAACACAACATGTTTGTCTATGAGGCAATTTTTTGCTTCACTGTAAAACAAAACAGCAACAGTAATGTTACAGAAAACATGTATCTTTGAAGTATGCTGAAAATCTACAGAGCTACACAGATAATTTAAGCATTATATCCAGCTCTAAGGCATGATAATTTTTTTTAAACATGCTGAATTAATAAACAGTTTATTGCAATTTGCATAGAACTGAAAATGAACTCTCCTGCTAATGGGATTAGTCAAACAGTTAAGCAGGTTTTCCTATTATGTGTGCTACAAATAGAGCAGTTTCAAAATCGGAATATACAGCATAACTCAAAAAAAAGTTTCTTACTAGTAAGTGAAAAAAGTGATTGGTAATTTTATTTGGGATATTTTTACTTGCAATTTGACACATAAGGTCAGCAATCTGAGAGTGACATAAGCAGCTTCATGTGGCTCTCCATAATTTGTGCCAGTACCTCCATCACCAACATTTATTTGTATTTTTATAGAGAAATACAACTATGGTTAACACTGTAAACACACAAAGTACTTGGAAAAGACTTCTTTCTGATAAATGTATATTTTTGAAAGCTTAGAGAATCAGATATAAAATGAACAATACTGCAATTCCTGCAGCTGCAGTCTAACAACGACTCTTCTTTTCAAATGAACAGAAGACATGAGCTGCCTTACCTATTTTTATACTTATGCATCATACAACTGTGAGGTTGCCATACTTTTTCTCCAAGAAATCTCCCACTGGACAGAAGATACTCACACGTATCACCACCTTTAAAATGTTATAGTAAGATTAGAATTCAGACATGTGAAATGTAAAACATTGACTGTTGCTATTATAAAAAATATTTTGACAGCATCTGAAAAACAGAAATTTAAATAATCAACAGTAGTAAACAAATTTAACCGATTATAAATACACCTTGCATAAGTTTCTGCAAGTTGCCTTCCCACTCATACAATAAATCCCACCCCTATCCACAAAATGTTAGTGATCCCACTTCTGCTGTGAGAAAGATGTGACTTAGAATGGCATTTTCTTTAAGAGACACCAATCCACACTACCTACTATCCAGAATATAATATGAAACTAAAGAATACAACTGTTGAATAAAACAATCTTCTACACAGAATCACCATGCACAGCATCTTGTATAGAACACAAAACTCATCACAAGGTTTGCAAGACAGTCTATTACAGCTCTCTGTTTAAGACATAAAGACATGTGATCATCTTAGAACCGGTGATATGGGTTAATACACAAAACAAACAAACAAACAAACATTTACACATCAATTTACTGATCATTCTGCACTTATCTTTTCCAGTCAATAAGTTTTATGCTAATTAAGATGACTCATTTTACAGGTGCTGGTATTTCAGGTCATGTTAAATCTCAAATATATATCAGTTATGAAATCATAACTGTTGTGACTGTTATCTTCCCAACTCCATGTCAAGCAGATTCTGCTGCTAACTGAACACCATTGAACGCAAGAGAAGTTGCTCTCCAGCATTTTTGTCATACTTGGCATTTCCGAGCACTGACAAACAGGGAAATGGTTGTGAATGAAATAGTAGGGACTTGTTTTAGCTTGTGCAGAAACAATGTACCACTGCCCATACCTAACACTTTCTGTGAAACCTTCACTTCATTAAGCTCACCTCATACTTCAGTTTTCAGGCTACAAAATTTCCCTGATTCTCAAACTTGCAAACTCATGTAAACTATTATTTCAAGTAAGTTGCATAAAAAATGAAACTGTCAGGAATAATAAAAAAACCTATCTAATCAAAAGCAACATTAGTTGATAATGAGGTGGCTTAGAGTTACTACTGATATTAAGTCCGCCACTTTGCAATGATGACGACAAGGAGATGTATCAAAGTGATGTAAGAGTGAACTTCGTAAAAGAATACCCACGACTAATCAGACTCACTCTGACATCCATTAACTTGCTGAGAAAGATGTGTAAGAAAATCAGGACAGTTATTCATAGTCAGACCAATGGTCAGTCTATCCTGGTATTCTGCCTTCAACAGGGTCCAAACGCAGATGCTCAGAGATAAGTAAGAAGGCGGCAAATAAACATTATGTTCTTGCCTAATATTCTTCCAACTATGTTCATTCCAAGGACTTCCTGAAATGGAATGCAGTCTTCAAGTCCTTAGAACCCACAGAATCCTTGTAGAGTTTTCTACATCCAGAGCTGATGCTTGAAGAATCATCTGCCTTTATTTGAAATAATGTTTCTACTACATTTACTTGGCACACTCCCTGGTTCTTCCATGGGACAAGATAGTTTGGACTTACATCTGTCATGATTTGTAGACCACTATCACTTCTTTCTCAATCAAGTTTTCAAGACTGGAGGATGTCCTTATATAGAGGTCATGACCCAAGCTCAGTACTTCTGCATTCCATGGCACTCCTGCCACAGTAATTGATCATAAAACAATTAATCCTTCACCCTACAGTATGTTCACTGAAGTAACATTCCAAACATCACACACTGTATATATTTCAAACACAGAGACAATATTTCACGTCAAGGGGTTATGCCTTCTTTCCCAACTCCAGGTACTGATTATCTTACTATTGCCCTGAGCAATATTAGAAAGCTCCTGAAACTCATTTGGGCCATTACCAATGGTCGATATCTTCCTTCAAACATAATAGCATTAAATAAGGGGAAAATATGAGGCAGGGGAGTAAAACAAAACTGAAAAAGCACCCAAGAAAGTAAAGTGGAAGTTACAGACCAGACAGTGCCTCCAGAAAAGCTCAAGTCTGGCTTTAGCAGGTGAAACAGCAGCCAAAGAACTATGCTTATTTTAATACACCACAAATTCTTCTTAACCATCAATGAGATCTTAAAACAAAAAAAAAAAACAAAAAACAAACAAAAAACAAAAAACCCCAAACCCTAAGAATTCCAAATGCCATTGTATACACAAAACACAGACCATTCTTTCTAAACTCTATGTAAATTATCCTTCCAACATATTAACTTTTATGCTTACTTAGATATACATTATAGTTATACAAAGTGTATAATTTTTCTGAATTTTATTATGCTCATTATTCTAATTTATCATTCCTCAAAACTGTGGTTATTCCATTGAAATTGTGAAATTTCAAAGTCTTCATTCAGTGCCAGAGCACAAAGCTTTCTCTGAAACACATACTTTCAAAGAACTGGAAATTCAATTGTTCTCTATTATCCAAAGTAAAAAATGTAGTTTTAAACACAATTTACTAGTGTTGATTTTAAGATGCAAAATTTTAAATAAATTCTTATTTCCAGAATGGTTGAGGACTTTACCTTTCAAATATAACAACTGAAAACCACAAAGCACTAACTTCACTTGACAGTATGTAAATATTCAACCCACTTAACTCTTCACAAATTAAAGACAGTCTGTACCTTCTCTTTATTCACATCCTTTTGCAAAAGAAGTGTAGGTGACCCCTAAATAAAACAGTCTTCCTGAACATAAATCTGACTTTCTACAACCCCAGTTCAGCATTTTTTCATACAAGTAAATTTTATACAGGTAAGTTTGATGAGGAAGTACACTGGGCTGCTCCTATCAATAATATGTACTTGCATGGCTATGGCCAAAATTCGTTAAAATCTTTATATGTAATGACAATCAGACAAAAGGGAAAACATAAAAGCAGAACAAACACAGCAATCCCTTATGTGACATGGCCTGGCTTTCACAGCCTGGCAGTTTTAAACCTGTTTGCAGCTCCATCTCATACACCCTCCAGAAATCACGATAACTTTTTTGGGATATTTTTGATATAAAAATCTTGGTGTAAAATGTCTAATGTGTAAAAGAAAGTGCATTCTTGCAATCATTTCAAATGTATTACCTAATTTCATTTGTTAGTTGACATCTTTTGTGTTATGACACAGTAACAATCAATTTATCTTCCCCCAATAATTCCTATCATGAGATCATTACGAAATTACTAGGTTTCTGCTGTCCAGACTACAGAATTTTATTCTAGTTGATTTTTTCTCATAGAGAAGCTGTTTTATTCTTCTGCCATTTGTGTTGCTCTTTTGTACACACTTTCCAAGTTCTATTATACCACTACTAAGAGTCAGTGACCAACACCACTGAGAGTGAGGTGCCAGTGAGCTTTAGGTGTACACTATCAGTGAAAACCACTCGTTTGTTCATTGCTTGTCAAACGTATTGTGGAATTTGCTGAATTTCAACTGTTTGATATTGCTGCAGTTCCCAGAATGATCCCTTTCTTACCTCTGCTTTTATCTACCCTAAAAATTTGTCTGCTGTAATTTTTCCACCTTCCTTTTGTAAACTTCTCTCTTGCACATTTTATGTTCATAGAAGCTCAAACTGGTAAGTCTGTTTTCACTATGACTCCATGTCCTCCTACCATTTAAACACTTATGGGAAAACCTTTCCCTTACCCTTTAATTGCTTCAAGAAACTAAAAGCCTTAGTGAAAAAACTTGAACAGTTTGTACCAATTCATACTGACCACATCAATTTATATAAAGGCCAGCAGATTCTCACCATTTTGCAATCTAAGACTTACCCCCCATTAACTCTCCCAGAATTTACTGAAATTATATATGTATTATTTCCCTTGTAACATGCTTGATCTGTCAGTCCCCTTCTGCTTAGTCTTGCAATCCCTCTTTAAAAATTTGCCACCCTCCTCCTGTCTAGTTTTGTGACTCTCTTGTGCCTTAAGGAACACTGCACAACAGGCAAGTTCAATTATCTCATGCTTGAGCTACTCTAGAATTCAGTAAATGCTTCCAAGCCTTCAAATTTAACACTAGTCAGTTCAGACTTACTGACATGCCAGCTAGAGGACGAATCTAGGGAAATGTAAACATAAAGATCCCTACCGGTTTTCCCATTTCCACCGTGACCTGCCTCAGCCTTGTCTCACATGAACGCTGGCAGCCAAGTGTTAGAGCACACCAGTTGTGCTACAACAAACAGAGCCGCGGTCATCTCCCTACAGATCAGCTTTTTGATTTACCCACAAAAAATCATACCACATTTTTTAGCGTGACACAGAAACAAGTAAATACTTCCTTCAGCAGCTCCATTTGTATTCACGGATCATGCCAAGGTTCTCTGCATCAGGGCCAAAACAACCGTAGCGAGGAGGAAGGAGCAGAGCTCCCAGCGCTCCGTAACCGAGCGCACAGCCGGTCACAGCCACAGCCACTCGGTGCCCAGAGCTCGTCCGCGGCCACCGACAAACACGTGAAACCAAACAGCTCTTTACTTCGCTTCATCCACCAAAGCGGCTGGTTTCGTTATGTCTGAGGCGATGGTTCAAAGAGCGAAACAATATATACCAAATCTCGTACCAATTAAGACTTTAACCACTAATTGCCAGGTAATTAGCCATTAATCATGCCGTACGGAAACAAGTGACAGGGAAGAAGACACCCTCTACCCCTGCAGCTTCACCTGCCGCAGGCCGTGTCGCCGGAGCTGCGGCGCGCTCTCAGCGCAAACCCCGCATGGCCACAGCCCCGCCAGCCTCGCTCGTTCCCCTCACTCCGCGGGGCCTCACCCGACCGGCGGGGCCTGCGGCGACCCCCAGGCCGGGCCCGCAGGGCCCCGCGGGCCGGGTCCCCGCCGCCGCTGTCCCCAGGGTCGCGTTCTCGGCAGCCGGCGACCCGTCGCGCCATGCTGCCCAGACCGCCCCGGCCCACCGCGGCTGCCCCGGGCGGAGGGACCCACCGCCCTCCCCGCACGGCCACGGTTCCCGAGCTCCGCCGGGGCTGCACCGGGGCTCCGCCTCCCCTGCCCGGCAGCCGCGGCCCCCCGCGGAGCGCCCGCGGCCGCCCCCTCACCTCGGTAGCGGCGCGAGGCGGCGTGGCAGGCGGTGAGGAGCAGGACGGCGCCCAGCGCCAGCGCCTTGGCGCTCCTCACGCTGAAGTAGTAGTTGATCTCCCGCTTGCCCCCGGTGTAGGCCAGCGCCGCCATCTTGGCTCCTCCATGACAACAGCGTGCGATGGGGCGGGCGGGCGCGGCGGGGCAGCACTGGGTCCCCGCCGGCGGCCAACGCGGACCCCGCCGCTGCCGCTGCCGCCGTCCCCGCCGCCGCGGCCGAGAGCAGCCTCACACCCCGCGGCCCACGGGGCGGAGCCGGCGCCCCTCTCGTGGTGCCGCCGCTTCCTCTCGGCCGCCAGCGGGCGGCCCCCGCGTTCGCCTCCCCGCCCCGCGGCGCCGTGGGGATGCGGCGGGTCCCGGTGGATTCAACGGGATCTCACCGCGCTCGGCCCGAGCCCCGCAGCTGAGGGGGCGGCGGAGAGGCGGAAAGCCCCTGGGGGCTGTGCTCCGTGAATGAGGAGATGGGCGAGGGTCTGTGCCACACACGGTCCGTAACGGGCACTGGACAGTGAGGGCTTCATTCCAGATAATGCGATTTTTTAACACTTGTCACGCTTCTGTTGACAAGGAAGTTGTCATTCCAGGCTGGGAGACGCTCGGTCCTTTTCAACACGGGTAACTGTACAAGCAAGCTGACACACACGGAATCATAGAATCAGTTAGGCTGGAAAAGACCCCTAGGATCGTCGAGTCCAACCTGTGACCATGCCAACTGGACCACGTCACTTAAACTTAAGGAAAGACATGTAGTCTTTCCTTAAACACCTCCAGGGATGGTGACTCCACCACCTCCCGGGCAGCTCATAATCACATTTTCTCAAGAAATTCTTCCCAAAATTCAACCTAGATCTACTGTGGTGCATCTTAAGACTGTCTTCTCATCCTATGGCAATTTTCCTGGGACAAGAAGCCGACCTCCATATATTTACCCGGTTTTGAGGAATGCATGAAATGATTGCTGAAATCAAACCTTGCTAAGATTTACAAAAGGGAAATTCTGCTCCTCCACAAGCAGCTATCTGAGTTGGTCAGGAAATCTAGGCTCCGAATCCAGACCCTCATCAGTGGTGGGGCTGGGGAGCTGCCACCAAACCCAGCTGGCCCAGAGCAGGGCAGACTGTCATGGGAAAGATATTTTCACAAAATAAAGTAACCATATATAAGCAAACTTAAAACTTAGGGAATGCGTGAAGTATGTAGTCACATAATGTAATGTACATACAGAATTCGAGTTCTAAGTATTATTCTGACGTCTGCTGTTACTATATATTCAATGTATATCCCATTTCTATCTGACCAATATCTTTACTATCTGCCAACATGTAGTGTATACTTCTTTTCTACTCAAATATATCTGTTGATTCATTTACTTTTTCAGTATTGTTTTTAAATAATAAAAACACTTCACTATTTTAAAGTGCTCAGGTTTATTCTCTCAGGAAAAGAGAGAGATAAATTGTACAGATGTACAGTATACAGATGTGTGGTTATTTGGTTATGTTTTTCTAGAAAAACCCCAACAAAACCAAACTAAAACAATGACAACAACAAAAATCCAAACAAACCAAGCCCCCCCAATTCTGGTTGTAGTAGGGATTCTTTAACTTAATAAATGAAAAATTCTCATTGATGCATTATTTATTTTCTCATGCCTCATTCAAAAAGTCAAGAATTTTCAAAGCCTTCTTACTGAGACCTTATTGTTTAAAATATTCTTGCTATGGATTCAGTTTCTTTGTCTTCATTTCATATGCATTTTACACTTTAAGAAGCAACTTAAACACTTTTTGACATATTCTCTAGCTAGAATATTTTGTAGCTTTTTGCACTGTTGCTCATTAATGATTCTTTACTGTCTTATAAAATATATCTTCCCTGCAGTCATTAAGGACCACAGATACTCTTCTTCATCTGTTTATATAATATTTGTTCATGAACAAGTGAGACTTTTCATCCAACCAAAACATATTTACTTCAGTCTGTCTCATTCTGCAATGTAACTATGTTAAGTTTGAGGGCTACCTGGCAAGTCTGCAAGGTGCACTTATGACCGTGAGTGCAGCTCCTCAAAACTTACCCAAATTACTGCTGTTACTGTAATCATTGTAGATGCAGATAGCATGGGGTTCTACCAGAGCTCCTGGGGTGTTGACTCAGCTTCTCAGTTAGGCTTGCTACAATGCTTAAGCAGGGAAATTTAATACACTATTTTATTCTCAAAATCAAAAAATGAATTCAAGTGTCCACAGCAAAGTGTCTCTCTGCAGAATTTCAGGGATCTTCAACTAAATCATGTTATTTCTCTAAAAGAGCAGCAGGAACTAAAATGCTATCCAAACAACCATACTTCTGTTTATAGATATCTCAGAAAATTACAACCCTTAGAAATAGTAATTCTGTCCTGTAGCCTTTGGAGGGCTCTTTCAGATCTGCTGCCTGCTCCTGGAAGTCCCTGGGCATTCCTCACTTGCCATGGAGACCTAACACTGATCTTCAGTAATGCCTGAAAACTCTATGTGTGGATTTCAACTGTGTTATTTTAAGACTGTACAATTACAGTTTGATACTGTACACAAAAAACAGCTGATGCCATTGCAGGTTGAGTATCTTAATTGAGATAATCAATCTCCCTGTGCATATTAAATATTTATATGTATGTGAGCAAGACATCTGTTTTTGCTTCCTTGTTTCCTTGGAAACATTGCTTAGGTGTTTGATAATTGAGATCCCCATCATTCAGAAGTCAGAAGCTTTTGGCTGTGAGTTAGGAAGTGGTTTGTGTGCATGTGGTCTCATTTCTAACAGGTTCCTCCTTGTTTTTCACAAGCTAATTGAATTTGGCATCATGACATATACCTAAGTAATTCACACTAAAACCACTATACATAAAAGGCCTGATAGAAAAGGCTAATTAGGGATTGCTAAGTACCCTATAAAACCAACTCCAGACATGAACTATTATTAGCTAGAAGCAGCTTTGTAAATTGTGTACCTACTTTTTTTTTTCCTGTCTGCTGATCAACTTAGTGTGCTGGAATTAAACCAGTCTGCTAGCTTTTCTGATCAGTCAAACCTCAGTTTTTGGTTTGCAAATGCTATAGCTTTCTGTTGGCTTTCTGCTTGCTCTGCTGGAAGCTCCAAGGGCCGTCAGTGGGAGGGGAACACTTAGAGCAGCCACAGAGAGAAGACCCAGAGAAGGGAAAAGTGCCTTTGGGAGGCAGTGGAGATGTGGCACTGCTGTGCATGTGGGATAATGTCTATGAATATTAAAAGTAAAATGGCTCTGGAAGAATTTCACATTTGTTTTTGCTACAGGTGTAGCCTTGGGTTAACTGGATTAATTATTTTCATAAGAGGCTGTGGTGTTTTATATGGTCACTAATGACTGACGCTGTCATTACTGTGGTTTTTGGCTGATGTATTTCCTCTATGAGTCAATCTAATAACAGTCAGGAATGAAGGGGTTCATCCCTCCTAATTCCACAAACTCAGAGAGAACCAATCTATTTTAAACTACTCACCCTCCCCCTGTAGAACTGAGAGAGCAAGTAAGGTGGTAATTTACTTGTAAGTTAGAATGAGGTGAATGACTTACCATGAAGAATGGTGACTTTCTGTTCAATTTAGAAAATAAATTTAAATTGGACAGATGTCATTTACACAGGTATAATTTAGATGAGGTAATTTTTCTTTTAATGCTTCCTGACTTTGCTTGGCAGGCTCAGCATAAATGAAAGGAGAACTTTGTGCCATGGGTCAAACCTGGCATGCATATATGAGTTTGCTGATAAATTGAGTTCAGAGGAGATCTTCTTTCTCCTGTTTTCAGCATTACAGCCTATGTAACTTCTCGAGTTGGAGCTGCTGTCTTCAGGCAAAGGCACAATATAATTACAAGGACTGGAAGCATGTAAAAAGATAAAGTGGCTAATGTAGTATAAAGTCAGATGTAACAAACAGCTGATACTTAAATATTCTCAGTCAGAGGAATAGTAGGGCATTCTCATGATATTTTCCCCTTTGAGTTTGTGTATGTTTATAAGAGTGTAATTAATTCTTCAGAAGTATAGATAACAAGGAATATAAGCATGAGAGCTAGAAAAATATTATCACTTACCTCTAGTCTTGAAGTTCCATAAGGAAAATGATCATGTGTTCATAAGGAACATACTGTTTGTTATGTAATAAGTAGAATATTCCCTACATTTATTTACAGATTAAGTGTTGACTAATTCATTAGTAACGTCTGCCATACCCCAAACCATATCACTTCTTAGTTTAAACGGTGCAGCATTGCCAGATTGCTCTGGTCAAATTGTAATGCCAGAAATAAAGCTGTATTTCCAATGGATTCCTGGGTGTAGTATTTTCAGTTATACAGCTTTAGCCTGGGCAGTTTTTGGGTACCTGCGAGATGATGGCATCAGACATTTTAATTTCCAGGTTTTCAGCCTCATAATGATAATCAATTTTTCCCTAAGAATCAAGTTTCCATGTGGCATGTGTATGCATGGTAGCTGCCTATTGCAAATGTTTGATTGCATTAATGAAGAGGGAGTACAAAGTGTAAGAAATCTTTTTCTCAATGGACTTGTTCAATCAAACAGTATAGCATGAGTACTGAATTTGTAGCCAAATGCTGAAAAAAATATGCCCTCAAGCCTGTAAGATTCCTAGATGTTCTATCAGAAATTACTGCTTTTACAGATTTCTAATTTTGTAAGTTATAGAAATGGTTTCTCAATAATCTGTACTAAAACCAGACTAATATTAAGTGAAGTAATTATGAAATCACATGTACAAAGGCCATGTCTAGCTTTATCACTGAGAGATATATACATCTGCTGTTCTATAACGAGGCTTGATAATGTTTTCATTTCAGGCTTCTGTGGGTCTGTAACAAAGATGGATCAGATGAAGACAGGGAAGGGAAATGGGAAGATAGCAAATATTTAAATCATCTGTCCCTTTTCATTAAGGACAGTTAAGGGGCCACACTTTTCTGTATCATAGGATATGTCATTGCTGTGTGGCTACAGTCCTGAGAAAGGGGCTACAACCCAGCTCAGCTCACTAATACAAATTCATTTTCTTTCAGCTGCTTGCATTTTTATCCTCAAAACTTGGTATCCATCAAAGTAATGGGTTAAGATGAGTTTTTTGGTATGCAGGTGTAAGTTTTTTCTAGTTCTTCCCTCTCCTCTTTTATTGACTTCTGGTTGAAGAAAAATGACAGTCAATGTTAGTTCCTTGTCAAATTGAGTTATTCTTTTTTTCATGAACACTTGGTTTAATTTTGTTCCTTTTTCTGGTTCTCCCTTGTGAATTAAAATTCAGAATTTACAGGGCAGCCTTTGGAAGCCTCCATAACCACAGTGCAAGCTTTGCAGTGTTTTTGCAGCACTATAAGCCTTTCCTTCCGGCTGCCAGCAATACAGATGCCATGTGATGACCATGTTCTCTTTTAGCATCTCTGCACTAAATCCCTGATACTTGAAATCAATGTTTTTAGAAACATAAATTTATTTTGGGTAGGAAAAATATTTTTTCTTATGAAGATTCCAGTGCCAAGGGAGTCTCTGTGGCGCAATCGGTAAGCGCGTTCGGCTGTTAACCGAAAGGTTGGTGGTTCGAGCCCACCCAGGGACGTGTGTTTCATTTTCCTCTGCCATGGCATGAGGTTGGAACCAGATTAACCTTAAGGTCCCTTCCAAACCTAGCCATTCTGTGAAATTTTAGAAATACAGAATTCTCTGTTTAGCCTCAGGTTCACTGAAACCCTAGTTTGCTGAAGTATCAGCAATGGATTAACAGACTAAAATATCCATGCATCATTATTTAAAAATGAAATTGCATAGAAATCATTTCATTTTAGCCAAATATTCCCTATCTGTCATACTTGTTTTTCTAAAAATATATAAATTTTAAATTCATTATTCATGAAGGCATGCTGTTCTAATTTTCAGAGCTTCAGGCTGTAAAAGGCTATACGTTCATCTAAAAAAATGTATTAAGCTTCATAACCATACTAAGAAACAGATGAAGTAGTCAGTAGAGATCAATGCAAGTAGTCTCCATAATGTGTCTGGGTAGTGCATTTTCATGTGAGTGGAAAGAAGTTGTTCAGACAAAGCCCACAGAAAATAGCTACTGAATTGTTGCATATGAAATTTCCACAGTATTTATGTAGAGTTAACATAGAGAATGGATTTTTAGACTAAACTTCTGCAGCAGAGGATAAATAGAATGTGAGAACATTGCTATGGACCAAGAAAGGCGGTGTAAGAGAAACTCAGTTAATCCATAGGTCAGTCCTTGGCCCATAATTTTATTAGCAGGATGTCACACCTGAAATGGATACTCAAGTCTTATTACAATGAAGAGATCTATAAGATCCTGATGTACAGACAACAGTAGAAGCGCTGGAGATGGTAATATCATTGTATATAGGGCCAGAGAAATGTTGCCTTAAACATGACCAAGGTGTTAGAAACAGCATTTTTTATTCTTGGATGTGCTTGTCAAAATACAATGGTTAACTTGTGGGAGGGTGGTCAATAGGGGTTAGGAATGTAGTTCCTGAATCTCCAGGAGAGTCGAAGTGCTCATTCTCCCTAAGCAGCTGAGGGCATCCCAGCACTGGAGGAGGGAAATGAAATGTGGGTTCCTCTCACCTGGAGCAAGTACAAGGACGCTGTCATCTGTAGGCACAAACCACCAGCTCATCTTGCACAGGTTTAATTCTTAACCTTAACTCTTAATCTCCAGAAAATTGGAGACCACTAACTAAAAGAATAATTTCTAAAGTTACAGGAACTACATTAAATAAAGTATTTAAAACTGTACTCCAGAATCACATATGAAAATGTTTCAAAGGACTTCTTTTATCTGTCTGTATCTATTGTACCTATATGCATCTGTTGTATCTATATGAGAATTAAAGTAGAGGAGAGGAATGAGGTAAAACTGTATTTTCTACTCTTTGTCTACTGTGAGGCAGGTGCTCTTCACGGATGTGGTTTGTTCTCTTTGCTCTTCCTGAGAAGAATAAGCAAATGTCCTTCGGATCTCATTGCAGAAGCTGAGGAACCAATAATTTTGGCTATTGTAAGCTTCTGTAGGAATTGGAATTTTAAGTGACTGTGGGAAAGCAAATGTGGCATAGAGGCAGGTACAGACAGTCATAATAGCAGTGGATGTTCTTTTGAATAGAGGAATTAGAGTTAGTCTTACTCCCTGTTAAATGCTGAAAGATGAAAATAAATGAGAAGGTAGCTCATTATTAACTAGAAACAGTAATGAAAAACATTTTTCCCAAATTAAGTCAGGCTATGTTTGGGTGATTCCTCTTGTCACACATTCTAGGCACTGTTGTAGAGTATATAGTGGGATGTATTGGGAGACTTACACCTTGAGGTGTTAAATACCTTAACCAAAATGTAGTGGTAAATCCCTTTGGATAAAATTGCCCAGAAAAACTTACAGTCATTATGGAGGAAGGATGTAATGAAGAGAAACCCTTTTCATCTCTACATAGAGAAGATAATTTCAGAGTCATAGAACCTGAAAACTAAAGGAGTAAATCTAATTATTGTCCTTTATTTTTGTGCTCTGAGTGAGCCTGCAGTTTGCAGCCAAGAGCTTTTCTGTTTGGATGAGTGTTCTTCTCATATGTTACTGCACATTTAGGGTGAGTTCTGATGCTGACATTTTGAAGAAATTGCCTATAGGATAGTCTTGGCACAGGAGATTTTGACAGCGACAACCCTGAGATTAGCTCAGTTGTTTAGAGCATGGTGCTAATAACACCATGGTTGTGGGTTTGATACCTCTATGGGCCATTTACTTAAGAGTTGGACTAGGTGATCCTTGAAGTTCCCTTCCAACTCAGAATATTTTGTGACTTTAAATGACAGTGAATTCGGGAATAAAAGCCCTAGAAAAAGCCTTCAGGGGCTGGTAATTAGTGTGTGAGTCAGTAGGTGGTGCACAACAGCTATGAAAATGCTGGAGAACTGCTCTGCTGTGTCACTGTGTCTTCGGAATTGGTATTTGGAGAAAGTTTCATTTCACCTGAAGGTCCAATTTCTGTAGCTTGAACATAGTAAAACATTGATAATTATTGGAATTTATTTATACATTTATTTATACATATTATTTATACATTTATTATATGTATTTCAAATGCTTGTGTTCAAAATAATGTTCAAATTATGTGTTTTGTTTGTTTTGATAGTTATATTTGCCTTAATGAGAAACATAATTTCCTGAGTAGCTGGACTGTGTACATAAGCATGGATTCATGTATAGGAAATTTTGCTCCTATAATATCCAACCACATGTTTTCCTGGAAAGTACAAATGAATTCCAGCCTTAAAATATAAACATACAGTAATTTCTTTGTTTAGACACTGTAGATTGCATTCATTATGCATCTGAGATTCATGGGAGAGTACTATAAAAAATAGTGTATTTCTAATGAGCTCAGAATGAGGCACAAGTAAAGCTAAATGAATTAGGGGTTACTTCTGTTTGCATGTCTAATAGCTTTGTTTAAGCTTGCTCATTGGAATTGGATACATGATTCTAATACTGTAAACACTGCATCAAGAAGGTGGTAGAGAGGCAGATTCTAGGAGATCCTGTCTGAAACCACAACAAGAAAACTAATCAAAAGTCACATCAAAAGCTTCAGCTTAAACCTGAGTGGTGGAAGTGTAGATATGTTGTCTGTTAATGTTTTGTCACTCGCCTGTATTAAAGGATATTTCTCTGTAGCACAGTATTCGTATTTTAGACTGACAAACTCAGATCCTGAAGATAATTGGCAGTGGCTAGCATTTCTCCCTCTGGGGCCGCACAGTTACAAATGTCCTTCTAGAGCACGGCTACATGGTTTGAGTTTCTTTTTGCTCCATGTTGGTCCCATTGGTGTTCTCCTTGCCTCTAGTTTTTACTTGCTTAGTCCATATTAATACAAAAGCACATGCTACAGAGAGCCCAATTTGCTGCCAGCTGAGCCTGCTGCAACAGGAAACTGCATGGATACAAGAAGAAATATTTGTACTAGAGACATCAGAAGTCAGTTTAGATACAATTTGAAGTACATACTGACAGGAGCCTTTTCATCTCTGTCCATCTCCTGGGGGGAGGGTGTAAGAGAAGCTGATAGAAGCCATTTATTAATCACACAGGTGAGGGTCATCAGTCACACAGATTCCAGGGAGGGAAATTGTCTGAATGCTGCAGTACTTTGGTTTGCACAGTTGTATGACAACCAAGCACTACACGTCAGTTGTCTCTCCACCCAGCTTTACAGAGCTTCTCCAGCAATTCTGTTCCCACGTGGTACAGCCAGGGCTTGCGACAAACTTTGCCTTTCACCTAGTTACTCCAGCTGTTTTCCTTTCCTTCCAAGGTTCTTGTTACAAATGTAAACTTTAATCTATTGTTTTAACTAATTTATGATAATACTCTAGATATACTGATAATGAAATTCTCCAAAGTTAACATTTATAGGGAGGCAGAGCACTCCCAAAAATAATTAAGATCACTTTACCAGAAGTTTATTCAACATCTTATATTCCCAAAACTAGACAATATTAAGGCTCTCTGCCCTGTCTGCCATTTTTCTTTTATTTTTGGCTATGACCTTTGAAAAACAGTTTCTTCAATATCATACATAGCACAAGCAAAATACTTGATCACGCAGTAAATTCTGATAAGATGAAAACCTGCAAGGAAGACTGAATATCTTTCCAGTGCTAATGAGGCTGGAATTTGTGAGGTAGACACTATATATTTTACCAGGTATAATTTCCAAATGAGGCTGCCTTTGGGGCAAAGATCTGAAACACACAATTTGGATGTTCTCAGTGAGCTGACAGAAAGTGTTTTCTGCCTAGGAGGACATGCCATGGAATAGATCACAGAGAGCAAAGGAGAAATCAGAAGATGACAAAAGGAGACAGTGTTTGCTAGGTGTAGTTTCCCTTCTAAACTCAAGTGTTCCTTTAACTATGGTTTGTTTTTTTTTTTCCCCAGGCAACAAAGGGCCACCTCCCTATCCTAGCAATAACCTTTGCATACTTTATAGTGAATTACATAACCTGAGGGACAAAATTTTAGCTTTTCAGTCCGTGTAGGAACTTCCTGTCTTGTAGTTAATCCATGTGAGTAAAGTCTTTACTGGTTTCAAATATTGAATTACTGTTTTTGCAGCAACAAACTTATTTTGAAATGGTAAAACAGTGCTTAAAATAAAAATATTTTAAGAATCATCATGTCCAATGAATAAATGCAGGTATTTATCTACAGTATGCTTTACTCAGTGAAGAAAAGATGGGCTATATTTCATCATGGAAATTCCCATTTTACTCATTCAACACACAGCTGCAGGAATATAGCAGCTGCACTTAAGATCATGTTTTGGTATTTGCCCTATTTTCTTTAATCAGTTCATTGCAAGCAAGAACGACAACCACAAAAAAGCCTTCAGAAACAGATTTTAGTGCTTATTCCCCCTTGAACCATTGGGAGCTGCCTTCAGACTCAGCTGCTAATCTTTGGAGTGGTGCTTTCTTCAGGGGACTTTATTCTGGATATTTTCTTCATACCTCTCTTTGGGGGTTCTGGCTGGCCATCTCACCTCTTGCCTTACATGCTTTTGCTGTTGTCTTCATGGTCCTCTCTGGGTTCTCTCAAGCACCTTCCTCATCACAAAAACATGGCTGTTGGAATTACAGTTCATTTAGGGTTTTCAGCAATCTTCTAAAAGGTCTGAGAAGTCTTTGCTTCTCATTGTGTTTTTTGTGACAGAAAATTATTAATGACAGAAAAAGCATATGGTTCTGCTTTTCTCCCATACACAACTGAATAAACTCCAAGGGCCTACTGAACACTGACCTTCCTGACAAAACAACTAAATTTGAGATTCTTGGCTTCTGCACATTCTTTCTAAAGTGCACAGGCCCAGTTCTGCTGATTACAGCACAGCATCAGCCAGCACAGCTCTATCAACAGCCAGGAGCTTTCTATCCTCAAGTGAAAGACAAAACTTTCATTTCCCTTCCACCTTTAAGTGAGATGATGATCCTTCTTACAGCCATTAATCCTACTTAGTATTTGGAAAAAAGGAAGGAATTATTTCTGCTTCTGAACTTCTCATACTGTGAGGCACAGAGTTACTGTGTGAGTTTCTTAAGAACTTCTCAAAAGTTAGTGTTGCAGTCAAGTAGACAATCACACTCTCGAGAGAGTTGTAGGCAATCTTTTGAGGCTTTAACAAAATGTTTTATAGCAACGTGCTAACAGTACTGTAAAATCTGGGTTTGAGAATCTCCTATGCATCTAAGCAAGTAATTCATTAAATAGTTTCTTTTGGAACACTGGACATGCTTTATTTCATTTTTTTTTCACAATTTATTTAAACATCTCACATATACAAAATACATTTTCTTTCTTTTTTGAGAAATGATGGATTTTTTTTTTACCCATAGTAGAAGATGGAAATGAAATTTGAAAGCAGGAACACCTGATTTTGGAGGAAGACAAAGAAGAAGAAAAGTTATCCACATGCTTAAGCTGTGGGTGAGACAGGACATCCTAAATTTTAAGACAGACTTCAAAGAAACAGAGAAGCAATACTTTAAATGCTACTAGCACCATCAAAGTTCAAGTATTGGAAAGATACTTTGTAGTTATGTAATTAGCACCACTGTATTTTGAGTGGAACTGAAGTACCTCAGATCACAGGGAGAAGTTCCTACAAAAGATGTGGATCACTCTTGATTTAGTGTATGAGGTAGTTTAAACCTTTGGAAGTCATGGATTTAAACTTCCTCTGTGGAAGATATTCAAAGGCCACAAGTGGTGCAAACTTTCATGACTTTTTATTTTGCTTTTTTTTTCTTTACAAAGGTTGACATTTCCCAAAACAAGGTGTTAAATCTTGAAAGACTTCCAAGTCCATTTGGGGCTGTATTAAATTTCATTGCACAATGCTCCAATCAATTCTTCTCCTTCTCTTTCGCCCAGAGTTTAAGCAAGTAGATGAACAGAAGAAATGGAAGGAGTCAGCTTTCATTATAAAAAGAAATGACAAGAGAATAATTTGGGAGAGGCTTTAAGTTAATTTTAGTTCATTCATTTAAAACAGACTGGGCCAATGTCCAAACCGAATTCTTGGTCAGCGCCGCCAATATCCAAAGGTGCAATGTCAAGAATGGGCAAGCGGGATGGCTTATTTGTTCTGTATTCAATGATTGTTTTGCCCCATTCGTTGTTCTTTCTCTGTAAGAGAAGATTGATTGCATTTGTTATTGCATTGTTCACAGTATTAAGAATTGTTTCATCTGAATGGATAATTTCTGAAATAATCTAATATGAATTTTGCTTCTATTATTTGCAAATAAGATACCCATATACAACTATTTAGATCTTCAAAACAGAGAAACTGTTTACTTGAATCTTCTGTAGTCCTATGTGATGCCATATGCAAACTACCATATTAGTCACACGGATGTTAGATGTAGATCCTAAGAGAATCCTGCCTGATTGTTTCAGGACTTAAGAGATCCTGCCCCTCCCATAGCTTGTGCACTGTTTTCTTAGCAATCTTCTGTTTACATAGAATTTGGATCTAGTCCCTCTGAAAACTATTTTTTTGGCCACATGTACAGTACAACATAGGATTTGTTTGTAACCTCTTCCTTCCCACATGTTAAGGATCTGCCATGGTTGGGTTTGTAGGCTACGTTATCTTCACCAATAAAATTTTGCTGGTTTTCCCAATAATCTAATTCTTAATTGAAGCACAACTCTATCCCTAATCACACGCTTAGGCCGGGGCAGTCACCATGCCCGTGGTTTCTGCATTACTTACAGAGCAGCCATCCTCGAGAACACTGAAGGTGAATCTGCTGTTGCCTTCAGCTCGTAGTTCAACATCGTTGGATCCCTGCAGCACAACAGCCTTTTTAAGGTTGCCAGTTTCTGCATCCATGTAGGCAATGCTGTTCTTGCAGTGGTAGGTGATGTTCTGGGAGGCATGGTTGGCCAGCAGACGCATGAAGGCGAGTTGGGTGGCCATATCCTTTGAGGTCACTCCTTCACTATTGTATTCAAACTGAAAAACAGAAAGGAACCCAGTCAGTTGTATTGCTGGGGAAAGGAGGATGCTTTGTAATAAAAATGTGTGATAGCTGCTCTAGGCTCCTGGTTTCAGCTAGGGTAGAGTTAATTTCTTCTCAGCTGTTGATACAGTGCTGTGTTTTGGATTTGGAATGAGAATGGTGTTGAAAGCACACTGATGGTTTGGATTTTGCTAAGTCATGATTATCCTAAGTCAAAGACTCTTTTTTTCTTTTGTGGCTCATCCTCTGCCAGAGAGGAGGTGTGCAAAAGAAACTGGGAGGGAGCAAAGCTGTGACAGATGACCTAGGCTGACCAAAGGGGTATTCAACACCATAAAAAATCATGCCCAGTATATAAACTGGGATGAAGTAACATAAACGGGTGGCCAGTCTGGGTTCAGGAAGCAGGCAGGTCTGGTACCAGTCAGCAGCAATGTCATTGTGCATCACCTATTGTTTTCCTTTTCATTATCATTATTATTTACCATTTTTACTGTATTTTATTTTCAATTATTAAACTGTTTTTATCTCAGCATGCCAGTTTTACTTTGATACTTTGATACCTCACCCTTCTATGGGGGTGAATTGGGGGGAAGAGAGAGGGAGTTGGGCAAGCGGCAGTGGTACCTAATTTCTGTCTGAGTTTAAACCATGACAGCCAGGAACTTTGCAAAAAAATATCACAAGTCTGCAATCACATTTCCATTGCCTCTCCAGAACTAAAGATCAGAAAATAGAAGTAGAAGGAGGTACACTGACAACCAGACATTAGTGGATGTAGTTAAACATGTAGTAGAGTTCTGTTCCAAGATATGGTGTTAACAGTTTATATGGATTCAGAGACAAGATCAGATACACTCAAGGAAGACAATCTACTGTTTCCACAGCTACACACAAACAATCCCTGTCTCAATAAAACCGTGAAACATTTTTTGATAGAATTTTGAAACTTCTTTTAATATAATAAGTCTGTAGTACAAATATTTTCTTCACTCTCATATTCTTTTTACAGCATCTACTTTTAGCCACTCTAAGAAACAGGACCCTAGACTGCTCTGATCCAATGTGATTAAATCTCATTCTTAGATGCTTCATCACAATATCAACTCAATTTTATTTAAGAATGATGTAGCTGTACAAAAGTGATGTATTTGCAATTTTCTGGGACAGTGTCTAACATGCAACTAGTAGTTCTTGGTTTTACTAGCACCAACAATTCTGAATGTTACAGTATGCACTCAGAATCTCTGATGTGTAATATAAATATCTTTCCAGGAATAGTGTTGTATGCATTTTATGTAACAAATATCAATTTAAAAGACTGATGTTTTTCTTATTTTTTCAGACATTTTTCTGGACTGTCTTTATATGTACCATATTATAGTCCAGGCTTCCCTTTGCAATGACGACTAGTCAGGCTGAATTGGTCCTTTGCAGATATCAAGAAAAGTTAGAACAATACTGAGAAGTACTTTTAACAAGCTGATCTAAACTAGAATCAGAGCTCTATACTCTTGAGATAAAAGGTAGTTGTTTTTTTATTTTTTTTTCCTTAAGAACTTAATTTATCTGTTTGCTTCCCGAGAGTCAGTGAACTGGGAACTCTTCAGAGAGTGCTGTAGGAAACAATCACCCTGCCATACATCACTTACCTGGCTACCACCATTGAGTGTTTCACCAAACCAAATGTGCTGCTTCTTGTCCTTGGGATTCTTGTTGATATACCAGTTCTTGGCAGGAATATTGTCAGGGTTGGCATAGATGCAAGTCTCACCATTGGAAAAATCACAGTATGCTCTAATGGCATCTGCAGTGCAGCCTTGGTTGGGATCAATCCAGTAGAAGCCTGTCATTGAGGGAAGAAATGTGAACAGTGGTTCACTCAGCATAAACTTTGCACTCAGTTCATATTCACTTGTCTGATATAGGAACTCGGGCCATAAATATCACAGCTAGGTGCAATATTAAGGTGATAAGTGGGATACAGATATTTTGGATTATTAATGTGTAAGAAACTGTACTTGAAAGCAAGGGTTCAATATTTTTGTATTACTTTGGAAAATTATTGCAATAATGTGCAACGGTATCTACAAAGAGCTTTTTCAGGATGTAACTGTATCTATTTTCATTGGAGGCTGAAAGAACTACTTCACTGGTCATTTAGTATGTTTTCCACGTGGCCAAGAATACCTTGCACTGAAGAAAGCTAATGCCCTGGATGTGCTCCCTGAGCCAGAAAGAGCAAACATCTGGCACTAACATACCGCTGCTCCATTCTGGGTGGCTAAGTCTGAGGTCACGACAGGTGCGAGCTGGGTTCTTTCTGGAGCCTTCTGGGGTCAGCAGGGTCTCAATTTGGTTGTTAAGTGTTTTCAGAGTGGCATCAACTTCATAATCCTTGGGTCTGAGAGAAGGCTGATCGGCCCGGTAGTACTCTGCATCAAAGCCAACTTCATATCCACCACCATTGGGGCCAGGGGGGCCAGGGGGACCAGGAGGACCAGGAGGACCCTGAAGTTTTCAAAGGCAGCAGACAAAAAGCATTCTGTTAGAGATATGGTGCTTTTAATGAAATGCTTCCATGCATGCATAGTCCTGGTTAACTCCTGACACCCTCAGCTCTAATAGGAGGTGACTGCTATGGGTTGAAGCAGTGGAAGATGCACAGTGCAGGACTACCACACTTCCTTTGTGTATTTTCCCTCTGGCCATAAGGAGTGAACAAAGCCTTTTAGCTTTGTTAATGTTTAATGTCTATTAAACATTTCCCTAATATTAAATACCTTTTTTTTTAAGAAATAAAGCCAGGTGCATTATTAAACTGCTAGGATTCTGAAGTGATGTAATTACTAGGTTTATAGTGTAACATGAATGTGTTAGATCAACAACAAAAAAAGGCTATACTCACAGCAGGACCTTGGCTACCATGAGAGCCACGCACACCAGCAGGGCCAATAGGTCCAGGGAGACCATTGCGACCATCTTTACCAGGAGGACCAGAAGGACCAGGTGGACCCTAAAAGGAAATTCAAACAGTTTAAATTGCAGTAAAAATGCTAAAAATAGGGATTCACATGGATGGGAGCATACATATAGATTGCACAAAGAGAGTGCACAAAGAGAGTGGGAGTTATTTGAATATATTCTGAAATCCACATACCCTTGGGCCAGCAGGGCCGGTGTTACCAGGAGGACCTTGATCACCATGTTGGCCCTATTGGGAAAGATACACAGTCATCAAAAAAAGAGCAGTGGAATATGTTTGTGTTTGCTTGATTCGAGAGGGAACTGTATGTAATGTGTGTTTGGGCTCAGAGGATGGGAATCTAGGGCTAATGACATTTATTAGTGGAGTTAGGGTATAAAATACTTGTTCTGGGAAGAGAGGAGAGAGGGCATCAATATACATTTAAGAAGAAAACCTATAAAATTATTTATATTACATATATACATACAAAATAAAATTCTTTATATTGTTTCTTCTGATCTTCAGAGAAGGCTTTAAAATAAAAGTCAGAATTTCTGAAGTTGGTACCCAGATTTAAAGGGAAGAAAAACCACAAATTACTTTGGCCTTTCTGAGATCAAAGTTTTACAATTTCTGGCCAAAATAAGGAATAATGTTAAAACAAAGGGAGAAGACTTTTTAATTCTTTGCTAGCCAAATGCAATTCAGCTTCAATTGGATCAATAGTCACAGTTCTAATGCCAATACCAGAATTTGCTATTTTGTACAAAAAAGGTGAATGTTAAAGAGACTGTTTATGACTTCAGTTAAAAAGTCCTGCAGAGTGGAGTAAGTGGTATTTACATGCTGTATTGTGCATATATAATTCCTTGCTAGTGTGACCTTATTTTGATTTTTTTGCTCTCTATATATAGATATATGTATGTGTATATGTATATATATTTTTTAATGTATTTTTTTATTTTTTCATATACATGTATATAAATAAAACCCTGAAAATAATTTACTTACAGCAAGACCAGGAAGACCCTGCAATCCATTGTGTCCCTTCAAGCCAGGCAGACCTCTAGGACCCTTATCACCAGGTAGACCTTTCTCACCACGTGGACCTTGTGGGCCCTAGGAAGGGATATAGGTGTCAAAGGAATAAATTAGAAGGCTTCAAGAACATACTCCTGTCCAAGCAAGAATTAAGTGTAATATTCAACATTCAGCCATATTTCAATATATATAATGGACACACCCTTAAATCACCCAGGAAGAGTGCCAATCCCAAAAGCTTCAGGATTGATCCCACAAAAGAGAATTCTAACTGAGATTCTAAGTTCCTAAATATTTTCAGGTCCTTAAGCATTACTTTTTGGGCCCCTTGATCATAGTTATTGATAAAGCATGTTTTCTTCTCTTGCACCAATGTGATAATGTATTTAAAAATCGGACTTACAGCAAGACCTCTTGGACCAAAAGCACCAGCAGGACCAACAACACCAGCAGGGCCCTAAAACAGGAATAGAGAATACATGTCACTGCTTTATATTGCTCTAATGAAGGTTCCATGCTCAATACATCTCTGGAAAAAGTGAAGTAATTATCTATACATTGTAGAGGTGGGATGTACTTTGTATATATGTATATATACATATATACATATGTATATATATATGATAGACAAGTCTTAGTCCTCTTAGGCCTTAATCCAGAAGGCTGAGGTATATCATCATCTCATTGACTTACGGGTTCACCACGGTTTCCAGGCTTTCCAGAAGGACCAACTTGGCCATGAGGACCAGGAGCACCCAGAGCACCACTGGGACCAGGATTACCAGGAGCACCACGCTCACCCTGGGAACAAAGGAATGCAACAGGAGACACGTGGTGTTATTACTGACTTATACATATTGGAATATTTCTTCCATAAAAATGAAGTAAAAGAAAAAAGAAACAAGTTACCTTGAAACCAGGAGCACCATCACGGCCTGGAGGACCATCATTTCCAGGATTGCCCTATGAAAATAACGTGAAAAAATGTTACTAAATTCCATCACCTTTCATCTCACACAGAACTGTGTCTCAGTCTAATTGCTTATAGTGAGAGTAAGAAGATATTGAGATAGGACAATATAAATTTTAAAGACAAAAAACCTCTTCCTTACACATGCCATTCTCAAATGCCTTAAATACACTAATCTTCTCAGAAATGGTCTTCAAATACATTAGGTTTTAAAAGTTAAGTAAAAGAAAAAATAACTGGGCTTTGCAACACTTCTCTAAATGAAAAGCCTAAGACAACAGTGGTCTTCAGTAGCTTGCACTCTTTTAAAACTGAGACTTTCTTTTTGGATGAAAAATGCCAGTGGAAGGAAAAGAACCTAAACAATAGCCACAACTCTATTACTTTGTTGTGGTACTTCACAAGGTTAAATGCTTTAATTTTTGAATGTTAATTTCACTTCAGCACTTATGCTGTGTCAAAAAACCCCTTTTCCTTCAGAAAATTCCAGTGAAAGAAAGTTTGGAATTTTTAAATTATTATTCTCTGTTCTCTTTGAAATCTTGCAAAGTCTCTGCAAGATTTTTATTAACAATGTATTAACTACACTTCAAGTTACCAAATAAGCTTCCCTGATAAGGCTGCAATTTTTATACTTTTTATGAAAGATACCTATGTTCCCCACTCCACCTTTCTTGGCATTTAAGTAAAAGTGAAAAGATTCTGAGAGTGACTTCAGGATGTATTTCAAACACAATTTGTGCTGTAAAAACTCTGTCACCTAGCTGGGCATAGGAATCTGTGTCTATAAAAATCCTGATACAATTTTTTCTGAAGACATTGTACAAGTTTGCTAGCAGAACAGCCTCCAGTTCCATCCACTTTTCCCAAGTATTTGTATTTGGATCAGAATAAAGGAAAAGCAACCTGAAGAGGATAAAAGACAGCTTACATCACGTCCAGCTTCACCAGGAGCACCATTTGGACCAGGAGAACCCACAGGACCAGAGGGACCACGGGCACCAGGAGGACCAGAAACACCCAGGGGACCAGGTTCACCCTAATACAGGAACAGTTGTAAGAAAATGTGACATTATAATACAACACAAATCAGTCTTACAAAACTTTTAGCCTTATCGAAGAGCAACATTTCTCTGCAATGAGTTTGGGAATGAAAAAAAGAATCAGGACACCAGAAACATACCTATCTATATCAGATGTTATCTTCATTCTAAATGGTACTATTAGAAACCTCTTAATATTTCTGACATTTCTGACATTCAGAAATTTGCTCACTTGCAGACAATTCTGGTTTGTCTGCAACAAGCCGTAATTTCTTCCATTGATCTAGGTCTGGTAGGCTCATATCCTCTGTTTCCATCAGCAACAGGAAGAGCATGATCTGCATCTCCCTGGCTTCCCAGAAGATGGGACCTCATGGGTATGGTTTTTTTTTTATTTTTTTATTACCTGCTATCTGTTTAAAGCAGTTAACTAATCATATACTCACTGTTGCTCCAGAGATGCCTGGAAGACCACGTTCTCCCCGAGAGCCAGGCAGACCAAGGATACCAGGAGCACCAAGAATACCCTGAGGACCTGGGGCACCAGGAGGACCCTATGACATGAAGAGAAAAATATTTATATTAATAGACAAAAATAAGTGTAACATACATACCAAAAAATGACACTGAAATTTCATTCTCGGTTGCAGACCAACAGAAGAATTTTCTATAATTTTTTGTTGAGTAACAATTCTAGTAATTCACACAAGTGCTTACTTCAATAAGATAGAAACATGTATGATTTTTTTAAAAAAGCCAGTAATTTTGGATGTGAAAGCTTAAAGGTACTTAAAAGTAATTAATTTATTTGCATAATTGTAAGTCAAGCTGTGGACAGACAACTTTAACCTTGTGATTCCCACAAATCAGAGTTTTTCATGCAGCTATGAATTGAGATTGTTCTACATGGACATTCACAGGTTTCTTCTTTTTCTATCCATGAGAATCAATTTCAGAGCAGAAGATGTGCTTCCTTTTCTCAGACTAAATATCAATTTCTTCTGTAGTTAAAGATACAACTCACCACAAGAGAAAAAAAGAAATAAAACCCTGACCCAGGGATCAGGTTCACTTTTTATGGCATGTTTGTCAAACATGCCTATAAACAACTGCCTGTGTCTCAGTGAACTTCTACTTAAAGGCTTTGCTAAATTTGTGGATGAAGTAGAAAAGCCCTTCAAAAACACCAAAAGTATTTCAAAAGCCATAACATTTACGTGAAGAGAAACATATTTAATGAGATGTGATACTCAGTAACTTACAGCAGCACCAGCCTCTCCAGATGGACCTTTCTCACCAGCAAAACCAGGTGGGCCAGCAATACCTTGTTCACCAGTGCGGCCAACTGGTCCAACATCACCACGTAGACCTCGAGGACCATCTTTGCCAGCTGGGCCAGGAGGACCAGGGGGACCAGTGATGCCCTAGGATTGAGTATGAATATGATATTGTTACAATACAGACCTGGGGATAACATACATAAATTTCATTTTAAGTCCATGTGAAAAAACAGTCCATGGCAATAAACAGGTCATCACCTGCTCCGAAGCAGCAACTTCTATTGCTTTGTTAGCAGTGGAAAGCTGGAAGCAGTAGAATTTTTTGACTGCTTTTTTTTTTTAACTCTGGCGCACGTGAAAGTGGCAAAATTTGGTGGGAAAATAAAGATCTGTCTCTTGCTGGAGACATTAATTGCAACTATAAAATCCATGAGAAAAAAAAGCAAACAGTATCTTCCAGTTCAAGAGGATTATTTGCTTTGGATACTGGGAGTTAAAATTTATTTAAATCTAGAGTATCTAAGAAAAGAAATGCCTTTTGGTAAAGATTGGAAACACCTTTGAAAAGAAAAAAACTACCATGTCAATCTAGAATGAGAATTTATTGCTGAAAAATAAAAAATATTCACATTCCAAAACACAGTGTGCTTGCCCTGCTCAAGACAGGGGCTAGAACTGCAGTTACTTTAGAAAATGTAGACATAGGACAACCTTAACATTCTTCTGAAGATTGGACATGACCTTCTTATTCCACTCCATCGGGGTAGCATAGCCATTGATTTGAACAAAAGCAAATAAACACAGGTTTTTGGAAATGGTTGGGTACTTCAAGACTTCCAACTTCAAGGGTTGGGTACTATGCCTAGTGATGCTTGATGGATTATGAAAACTCACAAATTAAATTCATAGGTTGTACTCTGTGAGTTTGAACAATTAGATTTTTTTCTCATCCAATTCTATAAGGGTCTGAGGTTATTCCAGTGCAATTACGATTCACATCAATGAAACAAAAGTTAGGATTATCCCTAAGAAACATCTGACTTATCTCTCATTAGAATTCTTCATTAGTTACTTACAGCAGGGCCAGGAGGACCAACTCTTCCAGCAGCACCAGGGAAACCAGTCATACCCTAAAAACAAATTTGAAAATGAAGATTATGTTTAATCTTTTCATGAAAAGCAACAATGTCAGTACCTAAAAGCCTGAAGACTTACAGGAGGACCAGCATCACCACGGGGGCCAGCAGGACCAGCAGCACCAGCGGGGCCCTAAGTAGAAAGGATTGAAAAAGAGATGTATCAAGCAAAGACAATTAATGCTCCCTATTTAGAATAAGGGCTCAGTCTCACTATTGTGAAAGCTAATGGTAATTTTTGCACCAGCAGGAGGAGGACTGGGCCCAAAACCATGCTGCCTATCCTGATAATAGGGTATTAAATTCTCACAGACATTTTAAATTGGTATCATAAGGCCTGAGGAAAGTTGCATAAGGCATTTTTGAATCAGATTAATTTCCTTGCAAATGTTACACGCATCTAAACAGATCTGGAAGTCAAAATGTGAAAGCAGGGCAAAATCATCAATTCCATCAATCACTGTGTGACCAATACAGCCACATAGTGAAAGATCTTGGTATTGTTCTATTAAAATTATACAATAAGTAACCCAAGCCACATTATCCTGCAACACTTTGTGGTATTTGAAGTATGTGAGTCTGACTTTCTGCATAATTTCAACAAGTTCCCCAGATGTCAGGACATGAAAAGCCTATGTGTAAATGGGTGCATGGACAAATTTGCACACATGCTTCTGGATGACTGAGTCTACAAATCAGACGGTGACAGCACATCCCATCTTTGAGAGAAAAGTGCCAGTGTCCTCAGCTCAGAACTTACCCACAATCACACCCTGAATGGTCCAAGATAGAGTGATTTTGCTGATCTTCAGAGCAAGTTGAAAATTAGCTAATATTTTTCTCTTCATTTCAGTTCCAGACTCACGATCTGAGCCCACATAAATAGATTGATAAAATTTACATAATGCGTGAAAATCAGAATGGTAACTTTTCTCACAGCCTAGTTTGAAGTTTTGCTTCTTTCTTTAATTACCTTTTCAGAATTCAAGGCTTTCAGGCTATGTATTGCTTGCATGGCACAGTTGAGAACAATGCATTTCACAAAGACAATTCACTTACTGGTGGCCCAGAAGCACCAATTGGGCCAATGGCACCTGTTGGTCCAGTTTCTCCCTTAGGTCCTTTGGGCCCACGCTCGCCTTTAGCACCAGGCTGACCAGCTGCACCCTGTGGGCAAAAAAAGAGACAAAATGAGGAACTGAAAACCTTGCAGAGGAAACAGAGGAAGGTTATGGCATCAATATGAGAAAAGTGCAAACAAAACTCACAGGGGGTCCAGCAAATCCACTGGGACCTACAGGACCAGGCTCACCACGTTCACCCTAGAGAGAGGACAAAGAAGAGACAACTGGTTAAAATGGTCTTTAAAAGGGCAGTTTTCTGAACATCATGTCTTTGACACAGGAATAATTGCAGAAATTGCTACTTACAGGGATACCACGGGCACCAGCAGGACCAGCAGGACCAGCAGGACCTCCTTCTCCCTAAAAGACAGCCCAAAACATTTTGACATTGGGAAACAGTCTTACTGCAGCCAGAACAGGATTGCTCCTATGGTACAGATATATAGAGTGAGTCTCCTTGAGTCTCTAGTGCAGGGAATGTTACTGAAAATGTTTCTGGTTTTGGTCTGCCCTATATTAATAATTTCTAATTATTCTCAGACAGCATAAAATATAATTTTATATTTTATATGTAATATATATATATATATATATATATATATTCAGCTAACATGTGGTTATTCATCATTGTATCAAAACCTCCTCTCACAGTGCAAGTAGGATTATGGATTTTAACCTCAGCTGGGAAAAATTCAGCCCAAGGCTGAACCAGAATCCTCTCCAGAAATAACCCACTGCTGTGGAGATGTGCATCCTCCTTCCTGCCCTTTCAGAAAAAGGTTTGGGATCCTATGGCAAGCTTCACTGAATAGTCCCAACAGCTCTTGCTTCCTCAATCTGAAAAACTTAAAGAATTGATGCAAACTAGAAAGGTGGAATTGGTTTTTATGGAACTCATCTTTAATATTTATATGTGAGTAAACTGTATCATCAAGGCATTTTTTCATTCAAAGAGCAGACCAATACAATTACAGACTTACCCGATCACCAGCACCACCAGCAGGGCCAGGAGCACCAATGGCACCAGGGAGACCCTATAGGCCAAGAGACAGCACACTGTTTCAAACAAAATGTAAGTAGGACCAACTACTTTAAATAAACTTTCTCCTTCCTCCTGGAGAAAGGTATGTAACTTTCTTTCAGATGCTCTCATTATAAAGGATACATGATTTTATAAAACAAAATCTATTCAGTTACTTTCCTTCCCAAAGTATGAATTCTAAGAAAGGCACCTGAAATCTCAAATTAAGGATAGTCTTGTGTAACTTTGCAGGCTGCCTTTATAACTAGCTGTCTGGGCTTAGCCCATGAAATTAAAGAGGACACTGTCACACTGAACAGCTGTGCAATGTCTGTGCAATGCTCTGCTCATGTAATTTCTCTGCTTGGATGCATGAGAAATGATCACTTTTCTCTCTCTCTCTCCCCTTGAATTCAGTCATTCTTGGACAAGAGGCAAAAAGACTACATTGATTTGTATCAAAAATGAGCAGATATAAGCAGTATTGCAATACAGTGAGAAATGCAAGCTCTGAACATCCTTCTCAGTTATTTAAGTTCTGAGGTGTAGCAAGGTTAAGTCAAGTAGAACCAGAAGATACTTACACGAGCACCATCTCTTCCTGTTGCACCTGTATCACCTCTCAGACCTGGGGCACCCTGGAACACACAGTGGGAAAAATTGTATTGGTAGGGAACTCAATAGTTTGTATAAAAGAAGTCTTGAGCTGCTTGCTGAGTATCTGTACATTACTTAGACATCATACAAAAAGCTTATCATGCTAGGTTTTCTGGAGAAATGAGCATTGATTATTATTTCATTCTTATTGCTGAGTAGGTACTGACTTGCAAAGTGAATGTCTGGATGTTTTGGCATGCTTTTCAGAATCAGCCTTCTGTCATGGGAAACCTTCTTGGTTTCTCCCAGGTCCCAAGAATTTTGAGTGGAATTAGAAATTGAAAATCTAGCTCACTGAAAATGTCCATGCATATTACAAATGATGCATATAAATCCCCCTCAAAAATCTCTTTTATTTTGGTCAATAGATGTCCATTTGTAAAAATTCTTCTAGATTTTCATGTTATACTTTCTATATGAAGCAAGAAAACAGCTATTACAAACAATGATGTCATATAGACAGACACATAAAATGCCACGTTTCATATAACAAAAAGTTATTTTCAGGCCATCACTGGAGTCAAGAAATCAGATCAGCACTCTGCTCTCTCTCTTTTTTTTCTTAATACAGTCTAGTGTTCTGCATTAATCTACATGTTGATACATAGGGTTTTTAAAAAGTTTTAGGATAGCACCTTATAAAAGACAGTCAGTCTGTCAGACCAACAAAACCTTTACTTGCTGACTATTGAGTAATACAGTTTTACTGTAAATAAAAGTCACATTGTGGTAACCTGCAGGTTTTTCCAAGTTAATGAAATTTAGGCATCTCAAACCTGTGCATACAGTAACAAGCCAGTTGTCCATCTTACCTTTTCACCCTTGCCTCCTGGAACACCAGCAACACCCCTCTCTCCTGGGATTCCACCAGGGCCAGCAGGACCAGGAGCACCAGCAGCACCAACATTGCCAGGCTCACCCTAGCAGCAAGAGCATATCGTGTAAGTCAGGGTCAAGTCACTCACATAATGGGGAACAAAATCATCATTACTATGCTGCCCACCATTCTACTTGGTTGCAAACAGTGTGAGTAGTAACATTTTTGTCTTAAGCTATTGTATGTGTCTTACTTTTCTGGCTAGTGAAGATGACAGATGTGAACAGTCTCTCTCCTATTCTGTGGGATCCTGAGGTCTTAGGTCCCTTTTCCAAATTAAACTTCTGTAGAATGACTAGCCATGGAAATCCAGAAAACCAAGACCCAGATTCACTCAGCACTAAGCCAGCATCACATTTGCTAGGGGATCACTTATTATTTCACTTTTACTTGGGGGAAAATATTGCTTACTAGACACAAGAGCTTCCTGTGTACAAGTTGAGTGTGGGTATAAACAGAAGTCAGCATGAATTTTGGTCAGAATCTAAGATGCTATGTCCAAAAAGAATAACAGCATACCCAGTTGACAACCTGTATTCAAACTGACTTCCCCTCCCATCATCTGTAGTACTAAACATAAACCCATTTAACATTAGTGTGGACTAGCTGGAATGGAACTTTACCACTTGGAGAGAGGTTTTGGATTGCATTCATCAGGAATTCAAGAGCAAGGCACTGGCAGCTGGAAAAGGCATACCTTGTTACCATCAGGGCCTGGTGGGCCAGAGGGACCACGGCTTCCAATGGGACCAGCAGGACCGACAGCACCGCTCTCGCCAGGAGGACCACGTTCACCCTACAGGAGACAGCCTGATCTGAGAGCTTCCTTGAATTGTTCTGTAGCTGAAAGCACTGGCTAGGCACCATGACAGTGTGACACATTTTTATCTGAACAAACTAATCAGAGCTGTGCAGCTATTAACTAAACTGGTCATAAGAACTGGGTCTAGCTTTTGACACAAAAATATCAAAATTAAGTAATGAAGTCTTGCATCATGACAACAGATGACAACTATAGTATTAATACTTCTTGAATATGGATTTTGGCTACTGTGCTTGTTCTGTTAACAGTGTCTGGCATTCTACTGTCAAATGGAGATTCTGTTTTA
>NC_031769.1:23844527-23931452 GCF_001522545.3 Parus major | reverse complement strand
TATATATATATATATATATATATATATATAAAGTTAGTAATTGGCAAACAATTATTTTTACAGTGGCAGATGCCTGGTGGCATGGGAATAAAGGTAACACCTCAAGCCTACTAATGTGACCTGTGCATTATAATAGGTAGAAGGATAAATTCTGAACCATAGATCTGCAGACATAGAAATAGCCAGAAACTAGATTTAAATGCACAACAGATCTATCAAAGATAGAAACACTAGTTTTACTAAAGATATCTCAAATTATCTCAGTGTGATCAAGCTGGATATCAGTGAATAATCTGATAAGGCATAATAGAGTTTTTAGTTATGCTGGACAATTTGGATTTTGTGTAAAAACTATAATGTGGTCAAAGAACTGACTTAAGGGGAGATAGCACACCAGGAGAAAGCATCAATGATGCAACAGATTAATTTATATTGTAGAGATGTTCCTATTTTTTTTTTTTTCACACATTTTGTTAATTACAGAGAGGGAAAAAAAGAAGAAATATGCAGATATCACAAAGGTGGAAGCATTTGTCAACAGGACAAAGGACTGGCAGACTACACAGGAAGAAGTGAATAACCTGATAGATGGCTGTAACAGCAAAGGGATAAAATTCAAGAGTGCAAGTACCAGACCATTTATTTAGGTACCAAAACTGAATTCTGCTGTAAATGGAGGTTTCAATGGAGAAAATGATTGAAAGGGAAAGGTAATAGCCTAGAATATGTCACAGACATATAAAAGGAAAATGTGATCTGGCACAAGCAGTGGGGTATTTTTAGGAAGTGTTAGTTTTGTATATAAAGCATCAGTAAGACCTATTTTGAAATACACTGTGGGCTGGATATGTCTGTGATGCTTAGGGCAATCTAGAGCAGAGGAAAAAACTGCTACTGCTATGACAAAGGGAACTAGGCTTGGATAGCCTTGGATACCATTCACTGGTAAAATGAGAGTTTAGAGCAAGACATGGTTTCTGATACAGACTCAGGGCACTAAACATAGGGAGCAAAAGTCCTGTTTAAACTGATTGAAATAACTTATAAGAGAGAATGGGAATACTTGTCACTGGATACATTTAATCTGGAAGTCAAAAGAAAAGAAGAAGCAACAAAAGTAGGTTAAACATCAGTCTCTTTAGAGGCAGATTTGGAAAGCAAGTAATTAAGTGAGCCCTTTATAAACTACTACTTGCTCTACATAAATGGTATCTTCCTCTTATGCAGGAAGGTGTCCAGACAAAGCTCTTTGAGGATATTCACTGACACTTCAGAATTAAAGGGGAAGCAACACTTTCTAATGACTATTCCAGTTTCTGAATTCAGCCTACTATTTATTCAAAGTCAGTACTGAGGAGCTATGAGCTGCCTAGCAAGGGATAGTAAAACTGAAATGGTCAGGCTAGGAAGGTCTGTGCACAGGCACTGCAGATGAAAACTCTCATATTTGTCAGGCCTCAGTCCTTTATCATCCATAGTCTCATTGTAAGGTTAATACAGGATATCATCATTTGGGTAATATTCATACTTCTTATACTATACTTATATTCTATATAAATAGAAATTAATAAATACTGGCAACTGTGTTAACTCTAACTCAAATACCCTAACACCTGCAAAGAGCAGAGAATATTGTCCTTCATTCCTGGGAGTCTGCTGCAATACACTATTCTGTAACAGAGAAGGGCTTTTTGCCTTGAGGAACATGGAAATGTATATAGTTACTATTATTATGGAACACTTCATTAAGTGTGTTTATAACACATTATTAAGACGGATTTCAAATGAGTTACTCACTCTTGGGCCAGCAGGACCAGGGACACCAAATTCACCATGAAGACCCTAGAAGACAGTAGACAGAGTGGTAAAGTTTATTTTACTTGCTTAAATCGTACTTTGTTTCTTAGCAACAAATGGAAATTCTCAAATTACAGAAGCATATTGAAAAGTTTCAGACAAATTTTCAGACAGTCTATTACATACACAGAAATAAGCCCTTTTCCTCCAGCTGGACAGTATTTCAGGGTACACATTAGATAATATTTTTTCATCTGAAGAGTTAGTTATTAAATGACAAACTTTTTTCAGGTACATGCAATGTAAACTCTTTTACAGGGACACAGATGTAACTATATATGCTAAAAGTGATTATGATGCAGAGAATGCACAGTTTGCAGACTATATCTCCCACTAACTATGCAGCAGCTAGAGCATGAATCACAAATGAACCACCTCAGTTGGATGCCATTGTACATTCCCTGAAATCAGCTGAGGTACAAAAACATAATTGAAGTAGTACAGGTTAGATTGAACCTTGAAGATTTTGAAAGAAATGTGAAGAAAAATATTTTTCATGTACTGTCTCTTCTGGGGGAAGAAGCATATTTAATTGCTACTCAAGGCCCAAAAAGCAAAGGACTATCTTTGGTCTGTTTCATACCAAAACTTTGAGAAAGGAAGTATGATGCAAGTTACAATGCAAAAGGGACTATTAAAGTTTGCATGTTACCCTGATTGCTTTGTTTTGGCAAATAGATTCAACAGGCTCTTGCTTATTTGAGGTTAACAATAATAGGTTAAAAACCCCAAAATTTTTAACCCTGCCATTGCAAACAGAGCCCTCATGCAATGCCTGCCCCATCCATGGAATGCTGCATCTGTCACTCACCCTCTCCCCTGGTTTACCAGCCTCTCCAGCGGGACCCGAGGGACCTGGCAGACCCTGAGTGTAAAGAAACAAGAATACAAATATAGTTAAGGCAGAAGCTCCTCATGCTTTTGGAAATGTAGATAAGATTGAACAGAGCACACAGTTCCTTACCTGGAAGCCAGGAGGGCCAGCAGGACCTGTTTCACCTTTCCCACCTTGGTTGCCCTGGATGGAATGAAAAACAAATTATTAACTTGGAAGAAACAACACAGGGAAGTGGACTTAAAACTGGGAAGTCCCATTAATGAAAAGTAAATCACAAATTGGATTTGTGTAGAGGCTGTTACTTACAGTGACACCAGGAGGACCCTGAGCACCGTTGTTTCCCTCTGGACCAGGAGCACCCTGGTTAAAGTAGAAAGCTATTATCAAAGTTTTGATTTGATATGAGCAATATCTCCAAACAATTATGTGCCAGTTATTGCAGCACATTCATACTTAAGAAAACTTATTTTGGAATTAAAGAATATAGAAACCTTGCTGATAGCATTTTTCCCACAGCAGACTCCTTAAAGGGAAGAATTAGTAAGTTTCGACTATCAGTAAAAAGTTGGAAATTTACAGGATGAAGTAGAAACCATATACCATGCTCTAAGAATTAAGGTCAGGGAGCGCTATATTTTCGTTTCCATAGGATAATACCTGATGATTAATTACCCAACTAATACCCAAGATGGGGAGTTTCCATTTATCCATTAAGTAATAGCTCCCACTGACATGAAGCTAAAAAGAGTGCATTCCCAAGGGCTTTTCTAATTTCATCATCTATTCATACTTGCACAAACCAATGTAATCTTATTACAGAGGTTTGGAAAATCTACTTTTTTTTTTTCTCTCTGGAAGATGATAAAGAAAATATATCTACATACCCGTGGGCCAGCAAGACCAACATTGCCTTTTTCACCAGGTTTGCCAGGTTCACCCTGAAGTTGAAAGAAAAAGATATAAAAGTTAACCAACACTTCATATTAGATGCAGCTTAAACTACTAAGCAGAGACTTATACTCTCACTGCCAGAAGATTTACTGTAATATTTCTTTAACTCAAATTAAAACACACACAACCTCCATCTGTCTTTTTGGATCACTTAGATTAGCTCAAAAATAATGAGCTAAAAAGAAAAGTCTTTTCAAAACTCAATGCCTTTTTGTTTTGTGTAATTGATGGCACTCCTCATAGTATCCTATGCAATATATACATGTTTGTACATGTGTGTATATACATCAACACCCAAGCCCAGGACATGTAAAGAACTCCACTGAAGTCACTGGTAGCTTTTATCCTAAGATGAGTGAGCTTTGTATAGTGCTCTATGAATAACAAGACTCTGGAACTGGTTTAATAGTCAAACTTGACAGAACTTTTACAGATGTGAATATACAGAAGTGATAAAATGGACATGCTGAAATCATAAAATATACATGTATTATTCTAATCACTTCAATGTCAAAATATCCCTCAGCTAATTAAACTGCTTTTTCCTTTCTTTAATCAGATTTTAGGTAACTGGAAAATAATTTTAAACAAAACTCTTGAATGTAAGCAGATGTAAGCCATCTGATGAGCAGCACAGGAGAATACAGGGAGATGTGTTAGATTAATGATAGAGTTGAGAACCTACAGATTAGTCTGGAAATACTTTCATAGTAATAAAAAGTTACTGTACTGTACTTACAGTGGGGCCTTTTGGTCCAGGGAATCCAATGTTGCCAGGCTCACCTCTATTACCAGCTGGACCAATTGGCCCAACTCTACCATCTGCTCCAGGGAAACCCTAGAAAAAGAAATCATACTATTAAATGGCTGAGATAGTTAAATTAGAGCTCAGCTTTAGGAGAAATATGTACTGACAGGGAGCAAATGTCATTTAACTTTTCACCATTGTTGATACATTGCATGCTCATGCATCCCTCCCTTTTTCTCCTTTTTGTAAAACTCAGTATTGATTTTTCCCCTTCCAGGACACAGGCCTGATCTAAGACCCACAGAAATGAATGAAAAGCTTAACACTGATCGTCTGAGTAATACAATAGAAAATCTTCCTGTTTTTACACAGTTGTGTTAGAGCTCAGTGCTGAGATGTCTGCTTTATACAGTTGTACTTCATTCTTTCCCATGCAATGAGGGAATAAAAAGCAAGGTACTTACAACAGGACCTTCCTTGCCAGCAGGGCCTGGGCTTCCAGGCTGACCTGGGAGACCCTGAGAAAGGAAAAGTTTCATGTTTTTAGAAGGAAACCTACTCACCCAACACATAACCACCATTTTTTCTAATGCATGCACACACACACACACAGGGGTGGTAAGTTATCAATGTACACTTTTTAAACAGGACTGTAGGTGCTATCACATTTCCACCTGAACCATACTGACTCTTGATCTGGTGGTGCGTGCTCCCATGCCAGCTGAAAATCAGTATAGGGAAGTACCTAAATTATTTTAGACAAACTAATTTAGGCTCTGCTTTAGAGGATAGTGTGTTTCAATGTTTGCAGATGCCTAATACTCATACATGCATTGCAAACTTTCACTTCACAGGGTAGGGTAGGAAGAGAAAGAATAAGGAGTATAAATATAATGAGATGAACATAATCTGACTGCAGCCAACACTACTAAAAGTGAATGGCTGGTTTCAGTGAAATAATTTGCAAAATAAAAAAGAAATAATCGAGATCAGCAATTTCATATAATTTTAGTAGGGTCTGCTTTCCTTTGAGTTCTTTAAAGAGAATACATACACTTCAATTGTTATCATAATAATCACACACTGTAAATAATCCCAAGTGAAAAACCCCTTACAGAAGTCAATGCAGTATCAAGTACAAGAGGACAGTGCTCCATCCCAAGGCAATCAAATGCTCCCCTAACAAAAGTAACTCCTTTCAACAAACATTTTGATGCTTCTTAATCATTCCTAGTGGAGTTTTTCAATTGAGTGGTAGAAGTGCCCTAACTGTGGTTAACACATGTTAACCACTGAATTTATGCAGTTGGATTTCCAAATAATTTTTTCCATTACGTTATTTTCTTTCTATGTAGTTCAAACTTAATCCACAGAGTTCAAACTTACTCTTGGACCCATAAGACCAGGCTCACCAGGACGGCCAGCATCACCATTAGGACCCTTAGCACCAACAGGACCACTAGCACCACGGTTACCAGCAGGTCCCTACCAAAATAAATAAAAATAAAATTAGGCAGAAGTAGTAGAAAGCATTGCACATCTGTATATAAAAGGTGGTTCAGAAATAGTGACCCAGACAAAAGTCTTACCATGACACCAGCTCTGCCATCAGCTCCAGGGAGCCCACGAGATCCAGGTACACCCTGCAAGTCAACACAAAAATCAGAAAAGAAGGGTAAGAAATGAATCTGTTCCTGTGAGGTGTATAGTGCCTACTACATTTCAGCCTTCCAAGCAGGTCTGCTGAATTTGAGGTAAGCACAGCTTAAGCACACAGTGTAAACAGGTATTGTGAAAGGATCTCTCTGTTTCCTGTAGATTTGCTTAAATTCTAATCTGTTAGTATTATTTTCAGTGTTCATTATTACTAATAGTGGCTCTAGCCAGCAGCTAAGATCCCACAACCTGTCCCACACCGTTCTACATTCCCTGTAGAGAGTTACTGACTCTGAATTCTTTATCTCTGCCAAAAAGCAATCTGGGGAAAGCACTGCCATTTTTCTTATTATTTTCCTGTGAATTCTTTTCCTTCACAAAAGCTACATGCCTCCTGAATTTCATAAAGTGGCTTTCTCACTCAGTGAAAAGTTTAATAGCCATCCTTGAAGAGACTGAATTAAAAGTTTTTTCCCTCCATTATGTGTGAGCCCATTATCTGTTTTAAGCAGTTAGATCCCATCACAAACTTTTAAGAGTAATAAGATAATTCACTAAATATTACACAGTGGGTAAATCAAAGCAATCTCTAAATACTTCAGGGATAAGTAAGCATTAATGCAAACCAAAAATGGGTTTGGTCCCAACTAATCAAAAGGCTAAGGATTTAAAATTATCACTGCTTAGCAGCATTAATGTAAATTTAATTACTCATAATTATTTTATTTGCCTGTGGGACTCTAGATTGATTTTCACTTTTCTTTTTATTTCTGGAAAAAGAAAAGAAAACCTACTCTCAGACCAGCAGGGCCTGGGGGACCAGCAGAGCCAGGTTCACCAGGGCTGCCTCTCTTGCCTTCCTCACCACTAGGGCCAGGAGGGCCAGCAGGTCCAGCAGCACCCTATTTTGGACAAACAGAGAAAAAGAAAATATCAGATGTGGTGTTGCAGCTATTATCAGGCCTAGGACTGAAAAAGCCTTCACATTTTGCCATACTTACAGGCTCACCCTTCATACCACTTTCTCCCTTGGCACCAGCGGGGCCTGGCTCACCCTGGAGTCCGAAAGAAAAAGAATTAGGCAGCATTCCAAAAATCTCTCTTCTACCTGGAGAGCTTACTCATAAAACAAAAAAAAATATTTTATCATCTAATGGCATGCTTCCCTCTACTGTGAAAATGGTCAATGAACACAACTGTACTTTTGACTTAAATGGCACAAATCCAAACATGTTAAAGATGCTTAGGAATGACAGTAGTGAACAATGACACATTTAGGTAGGGCTGGTTCCTCTACTGAGGATACCCACTGAGGGCTTAGTTGTGAGACTGCTGCCACATCTCTCAATGCTATCAACATGGACAGAACTTCACAGTCATACAATACTATACTGTGTTGGAAGGGACCCACAAGGATCATTAAGTCCAAGTACTCCTTGCACTCATAGGGAGCGCAAAGTGAACCTTTTCAGTCTCAGCATCTAAAGCAAGTAATGAGATACAGAAATTAGCTAAAATGTTCAATTATAATGCATGAAGAAAAAATGTCTGCACTATAACATAAATATATTCAGAAGAGATCTTTTATAACTGTGGACACTGTGTCTGGTTTCCAAATACATGCAATATAAGAGGTCACTTACAACAAGTCCTCTAGCACCACTAGGACCAGCAGGGCCAGGAGGACCAAGAATACCACGGGGACCAGGCAGACCAGGAGCACCAGCAACACCAGGAAGACCCTGTCCAACAGAGGGGAAAAAAGGTATTGTGAACCCATTGTCTTTTCTGCTGCATTAACTGAATTGGGTTTTTTTAGAGCAAACACGTGTGAGCGCAGTTGTACTTACAGCTGCACCTTTAGCCCCTGGAAGACCATTAGCGCCGGGGTTGCCCTGTTAAAAAAGGTAACAATACTGGTCAGTTCAGAATCAAATGTGCACACATCTGACCATAGATAAAACCTGGCAAGTTACTCACTGGAGGGCCAACAGGACCACTAGAACCAGGAAGTCCAATCTCTCCTCTTGGGCCAGCAGGACCACTGGGACCAACATTACCGGCAGGTCCAATTTCACCCTGTTGGAGAGAAGGGCAGAACCCTCTATCAGTGTACACAGTGTTATGGCAACAGTGAAGCAATCTTATATCAGCCTGGCATGAAAATAATATTTGTGTATTCCCACTTCAGAGGGCAGGAAACCAAGCAGCTGAGAGCTTTTAATGGATTTTAAAGGCACTCAAGTTGGGATGTCTATTTAGGCTCCTTCTAAGGTAATGGCTAAGACAGGAAAAACAGATGCTTACCCAGAAGGTTGACCAAAAAAATCAGAATTCCAGTCTCATTTACACCCATGTGCCTCCAGAACTGGCCTGAAGTGCCATGAAGTGCTAGGACATGAGACCTAACTGACCATTATTTTGCACTTTCAGACTGCTGTGGAATAGTGTTCGCAGTGGAGCAATTGACAGAAAAATGGTTCTTGCTTTTATTTTCAGAAAGCTGTATTCCCTAATTTGACTACAAGAACCTGAATAGAGTGAAAAGTTTTCTTCAGCAGTTCAGTCAGAGTTCATCCAGGATAGGTAGACAGTCTCCTCTTGGAACTACATGATATACCTACACTTACATCTGCTTTAGAGAAGACTTAAAGGCTTTCATAAGGCTTGCCTTTTGAAAAGAATAATCAGAATGGGATCTCAATTTTTTTCTCAGTTTCCCTGAAGTTAAAATTAAAGCATCTAGAAAATAATACTTCTTTTTCTTTTAAAAGTTGATTAAGTTTTGTCTGATACACAGAATGACATGGATTTTATGGCAAATGGTCAGACATGAAATATATGCAACACTTTCCTCAAATGTTCTGTCCCTCCTTGGACACCTAAAATATTGAGGCTCTTACCAGACAAAAAAGGCTAAGCTTTGAGCTATAGGGTGAATAATTTAAATTATAGTCTGCAAGAGCAAAATGGTAGTGCCCTAAACCTGAAAAATTTTAATGCAATTTCTACACTGTAATTTCAAGGACTTAGATTGGAAGCAGACCCATAATCAAATTCAGCTTCTTCATCCCCCACTATTTCTGTAAAGTGATGTTAACTGCTGCTTTGCTTATTTATCATGATTTATGCCACCCTTGGAAGGGGTATGTAAGTGCACCACAAAGGAAGCAGTAAAAGGATTATGTGTCTTCCTGAACCTGCCTAGCATCCATCTCCAGCTGTGAAGCAAGTGCTATATTTTAAATTAGCACTCATATCTGATGTTCTCCAAATACAGATCAGGATGAGGATGAAATCCAAGAGTAGCTAATAAGAAAGAACTCTTAGCTCATGGAGGGTGGGGGCTTTTTTTCTGCCTAGAAACTCTGGTTAGTACATTTCAGCTTCACTATCAAATGTACCACCATGAAGAGGATGTTCCTACCTTAGCACCAGGAGCACCTGGGAAGCCTGGAGGACCAGCAGCACCAATAGGGCCCTGGGAGATGAAAGGGAAGCAGTTGTGTAAAGTTATTCAGTGACAACAGAAACATCTTGCTTGTTGGAGAAAACAGATTAAAAAAATGCACATTTACTTATTCCACACATTACCACCTCAGCAGTTTGCAGCTCCAAACTGCAGATTTGGTTCACTACAAACAGTAAAGAGCCAGGTCAATGCTTAAAGAACATATGCAGTACAAATTAAGCAAGAATTGGTAAAACCGTGCCTTGAGGCCAAACACCTGAGAAAGAACAAAGGATGAGCAGAGGCAGGCTTCTGCAAGGCAAGGTGACTGATTCTACAAAGTTCATCTATTGCTGTGAGATTTAAATTATATTGGGACAAAGTGCCAACATACCAGGCACTACAAGACAAGATACACTGGTGGATTCACAGCCTTAATTTTTTAATGCATACAAAGGGTTAGTTTTTCTTCAATTATTAATTAAAAATCCAACTCATTAATTGATATTCTGCATCAATATCTACTTTTTTGTTATCTAAGATCTTTCAATTAGAAATATTTATAATAAAACTGCTTCACAAATCCGAGGTAATAAAATGTGTCAGCTGGTATGACAAAGAGGAATTGGCTTCAGATGTTCTATAACCTACTGTGTTATAGAGGTAGTACCTGGAATTGTCACTAGTTTTGCATAATCAAAAAAAAAAGACCAAATGCCCTTTAGGATATGTTTGAAAGCATAAACTTCCAGAATTTTCACTGCAATGACTTTTTTACATTTTAAATTTCAAGTGGAAAGAAGGACAAAACTTTTTTTCCTGTTTTAGTTTTAAAAAATGAGTGTTAATAACTGTTTTGCAGAATATTAAGGCATCATGACCTAAGTATGTGACAAACTACTTCATCCTGGGACAGACACTGGGACATCACGGAGCACTGTGACCATTGTGAATAACAACCTATGCAACTGGCAGCTTCAGAACATTTTTCCTACAGCAACTCAACTGCCTTCATTCAAAATGTCTTCAGCTAAAATGTTTTGGTTCTCCTACATAAGATCTTAGCTGTAAGATTTTTATCTGCCTGCAATTTAACTGCCCAATCACAGATTTTTTCAATACTCTCTATGGAAGAACTTAAGAGAAATTCAGAGCCATGCTCACATGCTCTATTAAAGCACAAAAGGTATCTGAAGTAACAAGGGGTATTAAAATCAACTTTGGCAAAACAGAACCAAGTACAACTTCATCATAGACTCAGTTTTTGAAGATAGGAAGAAAAAAACCTTATTAACTGTTATTACTATTGCTCTCATGTATTCCAGATTTGTTTTACAGTTTCAAAACTATATCCTTACACTTGTGTTACTGAGATAAATGAGGTTTACTGAAGTCAGGGGTAAATTATGGCAACGCTAACTCCTTTTAAAAAGGGAAAATCTACATTGGATTAGCTTTTATTAGAATAGTTATTGTTTACCAGTCAGGTCAGAAGTGTTGGATCTTGCTGGCCTTTCACACTAGCTCACATCTCAGGTATCAGTGGTGAACAAAAAAGGTCAGTGCCTGTTAGGCTGATAGGATTTGTACCAGTGCTGCAGGTACAAAGCATTTATATCCTGTTTTGCATGTATAATTTACAGGATGTATATAACCATCTGTATACCATCATGTGCATGGTATGTATCTGTCAAAAAGTAGAAAGTCTCTTTAGCTTTGGGACGAGAATTATTCTGTTAGACTGTTGGAAATGAGAATTCTGTGCAGTGAGTATTTCCCAGTGAGACGTGCTGGCAAACCTTCTCATTAAACCACCAGTGCAAACAAGAGAATATTTGGTTCCTTCACTATGGATGTGTTTAATATAAATCCCAAGGCTCTCATGATACAGTCTGCAAAAGATTTATGTTTCACTAATTCTCTTTGGGATGGTCTAATAAGCAACAAAACCATGTTAAATACATCAACACATTCAACTTCTTAAAAGCCCAAGGAATCCTCTAAAAACAGGAAGAGAAGCACAAAGCCTAATGGAACCAGGCTGTCAAAAAGCAAGACTGAAACTTACAGCAGGTCCAGTGGGGCCAGCACTGCCATCACTTCCACGAGCACCCTGTGAGGAGAGAACATGATAAATAGTTTGAAAAGAGAACTGAGTATCAGAGGAAGCCACAGTAAGTGGCTGGTTCATGACAACAGACACATGGGAAGCCACTTACAGCTGGTCCAGGGGCACCTACTCTTCCTCTCTCACCAGGGAGACCACGAGCACCCTTGAAAGAAAAATTAAATGAACTTATTTATATTTCTTCATTGAACATAGATATGTAGAGATTTTTTCCTCTGCTAAGTCATATTACATATTGTTATTACATTATCTGGGTTTCTGGAGTGTCAATAATGACAAATATTGAAGAAAATGCTGGCTGATTGAAATCTTTAAGATTATAATTTACCACAGCAGCAGTGAATACTTACAGGCTGTCCTGGGGTACCGTTTTCACCAGGGGCACCAGGCTCTCCCTATGAAGAAGAAAGTTTGAAGGCTTAAGTTACTTAAGGATGCTTTAGACAGATAGTCAAAAACTATGAGAGAGATTTTCAGCTACTGGATCCCACTGTCTTCTGTAGCATTTTATAACACATGTTTCTGCATCACACTATTCATTAACAGCACATCAAGTCCTGAGGGTGCAGAGACTGCAATTGTCCCTGCAAACAGGGACACAGCCAGATGGAATCCTTTTAGAAGGGGAGGGCCAGAGAAAGTTGTGCCACTTGCTCAGCTTTCCTCACCCCCTTTCTCTATGCTGACATTTACTGTGTAGTACACATTTAAGAGACTGGATCTGGATAGTGAACTACAAATCCAGATCAATCAGCAGCTGTTTTTTAGCTAGAACAGAAGCAGAACAATGCTATTTTTGCCTTAATATAAGTTGACAAAGTCCTCTCAAATGGCTTAAAATAAGTATCTGCCTTAAATACCTTAATATAAAGGTATTATTATTACCTTAAAAAGGTATTTTTAACTGAAGACCAATAATATTGAGTATTTGAGTAACAGCCATTAATACATGGCTCCTCTCCCTTCAGGACTGTAGTCTCAACAGCCTTCTCAACAGGCTTAGGCTGATCTACAGTGACAAGAGTTGTCTTAGAGCACTTGTATCCTGAATACACCTGAATACACCTGAATACACCTAGTCTTAAATGCTGCAAAGACAACAATTTTTTATCTTCATTGCTGCTTTCAGCACAGTTATATAATAAACAACCTTGATTTAATATGCTGGTGTTTTCTAGCACTCTTACTAGTAACTGTGCCATCCTTTAATTATGTGCTTTATCTGCTTTAAATCTCCATTGTCTGGGCAGACTTTGCCATCTAAACTTTTTCTAAAGGTTAACAACTTGCAGTGATATTGAAGAATGCTATGTTATAATTAAAAACCCTATAACCAAGTAGTGCTAAGCTCTTAGAAACAAGAAAGATGGATAATTAGTATTTGACTTTTTTGTTGTTATATTAGAAGTACATGAATACAAATCTCCTGAGAATCAGTCAGGATTTCCAGTAACACAATGATGCAACAGTTAATTTTTCAAGAACACTGATATTAGGCACTGAATTTGAATGGGAGAAGAAAAAACTAAAAGACAAGGAGTTTACCATAGATGTTTCTAGACTGTATTTCAGAATATATTTTTCAGTTTTTTTTTTTTAAGGCTAGTGTTCAAATGTTCACTAATATGAATATGGTAACAAGAAAAAAGACTGTGAGGATCAAATATCCTTAACTCAGAAAAGCACTGCATGTATCCAGTTCTTTAGCAGGAAGCTTTACACTGAACACGTTTCTCACACATTTGTGTTTTGAGTTTTGTAGAAAAATGAGATGTTGTCATTTTAGAATGCTTTAGAAAAGCCTCCCTAAATGTAGAATACAATCCAGAGAAGAGCAGAGATATCAAAATCAGTCTGAAGTGCTGCTGAATAGTCAGTTATCAAGAGCCCAGTTCTGCAGCCTTTATTCACTGGAAGCACTACCTTGCTTACAACTTGATTGAGGGCTCAAGACTAAGGCCCCAGGAATGTTTTCTCATTACAAGGTGCATGTATTTGTTCTACATGGATCCACTGGCTTCCAGATTACTGCAACTGGGCAATGTTTAATGGCAACATGGAAGACTGATTGGATGGGACTTCACATGTCTTTTGCTAGGAAGAGCTACAAATGCATCCTCTGTTTACAGATTTTGTCTTTACCTTGTTACCAGGAGTACCAGGTTGTCCCTTTTGACCGTCCAGACCATTGTGTCCCTATATTGAGTAGAAAAATAAATATTGATACATACTTTCTCTCAAATGGCTATAGGCAAATTCTTAGTCTTATAAAACCTTCCTCTCACACAGAATTATTCCCTAATATTGTCTTCTGGTTAGTCTTTCATATCAGGTGATAGTAAAAACTTCAAAGAGGTTCATATACTCTTCACTTTCAGAGGGTTTCTAAGGGTTTTCAGTACGCTGCAGTGATGTTAGCCTTACATATTCAGGGAAAAGTATATATGTACTCACCCTAATTCCCTTAAAGCCAGGCAGACCAGGAGTTCCAGGGAAACCACGAGCACCCTAAAAACACACAGTGCATGAATGATTGTCTCTCATATTACACAGGGCTGTTAAAAGGAAAGATGATGAATAAATCTTTCAGTAAAATTAACAAGTAGATTTGGGTCATTATCATTCAAGTAAGGAACAGAATCCAGATCCTAACTTGTTTCAAGACTAACAGTAATCAACCTGATTTTTACAGCTCTGAATCTCAGAAATTTCATGCATTACCATGTGACAGCACAGCTTTTTTAACTTTCTATGTCAAGGTGACAGCTTACCTTGTGTAACTCCTCACTCTGCCACTTCAGTTACTCATTACTAGCTTTAGTGGGAATGGGGTAGGGAAGCAAAATAAAAACATAACTATATTATATCTCTGCAAGTAAGGGCTGAAACTGTATTTATCTCCATAAGGATTATTACTAGACTGTTAATGTGGTGAAATTCAGAAAGGTTGCTATGTTTAATTGATTAGTGAACTGGTTTGTACTGTATCCAGTGGATCACTACACACCTGAGGGCCAGCAACACCCCTCTCACCAGGTCTTCCAGGTTTGCCAGGGTGACCCTGAAAAATGCAATAAAGATGCACTAAGAAGGAAAGCTTCTTTTAAAAAATAGCAACACAAACCACAAAGAAAAAAGAAAACACACTGGCAAGGCTTCTCTTTGTCCAAAGATAAGGGAGACTCTTAATTTTAAGTTTTCTTTCCCCTGTGTTCAGGAAGTTAAATAATGTATTTGGAGTGGTTTGGAATTTACCCAATTTTCTGTACATTTCCAGCATACTGCATCTCTTAAATCATAAAATAATTATTTCAGGGGTTTATTTATTTAACAATGTAAAACATACAGCCAATAGAACGCTAAGTTTAACAATTATGTGGTTGTTAGAGTTGAATCACCACCCCAAAACAGAAAAGAAACATTTAATAACCACTTACGTCTTCACCAGCCTTTCCTGGAGGACCAGGGGGACCACGAGGACCCTGGGGACCCTGTTAAAAATAAATTGAGAATTACCTGAGGCATCACTCTTCATATATGTCTTCCCACTGTTTTCTGACTTGAGCTGGGGCATAGCTGGAGCTTAACTGACTTTGCACTTTATGATTCCAAGTAGAGAGAGCTTGAATCTGAGTGTTCAGCTCTGTTTCTGTAACAGGATCAAGCAGGAGTATCCAAACATTCAGAGAAGTGAATATGGACAGGAGAAACGATCCAAAGCATTGCAAGCCAGCTTTGGTGTGCTGTTCCTAATGCTAGCAGTGTCTGTGTGTGATCTGTACTTACTGTTTGACCAGGTTCACCAGGCTCACCAGGAAGACCTTGGAAACCGGGAGGACCCTAGAAAATGAGGGAAATATTATTGGTTTCCAAACAAGATAATTTATAACTTTACAGGTATGTCAGTGTCAGTAGGAGAAAGAAGACTGTACTCACAGGGGGTCCAGATGCTCCAGGTGGGCCTCTGGGTCCCATTAAACCCTAGGGAAGAAAAATCACAAGATCTTTTTAAGAACATCACAATTCTGTAACACCAATTCCAGGCATTCCTATAATATTTGTTAGCATCACAGTTTCCACTGTGCAATGTTCAAATGAAATTAGAGGAAGTTAGAAGTTCTGCATGAATTTGCACAGGCAGTCCAAGTGCAAACATCTTCTAATGGCAATGAACCAACACAGAATCCAGTGGGATGATTAGAAATGTACCATCATGGCTGTGAACTTTATGATTCATCTTCTTAATCTACTTTGGATTGTTAGAAAATGAACTAGTTCATTCTTTTTTGAATTCTTCCCTCTACTCTTCCTGTGCAGAAAAATCCAGAGTTTAAAGATGAAGGCTGTAATGCATTATGAAAGGCTCTTATACATATTGTGTATACAACTATTTCCAATAATTATCTACTTCTATTTAAATATTTAATTGTTTTCTGGTGTTGATTAAATTCTTTTCATATCACTTGAAAATTAATTCACTAATATACTCTCCCTGACATTATTACAATTTATATACATCATGAAAACACAGGGTGAGAAAAGCACTCCTAAAAAGGAAATTTCCATAGATTTGTGCTCTCTCTTAACAGTTACTTTAAGGTTTACTAAGCAAGCAAACAATTGCAAACTGAAATTTTAACTTGGACTTCTACACTCCAAAGAAATTATTTAGGAGAAGCTTCAACAGAAATAATTATGTTTTAAATTGATTTTAAAGCTTTCTAGGAAAGTCTTTTAGATTTTCTCATTACAAGATTAAAATCATACACCAACTTTTCAGTGGTTTATGTAGCTTTCCCATAAGACTGAAAACTTTTTATTAAGAGGAATAAACGCACATTAATTACAGGAATTTACTAATGGAAGTTAAAGCGATGTTGTGGATATGAAAATCCACAGTAATTAAAAAAAAAACAGTGATTCTAGGAAAAATAACAGTTCCTAGACAATCTGTATCATATCTGCTGCATAAACCCTGTGAATTTCTTCACAAATAATATTCTATAACTACTTTTCACTTCCCAATCTTTTACATATTATTTGTGAAACTTAAAATCTTCCTCACAATAGGTAAATTTTACTGCTATTACTGCCAAATAAACCTAACTGATTCAAAAACTGAAATGGTTTCCATTGAAAACAGAAATGGTGACACCTCAAATAAATCCTCATCTATGTTTTCTGATTAATCATCAGACATTGAGAGCAGAACTTGATTAAAGGTACCCATATTTTCCTATATTTCATAACTAAATAGATGCCAAAGTATTTTTCAAAATCCATTTAATATTACAGTGATTTTGGAAGTGGACACAAGCACTTGACCCAAAATAATCCTGGTCATCCTTCATCCGGCTGCTCACCCATCTGATGCACTCTCTGTGACATCAGTGTGTGTGGTGAATTTAACCCAAATTCTGCTATCTGCATACACTGAAATTGTTTGCTAAGATAAGGAGGGGTCAGAAACTCATATGGAGTGGCAATGAGACCCCTTAAATTCCATTTGTACATAGTATACAGTGAGCTATAAAGAGTCCTCCTCAGAACAGCCTGACAGTACCAAGTACTAATGTTCAGATGTTGAGAATCAAATGCAGCAGCCAATTTCCTAAAAACCTGTGCAATCCAAGGATATCAAAAGAGTTGTACAGCCATGGAGGAAAAATCAGCACCAACTGGTGCCAAGATGCTAAGTTACTTTTTAGGCCTGTATCTGTTTTAGAGAGCAGCTTTACAATTAATCTCATTCCTAAAACACAATCTTCTGACTCAATATGGGTAAAGTAACACTATATCAAAGTACATATGTTATCTAACATCTGATTATAAGATTCATTGACTCATAAAAGTGTGGTCAACAAAGTTAAATCACAAGACACAGCAGTGCTATATTTAAGATAAATATGCAGATTCAAGACCATACTTCAAGTCCTCAGGCAACTTAAAACACATCATCATTCTATATTAAAGGATCAGTTTCTAGTCTGAGTCAATATATGATCAAACCACTAATTTTAACACATTTTTTTTCATTAATGCAGCTGAAATAAAGGAAAATTCTAAACACATTCATGTGAGTTATCAAGTGCTATGTCATATACCTACCATAGGTCCTGGGCCAAAATCTGCTGCTTTAGATGGATCATATTGAGCAGCGAAGTTCTGTAGATAATAAAAAAGTTGAAATCAAAACAAAAACTTAACTTTAAAAAGTATTTTTAATCAACATTCTGTATCTAAATATAATCTGGTTTGTTATACTTTCTATGGGTTTTTTAAAAGCAGAACACATGTAACTCAGTAAATATAGCCCTATTATAAATACATTTATATCCAAAAAGACTTGATTTTACTGGGAAGGCCTTTTCAAACCTAAATATCTCTGCCGAAGTTATAGAGAGGCATCCAATAGTGTGAACTGAAAATTAGGAATGTAAATTCAGTGCTCATTTAAAATTGAAAATTTTCTTGAAACTCTCAAATTATTCTGCTAATTTCCAATGAGGGAAGTCAAGCAAAGCAGTGAAAAAAATATGCATAAGTAAAATTCATGTACCAGCCCTGAGTAGCTATTGCATAAGGTGGGCCCTTCAGTTTCAGAAACATCTGAGGAGACTGCAGCCTCAGAAACACTGCAATGGATTTTTGATATTTTATCAAAATAGAAAAAGGTTCTCCACAACACAACCAAACCCCTTTTCTTGCTTGTTTCATTCACATATTAAAATGAAAAAAAAATAAAAATAATGAAAGCAGTTTGATATTTGCAGCTAGCAAAATAAAGAATTGCTATTCACACTGAAGTCAAAAGAGCATTCTCCCATGCAGAAGGACTGACTAAACTTGATCAATACAACACTGCCTTCATGCTCCCTGTGCAAGATAATGTCAAGCTAAGAGTTAAATTCAGCATTCTGCAGAGAATACATGGTGGACACTGGTGCACAAACTGTGTAGGCAACAGCCCTTTTACAGTTCTGCAGCATGAATACAAATAAAAATAAGAATTTCTAAAGGACAATACTCTAAAATACTATACACTTTTAATTGATTTTTAGCTTAAGGCGTCATCTCATTCACTTATTCCAATACAGTTGCTATCTCTTGAATCCAACCACAAAGGCTTTTTTTCCCCATCCACTTAACATTATCACATTATCACTGTGTAAGTTTGTTGCTAAATAACAGGGTTGATTTGCTCTTCTTCCTAAATCCCTGCTGAATACAGAATCCAAATTTTCCATGGAATATATACACCCCAAGGAGGGTTTCATTACAACTGGGACCATCAATTTCTTATGGCTCCCAAGAGAATGTTTTTTCCACTCTTCAGCTCAACACCACTGTTTTCCAGCAGATATAAATTTAATCTTGGTCACAAAGCACAGCTTATGAGTTCTGGTAATAGAAAGTTTGGATGCCTTACTCCGCCAAGACCTGGAGGACCAGGGGGCCCTGGAGGACCTGGTAGACCATCTTCACCATCTCTGCCTGGTGGACCTGGTGGACCCTAGAGGTAAAAAGAGAATTATACAGTGAGAATTAGAAGTGTCTGAAGAAATCTCCGATGTGGTAACTTCACTAACAACCAGGTACCCACAGAACACCCTACAGCACTGCTATATATTTCAATAAATCATTTCAATAAATGCTTAACTTGAGGAAATAGCCTGATTTTGTTACCTTGCTATACCTTGTATCAGATATGTACTGGAGCTTCATATTTGAGAACATTTATGGGGGCAATATTGGATTTATGCTACCAAAGCATAATGGCCAAATTGGGAAGTCTCATCTTAAGTGACAAACTGGACCTACAAACCCCAAGTGACCCATGTGGACCCACACAGCCTAGCAGATCCTGTTAGTGAGAGCCTAAAATTTGACCAGCTGAGGACTAGAGAAGGTCAGCCCTACTGATATGAGTTACCATGGATCCATAGTAAGTCCAACACCAGATTTTAATCAGTATAGATAATTTGCTGGTATAATCATAAATCCAATTAAAATTTAGCAATGCTCTTCTACAGATTTTTGATATCATCTGTCTGCTACCACTGTCAGAACCTCTTTTACAACAGGTTGAAATTACCTGTGTTCACTCCAGTAACATTTGTCCCTACATTCTTTCATCCTCAGTACACAAAGCTGTTTTTGTCCAGTTTTGGCATCATGGCAATTGATGTGGGGTATTTAATTTGTCGAGATTTTTGGACCCAGTACTTAATGAAATCCATAATAAATGGGTTTCTAAAGGAGCAGAATTAGGCTTGCTGCTTTCAGAACAAAGAAAGCTTTGTTAAAAGCATTTCATTAAACAAATTTAATTAGTGGCAGCCTGAAGTAAATATATAACTGACCACACTTATATAGTGCTCCTAATAGTTTCCATTACATTTGTCAGCACACTGTGATCTCAGAAATCTTCAAGAGCTCCCTTATAGTACTATGGCATTTTCATTTTCAGATGATATAAAAGGAGACACATAGCTACACACAACCCAGATAAGTATGTGAAGTTTGGACTACCACTTTCCAAAAAGCAGCAATGATGCAGAAGCAAACCAGAATAACAGATATGAATGATATGAACGAACATTACAATTGAATTATTCAACTGTCCTTATTTATGGTTACTTTTACAGTAGAGCCTTCAGCAGTATAACACCCACTTTGACTAGCAGAAGATAACAAATGCCCAGCTGCCAAGAAAAGAGCTTTTCCAAAACATTGTTGGAGGCACAAATAATGAATTATCTTCAAAACTGGCTTAGTCTATTCAGGTTTTATGTAGAGAGCTTACCCATACACTGTATTATTCAAAGATTACATTTTTGCATGTCAACTTTTCCCTCTGCATTTCTATGCATTATTTCCACTGCGAGCAGCTGGAAAAACATTTTTCAAATCACCACTTGAACAGCTAGGCTGCCCTATGATCTCAACCACATCTGCTCAGGCAGACTGAACATAACTGGGCTGAATTTGGTACATAGGTAACTCGGTTTCTTTTTTTAATAAAATTGTACATGCAAGCTTTTACAGGTATAATCATTTAATCCCACAGCAATGCTTAAACTTATTTTTTTCCTACTGGTCTTCCAACAACAACTGTTCAAAGATCACAAGTAAATGTCAATCAAATTCCTTACCCTTTCTCCCTGAGGCCCTTTGTCGCCTCTAGGGCCCTGCCGGAAGAAAACAACACTCAATGAGTTACTGTGGAAATTTTCCAGGACAATACAGAGAAACAGATATATTAAGAATAATTAGTGCACATTAAAAAGGAAAAGAAGGCTGCACATAGAGGTCCAACAGCTATTTTTCACAGTGTATTTTTGTTCACAATAACGTACTGGAAATAGATTAGCCACTGCCACTGTTATGTGAATTAAAAGTGTCATTGCACGCACCACAGAAGTACTTGCAAAATTTGGGTTTGTTTCTACTGAATAACTAATTCTAATATACCAGTAGTGAGTTTTAAAAATAATATAGAATCGATTTAGTCTTTTAGACCTGTATGGATATTGTTGTACTATTCAATCCACATAAATCTTTATAGAGGAGCTCTGTTTAAATAAGAATGATGCTTTGATGCCATTTAGGTTTCAGTAGGCTTAGTTCTGCTCACAGGTAAAGCACCTTTAATTCAGTACTTGAATTTACCCTGGTGTTAAAATGCTGCATTGATCATTCCTTCCTTTTTTCCTACCTATTCATCTCAGCACTACTGGTATTTTCAAAGAACACTGAAAATAAGCAATGTAGTCAATTTTCCTTTCATCCAATAGTCAACAAAACATTAATCTGCTGAAGACTGACAGATACATCTTCATCTTCACACAAGAAAAATAAAAATGCTTACCTTGCGCCCTGCAGGTGCCTGGAAAAAAATAAGGAAGAGAATTTCAAAAAATGAGTTACAATTTCTGCCAGAATTTTAAACTAAAATAATGCATAAACTTAGACATGTTTTCTTACATAAGTATACTTTTTCTCAGTCCAATATATTTAACTATCCCCTATGACTTAAAATTATTTTGAAAGCAGGAGGTTACATATTGCAAAGATGAATGTAACTATATTAAAACGTTGTGCTGAAGACTGACGATTCTACAGCTATAATAAAGCAATCTAAAGTATTAGAATTGAAAAAAAAGAAGTCACACCTGAGCTCTTTCATAATCCTAATGTGCAAGAAATTTAGAGTGTAAAACTGGCTTTAAAGTAGAGTCATGTCCAATCCAAACTGCCAGGTACAATGTCCAAACAGCACTGCTCCTTTACTTTCTCCTCATGGTCTCTACACCTATGAAGGCAGTCTCTCAAAAAGGCCGTCCCACTTGTGAAATTGGGGTGGGTACCTTTCCAGGCAGTGCCTTCAGGATTTGATCACCACTTTTCCATGACCATCTTGGGAATGAATGTTAGAAGATAATACTGCCACAAGAAGAATAGCCTAGCCTGTTAATTGGAGTGTTACGTTTTAGATAAAAAAATTATACTGACCTCTCTCACATCTGCAAAGAGAAGGGAAAGAAAAAAAGAGATAATTAGGGCAGGGTTTCAAATATTTTACAAGTTTTACATTTTAAACTTGCTTTCAATTCAAAATTATATTTGCTGCTTTTAATTTGAAATGCAATTTTGTTGATTTCCTTAATGCAATAAACATTTTCCTAATGTAATTTCTTACTGTTAAGGTGATTATCTTAGACTGGAAAGACTCATGGGAGAAATTGCCATGTATTTCAAATTCAAAATGGACTTGCTAATTAAATCAAGACAAGTAATATGGCTGATACAGTAAAAGGGCAGATATCAGCTATAAACCTGCTCTAAATATGCTTCAACATTACCTCCATTGAAAACCTCCCACACTTATGTATTTCCACGTATGTATTCATGCAAGAGTTTAATAAACCCAGGCAGATTGAAACATGTGAAGATACTAAACTGTAGGAGTAATCTGAAATTTTCAGATAAGTGGCCCAATCCCATTTATATGGGGAAAGATTCCATCCCTATTTCCACATTTTCCTGTACAACTGTGTAACAGGGAAGAGTTTGGAGCTATTAAACACCAAATTGCAAATAACTATCTCTGAATGTTATGCACTGCTAAGTGTATGTACTTCTTTCATTAGCTGGAGAAACAAATTTTCTGAGATTTGTAATTTCAAGCAACATTACCACTAACTAACAGGTTGTTGGATGTTTTTCCACAACGTGTCACTTCGGCAGTGATCACCAAATGATGATTCGTGCAGACCAGAACAAGGTAAGAGTGCTGAAATGCTGAAAGCAGTGGAATTGCGCGGCAGTACACACACAGCCTGCGCTCACCCAACACAAAACTAAAGCCACTGCTGCCCGCAGGCGGCGGTGAGAGCGGCGCCAACCCAAACTCCCTGCGGGGTGCTCACTTCGGGGACCCCCACACGAACCTGCATGGCGAAGGCGCAGCTGCCTCCCGTCACTGGGGACGTGTCCCCAGAGTGCCCGTCCAGAACCGCCCCGCCGCTGCCCCCCGCCCTGCAGAGGGCGACCCGGGCCACCTTCCGGGGAGCATCATCCCGGGGGACATCACCCCGGGGGACATCACCCCGGGGGACATCACCCCGCGGGGACATCACCCCGGGGGGACATCATCCCAGGGGGGACATCATCCCAGGGGGGACATCATCCCAGGGGGGACATCATCATCCCGGGGGCTCCCGGCGCCAGGAGCGGGCAGCGCACGGCTGCTCCCGCCCTCCTCCTCCCTGGAACGCAGCCAAACCCCGGGTCAAAGCCACCGTGGCCGGGGGCTCGGGGGGCCCTTCACAGGGCGCTGCCCTGCAGGAGGGCTCCGCTTCGCCCCCAGCCGAGTGGCGGGGCGCGACTCCGTCCCACCTCAGTGTGTGGGGTGTGGGTGTGTGTGTGCGCGCTTCGCTGACTGCGACGAGGGAGCACTACATCCTCATCCAACGAGAGGCGAAGCGCTGCGCTGAGCCCTCGGGGAGCCGCGCTCCCTTTTCCCCCTGGAGCGGAGCACTGTTCCTCCCTGCCTGCCTCCTCCCGTCCCACACGGTGTCCCCCAGCCGGAGCCCCCGGCTCCGAGCCCGCCCCGAGCGGCCCGCAGGGGGCGCCCCGCGCGCGGAGCCGGCCCCGCTCGGAGCCCCGGCCGGGAGCCAAGGGATGGATGGATGGATGGATGGATGGATGGATGTGCCGCCGCCGTCCCGCTCACCCGGCTCCCTACCCGCTCGGAGCCCCAGCCGGGAGCCAAGGGAGGGATGGATCAGCCGCCGCCGTCCCGCTCACCCGGCTCCCTGCCTGCCTCGGGGAGCGCGCCCCACGTCTCACAAAAGTCTCTTCCGCTCGCCGCAAGCACTCTCCTCCCAGCCTGCATCTGTATCTGTGAAGGTGAGGCTTTGCGTTCTCCTCCAGGTTCAAAACCGTCAGTGGGTTTTTCCTTTTTTTTTTTTTTTTTTTTTTTTTTTTTTTTTTTTGGTAGAGGGGATACTCATTGGCCATTTGCCATCTTTTTTTTTTTTTTCTGAGGGAAAGAAAGAATCTAGAGTCTGATCTGGGACGGAGGTGGCAGTTTATGAGCTGGTCTCTATCGCTCGGGAAGAGGCAGCTCCCCGCAGACTGCCGTGCGTGGGGCGGGCGTCGGGACAAAGCACAGAGCGCAGAGCCGGACAGCCACCCCTGCCACCACCCCCGCCACAAACAAGCGGAAAGCACTTACGTTGGCCTGTTGCTAGGTATGAAGTTACTGCGAGCAGCAACCAAATCCGTGTATCCACAAAGCTGAGCATGTCTAGTTGCAAGACATGCAGACTCCTTGTGGTGCCGAGTCGGTTGGTTAGCTATCGCCTGTGGGACGCAGGCATACAGTCTCGAGGAGTAACTCCAACCTTAGCAGAAACCTGCTGCCAGGGACGCTAAATTAACCCAGCCCCGCTCCGCCGTACTTATACCGCAGGAGGGTCCCGGCGCCGCCCAGGCCATCACGTGCCCCGTGTCTCCAGCCCTCCCCGGCAGCCCTGGCAGCGGCAGCGGCGGGGGGGCGGCGACTCTAAATTGGTTCCATGCTTTGAGGACGTGGACACTGAGGCTTTCGGAAGGAAAATCTGACTCGTCGTCTCGTATTTTTTTTTTCCTTTTTTTCCCTTTTTTTTTTTTTTTTTTTTTTTTTCCCCTCAGCCGTCCCACGCCCCTCTCGCTCCGCTTTTCTGGGAGCGCGGCCGGGAGCCTGGCCGGGCAGCCGGCTGGCAGCGCCCCGACGGCGTTCAAAGCGGGAGCTGTCCAGGGCCTGCGGCGCCTCCCGCCCCGCGGGGAAGCGGCCGGGGCAGCCGGGAGGAGGCTGGATCCCCGCTCAACCTCTCTCCGCAGTCCCACTGCAACCAAAAGCAAAAGGCGACATTCTCCCCAGACCCCCTAGCACGACCCCACTCCGGTCACTCGGGTCCCGCGCCCCCGGCGTTTCCCCGCGGACAGCGAGAGCCGGGGACACCGACAGCTCCTCAGCGCGCCCCAGCCGCGGCGGAGCCCGTTCGCTGTTTGCTCTCCCCGGGGACACATCTCCGTCCAGGGCTCGGGCAGAGCCACGCCAGGCTGCCCTCCCGGCTCCGCGGCTCTCGGGCAGTGTGTGTGTGCGAGGGGAGCCCGGGGTGCCCCGCGGCCGCCGCCCCGAGCGCTCCCCGCCTCCCGGCCGGCTGAACGGGACTGTCCGGTCGCAGGGAGAGGATGGGCACTCCCGGCAGCCCCCCTTCGCGACGGCCACCCGCCCACCCATCTGAGGGAAAGCTGGCGGGCTTGTTTGCCACGTCTGCCCGCCAGACGGCTTCTCTCTTAGCGGAGGAGGGGGGCCGAGGTGGGTGTGAGAGGAGTTGCCCGCGCTGTGCCCCGAGGGCCGGCTGCCCCGCCGTTCCTGTGCCCCGGGACCGGGGTCGGGGCTGCAGTCACTTGGGGTGGCCCATCGCGGCCCCCGCGGCTGGGGGAAGCTGACGTGGTGCCTCCGGCCTGGCCAAGCGGCAGCCGCGGCCAGCCCGCCTCCCCGCCCAGGGGCTCTTCCAAGGCGGGCAGCCGCCCCCTCCCAGGCCCCCTCCGCTCGCCGAAGGGAGTCCCGAGCAGAGGGAACGGCGAACAAACAGGAGCCCCGCCTCAGGGTGGGGGGACCTCTTCGGGGCGGAAAAGGCGAGGGGAGCGCCCGTCCTCGCTGCCCTTCCCTCCCCCAGGCGCGGGTCGCCGAGCAGGCGGACCCTGCCCAGGCACAGCAGCGACAGCCGCCGGGAGAGCTCCCGACAGCGGCTCGGCACCGCCTCCTGACCGCCCCGCAGCCTAGAGGGTCGTCTCGCCCTCAGCCTGGCTTAGGGGAGGTGCCGGGGGTGTATCCAGACCCTATTTATCAGCTGCCGTCGGGGGCACGTGTGCAGAAAACATGGGAAAGATGGGTCATGGGTGTGCACCTGAGCGGGGACCACACAGGGGTCGCGTCTCAGGGGCACTGCCAGCGCCGAAAGCAGCATCCCTGTGCCACGCATCCACGCGTGTCCCGGCGAGCCAGCCGCTCCCGGCTGCACAGCCTGCCTGAAGCTGCCTCCGCGGACAGGACTGATACTCGCTATCAAGAGTGCCGGCGAAATGGAAAAGCCTGTGGTTTGGATAGGAAAATCCACAGCTTTAGGAAAAGGTGATCCAACGAAGTGTGGTGTCTGACCACAAAATGGTAGCACAACGAATTATGTGATTGAAGCACTGTAATAAAAGTATGTATGTATGGCATAAACGGTACATGAGTATTCTTTCAGTTTATCTTTCATATGAATGGAGACCAAGAAAGATTTTAAATTAACCTGAATGCTGAAGATAATGATTTGAAAGTTTATACCAGCATATACCTAAAATAACTCAGTGAGCTTCAAACAAGTTAAAGTAATAAAGTAGTCTTATTACAGACCCAAAGCACTGTGGCTCAAGTCCAAGTATTTCCTGATACCACTTTCAGTGAACAGTTTGTTTTTTTTCTGAACTTTTCCCCTGAAATCACTCATTGACTCTGTAGGCAGTTTTTCTTTATTTTGATTCTGATGCATCACTAGAACAGTTATTGAAGGATTATAATTGTAACTAGAGACTTCTGAGACAAACCTGTTCTAAATGCATATGTACAAACCTATTTTATGCACATTTTCAATAAATTATAGCCATTTTCTATTAATGAAATACGTGGAAGGTGCAAGGATGCAGACACATGTGCCTTGACCAAATAAAACTGAGCCACTGTTCTCATCCATCTTACCCATGAAGTTTCACACAGGGAGGACAAGCTCCCACCCAAAGAACAGAAAAGCCCTGCAAAGATGTGGATTTTCAATCACCGTGTCTCCCATAATGCAAATGACTGAGGGAGACCTGGAACCAGAAGTTCAGCAACACACAAAAACATTTGAGATGGCGTGAGACTCCTCAGGCTTCCAAAGAGATAAATTCTCGGTATACTCCATCCATTTCAGGATTGGTGCATATGGACAGAATGAAAGAGATGCAGAAGAATAATTCATTGATACGGATTTTTTCCCATGATATGTTCCTGGCCTTTGGAACCTATGGAGCCCTTGGCCATTTTCCTCAATTTCAACCTTCTATTGTCATCGTATTTCAAGGAAAAATGAGGGGTAAAGAGAGGAATCTCTTCTTCCTCTAGCATCAGCAGTTACTCAAGCCACCCCCAAGTGATTTTAGGGTAAGTGACAAAGGCCTATTATGCTGATCTTCCTGCAAGGTATCTCTATCACAGAGGCACTGCCACAGTTTCTGTTGTGAAGACAGGCTACAGTGCTCATCTTCTCTATCTGAGCATGCAAAAATAATCTTAGAAACTTGGGGAAAGAAAAAAACCTATTTCTTTAAAAAAGTAGTGCCTAGTAACTTTGGTTCTATAATATGAATTCAGAAATACCTTTTCCATAAAATGTAATTATGGTAAATGGTTGCTAGTGTGCAAATATCATTACTTGTACAAGTATTTCTGAAGTAATACAAGTAACATGAAAGCTTTTGGAGCCATTAGCATACCAGAACTGATTTGATCAGCCAGCTTAAAGAAGTAAACATCTAAGAATTCTTTTTCCCTTTGCATCATTCCTTTTTAAAGGAACTATTTCACACTAAAGCCAGTAATGCCTATGGCACAATTTAGATTTAAACTTTCATGATAACAAAAAGAATTATCTTTTACAAGATTTGCTGTTAGGGCAGGCTTTAAAAGAGAGGAGTTTCAAGGTGATGTCAACCTGGAATTTATTTCTCATTATAACCAGATTTATTTCTCATTATTTTGAAAAATTGTTAGAATACAGATGAAAAATAATGAAAACTATAACTTTTTAATGCGTACACTGGGAAGCATTTTCCCTGCATGCTGTTTCAAAACTTATGAGCCAATCACTGGGCCATTATCATAGAATAATAGAATGGTTTGGGCTGGAAGGGGCCTTAAAGACCATCTAGTTCCAATCCCCTTGCTGTGGAATGCTTTTCAATAGACCAGATTGAACGGTCAGTCTGGTCTTGAACATTTCCAAAGATGGGGCATCCACAACTTCTCTGGACTTGTTCCAGTGCCTCACTAACCTCACAGTAAAGAATTTTTTCTCAGCATGTAACATGCTCTCTTTCAGTTTGATACCATTTCCCCTTGTCCTGTCACTACAAGCCTTTGTAAATCCTCTTTCTCTGTCTTTCTTGTAGGCTCCCTTCAGGTACTGGAAGTGTCACAATTAGGTCACCCCAAAGTCTTCTATTTTACAGGCTGAACAACCCTAAATTTCTTCATCTTTCCTTATAGGAAAGGTGCTCCATTCCTCTAATAAACTTGGTGGCCCTTCTCTGGACTCACTTCAGCAGGCTGATGTCCTTCCTGTGCTGGGCACCCCAGAGCTGGATATAGGAGTCAAGGTGGGATCTCACCAGAGTGGAGTAGAGGCACCAAACAATTATGCAGCCAAACAATTTAATACTGTCTGGCCAGCACCCTACTACAAGAAAACACAGAACAATGCTAAAATTTGGAGAAAGATCTGCGTCTTTTTAGGCTGTCCCCAAACCTCATACCCCAGGGTGGACAGCTGCATTTGGTGTGCTCTCAGGTCCAAGTTCTCCTCAGCTGATGTGAATGGGAGAGCAACAGTGTTTGTGGTTGGTACAAGTAAGTCATTAATTAATTTTCATCTGTTCCAACAAACTTTCACACATTTGTTCACATGAGGGACGCATGCCCCACCATACAGCAGCAGTGGGTGAGCAGCAAAGGTGCCTAAGGGAAGTGGTTTCCCTGTGGGATGAGAACTGGGGCTGGTTCAGTGATGTGATCCAGCTTCAATCTTCCTTTTGTAGATTATATATCCTTTGTATGGATATATGGAGGGTCTCTATGATTTCATGCAACACTAAGCTGAATCTTGGAAAGTTTTTGCTTGATGTCTGCTCTGTAGCCATATCAGATTCCTTAGAGCTATCTTTAATTGAATTGTTTATGATTCTGGGCTTCACACCTTAGCTTCATTAGTCAGTATTGTGCATAAACAAGGAGAATAGTACATTGTCAGTGAAGATAATATGGAAGTGGTACCATATATCTCCCTCACTGCATCTCATTGTGTCATGTTTGCTATTTTCTTTTTGACTGCTTAGTTAAAAAAAAAAAACAAACAGAAAAAAAGGAATAAACAAACAAACAAAAAAAGAAAAACCAGAAAAAAGAAATAAAGAAAAAAGGTTGTACTCTGCTCTTACAGAAAAATCCTGTGGTGAGACAAGATACTGCAAGGAACTTCCAGCAGACCTCTGTATCCAGTGTTGAAGGGCCAGGTGTGTTAAGGCTCCTGTGGCCTGTCCTACTGTTCCTATATAACACTGAAAGTACTCATAGATGTAAAAGCATGGCACAGGCACACAGAGTCATGACTTGGCTGCTCCAGGGATCATAATTTAGAGGGAGTCCATGTGGTGCCAGTAAATGTTAAGGAAGAAGGAACATCATTCTTTGTGAAAAGAGCTCATAGCCATTGACTTCTAATACTTCAATATTTTAAGACACTTCTTTTAGAATCTATTTAAGTGGCTTTTGAGAAGTAGTCCAGCAAACTGACTTTTAATGGGAAACAAACAGGTTCTATGTGAACAGCTATGGCTGCTGCTTCATTTAGTTTCTGTTCCCCAGTGGCTGTCTCGTGTCTGAAATAAATCATCATCCATTATCCTTAGCAGGATTAATGGTCATCAGTTCTCAAAAAGAAGCAACTGATAGGTAGCCCCTGTGGAAGTGATGTTAGAGGGATTAGTAGATAAATTTAATGGAAAATTTTCTTCAATTATACATCAGTAAAGGCAAAAAAAAGAATGACTCAAGGCTGCTTTACTAAAACTGAGATGTCTAGTTAGTCTTCTTTAGAGAGGTTAACTTCCACAGAAGCAATCAGTGAGCTTTCTGGGTGGTATTTAAGTTATCCAAAGTATACATATCATTATATTCTCTTTTTTTTTTTCTTTCTTTTCTTATTTTTTTTCTCAAAGGTTACACATTTAGGGGTTGAGGAAGTCAGAACAAAGGCCTAGTTTACCTATTGATAGAAGGTTCAGCTGGTTGTTACTGGAGACAATCTAATTTATCATGTTTAAATAAATTCAGGATGCATTGACCTCTTTTCATGTCATTATCAACTCAATCTATTGCTCTGTGACACTGAAATTCATCCGATAAAATAATTGAAATTATTGATATGCTAACTTACTTTACATCAGAAAGCTAATTTGAAAACTTTATTTTTTAAGATCATTTGGACTTCACTTCTAATTCATTTAATAAAGCCATAAACCTGCATGTCTGTTATAAACATCCTTCCACACTTCTCATTCTGATAATTCAATGGAAACTCACACTGACTTCAATAATTCAATATTCACTATAGTTGTATATCTCACAAGTATTTAATCCATATCACAGAATTTTGAACTTTTTTTTTTTTTTTTTTCAGATTTCAGCTTTAACCATCTAAGTTTTTTTTCCCCTGTTCTATTTGCCAGCCTTAAAATTTTGTCTCAAGGAAATCAAAATTCTCAGAATAGAAGGCGAGAATGAAATAAAGCCAGGTGGTCCTTCAAGATACTCATCAATCTCAGCAAATATTAGTAAAGCAAATTAAAATAGTGCTGGTGAGAATAATTTCTCTGAATGAACACACATTAATGGATGTGTGTAGATGGACTGTAAATAAGTTCGTGATGTGGACATGAGGTCTGGTATGCCAAGCTTGTACCACCTGTTATTTAGAATATAATTGCTGAAATGGGGATCAAATCACAGTATTAAAAGGTTGCATTGCACCTTTATGGAGTTGAGATCTACAGAGCCTCAGCTCCTGGGAACTTTCAGAGTTTTCTATATGAGATAAAACAAAAATGCAATGAATATCACTTGTAGAGATAGGATCCATTCCTTTACATTCTCAACAAGCTTAGGAACGATAACTCAGAAGTGCATAAATCAAGAATGCACTGCAAAACATAAAAAGTAGAGATCAGTGGAGCAGTTGAAAGCAAGCAAACATGATCATGGGTTGTATTTGGTCTGTGTGAATATGTCTTTGCATGGAATGTTGTGGGCAGTATCATATAAAGCTCTAATTATTGCTTGATACAATTACTATTGCAATCAAAATCAGACAGGTAATATTAGAGGAATCTGCCAAATTATTGGTACCTTGCCTTGAAATTAACCACTGAAAATGTTTGCTGCACAATTAGAATTAAAAAAACCTAAACAAACCAAAACCATTAAAAGAGCCCCCAACTATAACAGTTTACCGCAGGTGGGAAAAGAATGTTTTTCTTCATGTCCTGAGTTTCAATTAGCATAATAATAAATGGTAGTTTGCAGATCAAGTGGCAATTTTCATCTACAACAAAGAGCATATAATCCATAATTTAATGGAAAGAAATCTGTCTCAGTAATGGAAGCACCTTCAACCTGATTGTTCATTATACGGATCTCACTTGGTATGCACACTGACAGTAAAAAAATAAGCAGCAGTGCAAGTACAGACTTGTTTCAGACAGTGCAGATCACTGAAACCAACTTCTGAAGCAACTAAATTCCCACAGGCTGTGGGGGTAATTTTCAAGTGCATTTAAATCCTACTTTGAAAAATGAAGCAGCATACAGATTTAAATTGTATTCAGCAACAACATTGCCCGGTCAGACCAGGCTTTTCCATGACTAAAACATTTCACCAATTGTCATCCTGAAATGCTTTCATCTCCTACAGCAACTGCAGACAGATCTCTGTTCTGCTTCACATGGAGTTAGAATCCCTCATTCTGGAGAAGAATGCACAGGAAACCTTACGTGTTGATTAATTTTGGATGTCCTTCTCACAACTTTCTCTTTCCAATTCACTGAAAAGATAAATCTACTGCTGCAGACTAGGGAAAAATGTTATAGCATCTGAATACAAGGAATTAAGGCATATTTTTCTGTCACACAGAGGCAAAGGTGGAATCCCCACAGCTGAAACCACTCATATAAGTCTTGGCTGAGAATATCAGGTTGCTGTTCACCAGAATTGTACACAACATTCCCATTTTTAAGTGGTAGAATTAATGAATGGGACAGAGTAGAGTGTTGTTTCTCCCTACAAACACTTTTAAAGCTGTTTGTGCTTTGTTAAAAGCACTTAATACAGTTGAATGGGCTGTTGTTTGTTGTAACAACATGTGGTTCTGTAAAAAGCCCAGGGTGATTGCACCAGGGGTGGAACCCACAGACCTTGCAACAGATTGGCCAGAGCATGGTGCTCATAACCAAGCCAAGGTCACAGTTCTTCACTGAAGGGCTGGGCTCAAGGGTCTTTGTGGTCCCTTCCAGCTCAGAATGTTCTGTGTGTGGGATTCTGTGTGATACCGTCTCACACACCTTCAGAAGAATATGTGTGACAAACATCCTAAAAACCTCAGATTCTCCCTTCTCCTAGATCACCCTCTTACATCTATACCTGCTCCTCTCACTAGGCTAATCTTCCTACTCTGCAGCTATCAGCTGGGCAAAAGCAGCCCACGTCAGTGCTGACCCCAAGCAGACCAGCATATTTGTACTTATTAGCCAGCTGGTAAACCAAACTGGACAGTTTTGGACTCACACTGAAGCCTTTTCTTCTTGGAGATGCTGATTTTAGTATTTTCCCTCTAGCTAACCTGCTAGTTTCATGAAACTTGCAGAATCTTTATATCTTTGTGGATTCTTCCATCAGTTCTGCTGAAGTGGGCTACAATGTTATGGGGAAATGTAGTGGGCAGGCAGGAAGGGAGGATGCAAGTGTCTCCTTCCTGAAGTCTCTTGGGCTTCAGATGTGAATCTATTTGGGTAAATGTTGTTGGCAATCCTCACCACAAAATACCTTCTTAGTATTAACTTTCCTTGTTAATAAATACCACTAATAGATAAAGAGTGTCAGCTCTCCATATTCTACAATATTTTCTTCTCTTTGGGAAAGGTTGCTCATCCTTGCCTTGGTGTACTCCTCCATAGTCTTGTGAGATGCTAAGCAGCCTTGTTGTAGTGCTGTACTCCACTTTTTTTTCTTCACAGCATGTTATTTTCACATGTCAAACTTTATTAGGATATTTGAAATATTAGGCAATAAATCAGTGGACTCCTTGAAATTCTACAAAGTGAAAATTGCAAGTGAGAGTTGAGGCTTGTAGTTCCTGCACTATAAGAAGCTAAAGACAGTGAGACTATTTTTAAATATCACCTCTTATATGTATTGCTTTAAAATGTATTTTATTGGTCACCATCAGAGACAAGACAGTGCATTAGACATACTTTGATCTGACCTGATAGGTTCCAAAATACTTGTGAATAAAACCCCCCCACAATATTGAAAGAAAGCTGGGTTCTTTAAATGTAGTCACAGAATCATGGAATATCCTGTGCTGGAAGTGCCCCACAAGGATCATCAAAGTCCAGCTGCTGGCCTTGCACAAGACAACCCCAAGAATCACAGAATAAAACCAGATGCCTTAATAGAATCCATTAAATTGTTAATAATTTTTTCAGTCCTGAGCCTGTGTATTTAAAATATTTTTTGTTTCCTATATGGTTTGCAGATTTTTTTTTTTTTGTCCTGGATTTTTCTTGGGAAAAGTAGGTTATGCCTTAGACTGTATCAAAAATTGAATGGAAAAGCCTTGACAGGTATTATATCTATGGGACTCTGAGGAAAGTAGGATCATGTCTACAGAATCCATATAACTGAGCAGGCTGTACATGAGAATAGTTAGTCTGATTGTGCTAAACAGATATGGTGGAGACTATTTTAATTCGTAAATTGCTTTTTATCTGTGACAAGATGCTCAGTAGGGTGTATGGATAAGATCTGGACAGAAGATCTTGCAGTGCAAATACATGTAAAGTCCAGGTACAAATGTCTGCTGTCTTACAAATGATACTATATTTGAAGGTTATTCCAATTTTTTTTATAATTTTAGAAATTACAGAAAGAATGATAAAGAACTAGGAGGTCTTGGTGAAATTTCTGTGGCACCACTCATGTAACAGTGTGTTGGAATCTGGTCTCAGTGGATTCACCACAGGAAGTCAACAGGTTTTGTCTCAGGAACAGTGCTGGGAGTTTAGCCCTGTCTTTAGTGGAAATGAGGCTCTATTGCCCTACAGGAAAGGTAGTGGTGCAGAGTGGGGTTACATCCTGAAGGAGCAGACTGCTCTGCTCTGAGCTGACCACAGCTGGTGAACATAAAAGGGAATGCTGTGTTGTGAAGCTCAAGGGCATGAGCTGTGTGGATAGCCCAGAGTGTAATGCCCTTTCAGGATAATTTAGGGCTGCAGCCTAAGTAGCCTGCATAGCCTCAGGAGGTTTGGTTCAGCAGCTGCTCAGCCTCCCCTGCAGTGGTCACAGAGCTGGCACTACAGGCTACCATCACCTCATAGATTATCCAAATTGATATCCAAATTGATTTTTCTAAAGTTATTTGTACCAAAGGTCTCACTGAATGGAAAAGGAGCAAATCAACAAAGGGCTAAAGTTCTTTTAAAATGTCCAGACTGGCTAATTAAGCAAACATTTAAAAGGTCTTTCACTTTTGGAAGGTTTCTCTGAAAGGTTTCAAACCACAGAGGCTGGTGTCTCTTTGTTATAAAGCTATTATAGACAAGAAATGGGGGGTCATGCCTCCTACATTCCCCCCAAACACGAGAGTGTTTGTGTTTCATTTGGTTAAACCCTAAATGAGATCACCCTTTATGAGAGCACATCACCATATCCATTCTTACTGTATGACCTTAGCAGACTTAGATGGTGGATTAATCAGTTACCTGGTGCCAAACTCTCTCTTAGCCATCAAATAACACCATTTTCATGAAATGAAGTAAATAGTTTTTGTTGCAAGTGAAATGTGCCTTCCTCCATATCCCTCTCATGAAGCAGAAAGACATTTAGATGAGGCAGCTTTCAGCTTTTCTGAAAGCTGCTGTGTACTCCTGGCATTACAGTCTAACTGTGTTTATGTCTTCCAGAACTGGTCTATAAACTCCACCTCAGTTTAAATGCCTTTAGGAATTACTGCTTGAAACTATTTGTATTCAAACACAGAATGTGAAAAGGTTACATGAGCCTTAGTTTATTAATTTCTATTGTAAATACTTGTGCTTTTCTCTCTTAATTTTAAATGTTGAGACACTTTGTGCTCTCATTGGCCCTCAAACTCTTGCTTTGCATTAGCAGCATCAGCTGTGTCCAAGCTCCAAAGACATTTGCAATCTTTGTGTGTATACAGACATATCAGTTTACTCAGCTTTGCAAATTCTAATATTCTAAACTCTATTATTTGAAAAAGTTAGTGCATTTAACTTAGGTAGGTAGGTGCATGATTCAAAATTCAAGTGTCATGTATGTTCTTCATAATCAGCTCAGGACAAGATTTGTTTGTCCATCCTGTGCAAACTCCAGCCTCACTGTACAGGTAATGGATCTTCAGTGGAGTCTGAGTGGTAAAAGAAAAAGAAAACTGCAGCAGAGATGTGCATCTTAACTTTCACAAAAGGTGTCTTTTTTTCTTTTCTCTGAGTTAATTTAATTTTCTTTAGCTACTTCCAAATCCATAACTTACACTGCATCTCAGTGTTGCCACATTGCAGATGATTTCTGACTGGGGTTACCCAGATGAACTATTGCTTTGTTTCCAGACTCTCATATTTCTCAGCTCTTTCCAAATTGCTGGAACTGCTGCCCCTATTGCAGGGAAGAGCTCAACTGAAGAGAAACACATAAGGTTGTAGTCCCTTTGTTAAGGCATAAACAAGAGTTTGGGACAAGAGGAATAACATTATTGATATTTATGCAGAATTAACCCAGAAGACTCTGTTTGAACAGGGAGTTTTGTCATGAAACTCATATTTTAGGATTTCCTTAATAAACTAAAGGGAAGCAGTGGTTTTCTTCTATTTTACATCAACAGGAAAGCTCTATGAAAACTGAACTATTCTGCCTAATGAGAAATGGTTAATTTTCTCAGGGTTAGCTTGGCTTATGAGAAATTCTCTGGATTCAAAAATTTGACTTAAAATAGTTGGGTAACCTAAAGAATGGTGTAGAGGTTCCTTTCATCCTCATTTAAGGGAACACTGAAGGAAGGAGTTCAACAGAACACAAATCACAAATTGTTTAGCCAAAAGAAGTATGATTATTTCATTCTAGGAAGTAGGCTTTGACTAGTGTTTGCTGATCATACATGGAATGAGAATATTTCACATCTACTGTAAGGGAGGTGCTAAATTATAGAGAATTTATGTAACATTCAGGGAACAAAACCATCACATATCACGTATTTGCTGGTGGAATTGAATCAGGGCTGCAGAACTCTGAGTATTATTTTTCCTTGTATGCCTCTGTCTCTGCAGCCTTGATGCATTGGATTGATTTATTCCAACAACAGTTCTCTGGTTTGAGGGCAATGCTTCAGGGCTCTACAAGGAAATATTGCTAAGTAACTAACATGGAAGAGCTGTCATGATAATTTCAACAGTTAGATTTTCCCACTGTAATTCAAAATATAGAGGGAATGCCTGGGAGGTATTAATATTTTAGAGTTTCATTTGGTAAAGAAGAAAACATGTTGCAAAGTCACTCCTACACTGTTACATTTCAGTCTTTAAAATTTAACTTTGCTTTCAGTTCTTCTAACCTAAGTATCTCAAAAATAGGAGAAAATATATACTTTGATGTCTAACATGTCAGGCTCTGAGGAGTTCTGTATCAATGACTTCAAAAGAAACTTATTAATGAATTCCAGGTAATTTATTTGTATGGAGCTGCATTTCACAGTTTCAAGGCTACTCATTAAAAATCAAACTGTACCAATTTTAACACAAATTTCAGGTTCTCAGTTCTGACTTCTCCAAAGTAACAAGTGCTCCTAAGCTAAGGTCAGAGCAGGAGCAGGGGCTCACTTATTACAGACTCAGAACCAAAGAATGATTGCATTCACAACTGGTGGAATCTATTGCAACACACAAGAAAATTTCACTGGTGCAAGGATCACACTGCTAAAAATGACAACACTTTGGCTCTCATTCTCAACATCCTTGCCAAAATTAGGCAGATAAAAGTGAAGAATACCTTTCCATTTACTTGCTGCAGTGTAAGTTTCATAGTTTTCTTCTCTTGGTTTTTAACTTATTTTGCTGTTCCTCCTACTATGCTCCAGGTTACTGGTCAAATCAACTTTCACTTAGAAATCTAACTAATGAGTTACATGATGAACATGTTGCAAACACCAATATTCAGTTTCCAGGCCATTAATACAGTCAACAGACTCAGGTCAGTTAGAGACACTATTTGCCAGTTTAACAGACCTTAGAATCTCCTTATTTTGAGGGGTCATTTAGCTCCCAGACAATTTCTTGATTTCCAACAAATGGAATGTTTGCATACAAGGTACATCTGAAGGCACCATGATGGCATTTGCCATAAGACAGGCATTGATCATCACCTGAAGCCACTGGTTTGGCAGCTAACCTCTGGGAGTTTACCTCCTGGGTCCTTGTTTCTGCCCCTGCATTATGCATACAAGAGCCTTCACTTAGATGCTTTGCAGAGGTGTGATGCATGCTAATTGTTCCATGCAGGCTTTGCAGATATGCAGTTCAGCAAAGGTGCTAAGTATTCTTCTTTTAGTCAGCCCAGCCTTAATTTCATGTAGCACAGAAATGTTAATGTTTTGGCAGAAGCTGACCTTGTGGCTGAGCCCAAATGGCAGTCAGAACCTTTAGTGTTGTGTCTGTTCACTCAGCCCTGCCTGCACCTGGGCACAACATCGCTTCAAGTAACTAATATTTCGAGAGCTATCTTTCAGTCATCACCTGTACACTCCTGTTAGACTGCTCACCACAGTTGTAGGATGTCAGGCCTTATTTATGACTGAGCTGGTATGACAACAAGGTTGGGAAAAGGCATTCTTGCTATCAGAATTCAATAGTGGATATCATTCAGTTTTTCAGCCATCTTCCCCCTACAAAAGTGACTGCAGAGGTTGTCTTGCCATTGAAATGCTACTTAGAAGATACTGTCTTGATGATCTGTTCTTTATTAGTCAGTTCTAAAGGTATTTGTTGCTGATTGTAGTTCTGAAGGCCTGAGACATCAGCTTTCATACAGCAAGGTGGTTGTGCTCTAGCTATTTTTTGTATTTCTTACATATACTTCTTAATGAGTTTTCCAGAAAAGGATTATATTGTCGCTTGCAGAGGCTTTGCTCATCAAGGAAGGCTGTAAAAGAACCAGAGCAAACAGGAAGCCCCTGTCTTCAAGCCCTAATTTGAACAATATGTGTATTTACAGAGAACCCCTAATAAAAATTTTGCTGTATGATTAGCCTGATCAGATTTACAGAAGTCTCTTGGGTAGGCATAATGTAAACACATCTGGCATTTCAGTGCAGGGGTAGAAAACAAAGTGGGGGAAAATGGTGAAGAGAGGGATCTAGAGGGAATATGGCCAAGGTTAGGAGATGACTTAAGGCAACCCCTCTGCCTTCCAAGTAGGCCTGTGTATATGTATGCAAGCATGTGTGATATAATCTTTCCTGGGGTCTGGTCCTGCTTGTATTACCACCTTTCAAAGAAAGCAGGACTTCAGAAGCATCCATAACTGCTGGATTTTCCCTATAATAAATAAATAAATGTTCCAGGACTTGTCCCATAATTAGCTGACCTGGGTTCTCATGCACCTCCTGCACTGAGTGTGTAATTAACTGGGTTCTGTGTGGTGGGAAAACAGCTAGGGTCACTCAGCATGGAAAAGAGACAAGGGGAAAGTGAGGAGCTTTGTGAAATGGCTGCTGTTCATCTGGCACCAAATATCTGCCTCTCTTCTGACAGGCTGGGAGTTGCAGCTGTGAGAGAAGAAGGAGCAGTTTGCTGTGTGGGAAAGACTGCAGCAGGTCATGAATGGAGCTGCACTAGCAGGCAGAGATGGGGAGTGGATACAAACACTGCAGTGCTTTGGGTCTTACTTCCCACTTCATTTCTGGGCTGTTCTTTATGAGCTGCTTAACACAACTGGGTCTGCATAGCTGATAATTGACTGCTGCAGGTTCTGGACGTAAAGTGGTTTGCTCCAGCTCCTACAGAACATTCTTTACTTCCTTTTCTATAAGCACTTATATTTCACTGTTATGAGATATTAAAATTTGTTTACCTGTGTGACCTTTGATGGCAGATGAAGCATATAGTACCCCTTGGAATAAAGTACTCTGTAGTCAGAGTAAAAGAAACACAGGCAAAAGAAACACAGAGCCCTATCTGTCTTCACAAGTCTTTATATACAGTATAAGCACAAAGATCCTGTCTACAGGTGGTCTGACAAATGATCTGTCACCAGCTGAGATGTGATCAGCATCTCTGAGCATTACAAATAATCTGCAACAAACATGGGAAGACAAGATTACTTTATCTCTACTCCCTTAAGTGGTACAATAAATTGCATGCAAAATTAGTTTGCAGTTTACATGACCTGACTGCATGCATATAGACAATGACATAAACAATTGATATGTAAACATATCTGAACTCATTTGACTGTATCTATGGGTCTCTACCTGTGTCCATTTAAAACTATGTACCTGTGGAAGTTATTTGTTCTCCTTATGAGAGAGAGGACCTAAATCTGTACTACATGTTGTGATTTGATAAATAAACACATAAATGAAATTATGTTTTGTCTTTGGTTTCAGTATCAAAAACCTCTCCCTGCTCCACCAAAAGTTCTCTGTTGCTGTCTGTATGGAGTGGTCAGTCTTTCTTGCAGAATTAGTTGAAAGCTACTTTTTGATGGATTGGTCCCAGAATCTATTTTAAAAAAACAAACCTGGAAAGCAAGAGTTCTTCATAGCCAGCTATGAATCATCTCATGTCCGTCTGAGAGTGCAGTTAGGAAATCTAGGAAAGAGCCCATGTTTCCTCCTCACATGTCATGCATCAGCCAGCACCCAAACTGGTGACTTACTTTGGACTGGGCTCCCTGTGCTCAAGGAACTGAGGAATTGCCTTTTTTCCCCAGCAGACTAGGCAGAGGGAAACTTGTGTCTAGTTGCCTGGCACTTAAAGGTTCTAAAGCAGCAGAGAAATCATGAGTCAGAATACACGCAAGGAATGTTTTCCAACCCAAATAGTTTATTTGAGAATAGTGCAGCCTGAAGAATGGGGGCAGGGAGGGAGACAGAGCTTCAGCTCAGACATTCTTATGATTTCAGCTGAAGTTTTTCATGTCCTGGGAGGAGTTAGTTTTCTTAACCCTCTCATTAGAAGTATCTGAATAACTTCAGGCAATGTCGCAGACAGTCCATCTTTTTCTTACTACAACAGGGTCCATACTTTTGTGGAGAGTCAGAGGAAGAGAATAAAGACACAATCTGACATTTATACTAGTTTTAATCTGGAGTAACTAGTAATCTAAATGTAATTTCTTCAAAGTGTCACTAGTCAGAGAATCAAAATTATCTACATCCTTAGTTATTCCTTTACATCTGCTGCTGTTTCTATTAATAGATTAATATTGCAATTGACTACTCCATGAATTTTATCCTAAAAACCCAGCATGTAAATCACAGCAAGTGGGTAACATATGACAATGGGCACTATTGCCAGCTACCTGTATATTTACAGATGTATACACACAGTGTCATATTGGCACAAGGTAGGTTTTTTTTCTGTCCCCTTCTCCCTCCTGTCTTCTACCATTAAAAAAACCCCAACAACCAAACGAGTCTTGTCTGACTTTTGTTCCCTCTGTGCTCTAGGGAGCTGCTGCAAAACTATTTTGTGGTTTGTCTTGATGCAGTGCAGCTGCTGGGAAGTACAGGATCTTTCCAGCCCTCCAAATGCTCTTTATAGCTGCAGCCATTTTCCCCTCCTCCTTTCTCTTGCTAGAACTGCTCGCAACTCCTTGATTTCAGTATCCAGGCAAAGTTCATGCTGAGTATCCCCCCTATTATGAAATAGTGAGGAGGGAGGGTGAAAATAAAAAAAAAAAAAGAGGAGGGAGAGACGAGCTACTAAAAACTTGTGGTATGAAAAATTATGAGATAATCATCACGGACTGTAAATAATTGTATTTAAACCACTTTTTTCTTCCATGCAGCCTTTCAGAAGAAAAAGGTTGTTAGTCTCAGAAGTCTGAGCAGAAACACTCAGCAGTGTGCTGGGCTTACCTGAAAAGAAATGGGACTGATAATAACACAGAGATATTACCTGCTTTGTTAAAACTTTGTTTTGACAATAAAGCCTTTTGTTTCTTCTGCTTCTCTAATTCTTGTCGGTGCTGTGCAGCAGTTCACAAGCAGTGAATCTTGTGTTAACTTGCAGAATATGAACCTGGACCCTAAAGTTGAAAGCTCAGAGAAGGGCACACCCTTTGGTCAGCATAATAACCATTTATCATTCAGCAAAATCCACATGACTCATAGTTTTTTAAACACACACATTAAAGTACTAAATATATCTCTTAGTCTGACATATATATGAAAGGCAGCAGGAAAGGACTGGTTCAACCATAGTCTCTGGCTGTGGCATCTAGCAGTTCTCTATTATTTAAACATGATGTCTAGTGAAACTCCCATTTTAGCCTTCAGTAGCATTTGATTCAGAGTAATTTCTTTGTGTGCACCACACTCCTTGAATGAAGATGTGAATTGTTGGAAATTACTTTGGAAAAATGCTTGATCAGGCCTCCCCTTTTAACTGCATTGTACATCAGGTAATGCTGTTTCCTATTGCCCTCTTATTAGTCTGGAGTAAATACATGGTAACTATCACCAAACAGGCTGAAAAGTGAGGAGTGCTTTATTTTCTAAAGAAAGGCATGGTCAGAAACACTTGTCTGGGCCATGAACCCAGTGGTACAGAAGCTAAAAAGAAATAAGCTGAGAAAAGATTGTTCTGGTTCTTATCATAGCCTTGGAGTGCCTTGGCAGCCAGTCCCTCAGAGAGAGACTTGCAAGAATGAAGAAGGAGAAGAGGGAGGAAGAGAGCGATAGTACTTCCGTAAGAACTCCTACCACTCCTAGGCAGTTTCCTTGAAATCCCTCCATCTGAGAACTGGAGGCCTGCTTTGGAGAGCTTACTGCTGAGCCACGTTTGCTTGTGTCTCAAGGAGGGGCCTGGAGAGCAGTGGCAGGATTTGCTCCAGCTAGTTAGCCATGTGGCACTGCTGCTCCTGCTGCAATAGGATTCCTTCACCATTACGTTTCCTCCTCTCGGGCTCCACAAGCAGTTCAGCTCTCAGAATCTATGCTTAAAATTATCCGGTCTCAAAAACAGGAGAAAAGCCACACTCTGCCCTCCCCCTCCATAGTTTGAACATGAAATATTTGCAGTAGCCACGCAGCTCCCACTGAGCAGGCAGGACTGTTGCATTAAATGAAGCACAAAGCAGTCTCTGCCTCTCCCCAGAACGGGCTGCAAGTGCTCTGATGCTGTGCCTGCAGTGCCTAGAAAGCACATGGCAAGCTCTGCTTGCTTGACCTGGGAATCCAAGTTCCCCCAGAGCCTGGGGAGAGTTGGGTTCTGAGGAAGATTCACAACTCACAACATGATGAGTGGGGGTTTCCTACTCGGGCTAATAAGGAAAAAGCTGGAAAAAAGTTTGCCTGATTTTTTTTTTTTTTTCCTTCCCATGTGGTAGTAGGATTAATGCACTGAAATCACATCCTGGATTTAACCTCCTATGACTGTCTCGTTGGGACTGGGTAGTTGACTTGTGCTTTTCTTTTCTGACATGGGAGTTGCTGCTAGATGTGCAGATTAATCCCAGCTATTTCTGACTATTCTGATGCCCCAGAAGGGCCAGCCTATATTTTATCATGTATCAGACATGCCCTGAAGCAAAGCCATATTTTAATCTATGAAAGACAAATTAAACACAAAAAATCTGTCAGAAATTTATTGTTTCTCTATATTCCATAGTTTGCTAAAAGGTTTTTAATCAACACATATAGAACTAGATGTGTCATAAATGTGCAAAAGCTGGTGTTCCATATAATGGTAAAATATTTATAGATGAATGACACCTTCCAAAGCTTTTTTAAAAGGGAGGACAAAAATACTTCTTTCTCTGCAAATTCTTTTGACTGGCACGATTGAACTAAAAAAACCTGAAAGTCTAGTAAATTATTTCTCTGATTCTAATAAATATCTAAAAGTTATTTCATTAATGTCTCATGGTTATGTGTTCAGTTTGTAATTAGCTGCTTCCACACACCTTTAAGATTCTGAGAAAACATAAAAATAAACCACAGGAAGTCTTTACAGACTGACAAATTAAAAATCTATAGTTATGGAACCAACATAGATCTGAAGTTTATTCACTTAAATTTAAAAAAATATAGAGGAGAAATTTTTTGTGATTTTTTTTTCCCCAAAGTGCCTTGTTTGATATACAGATGATACTAAGAGCAATTGATACAGCATGTTGCTACTTTCACCTGTAGGTGCCTATGTGTTTTCTGTTTACTGAGTTATTTTTATATGAAAGGTTTTTCACACGTACAAACATACAATGAACACATGTATGGATGTGCAAACACACACATACACATCACAGGGCATTCCCAGCTACTGTGTTTATAAATATATATAAATTATACTCTTAAATGCAAAATGTACCAATCTGATAGGAACATGAACTGTTTTCTAAATTTAATGCTGTTTAAGCTCTCTTTTTTTTGGCATTAAAAAGAAGTTCACATATAATTATAGAACTGAATTCTATAGCTAAGGTGGGGACCCTATTTTTCCTGCGCAGAAGAGTTTATTGGACACAGAGGAAGGGAAAGGGAAGAAAATTCTAGAAATATGGGTCTCTAGAAACATAGCAGTATGTTATTAGTGGATTTAGCTACACTTCTCTCTGTGGAGCTGCATCCATTTACTCCAGTCAAGTCCCAGACCCAGATTCACTTCCACTGCTGCTCTTTGAATCCATGCCAGGGTGAAGTATAATTTAAATCAGAAACAGATGTGGGTGACTGTAGCTGAGCTGCAGAATATATAAAGGCTCCACACGTGTTAATTTTCCAGGCATTTGTAACAGGATTGCTGAAATAACTGTAAAATCTTGTCGCTAATGGACCCTGAATGGTGAGAAAGGTTTCTCCTTCGTTTGCTGCAAATTATCTTTCATTTCTGCCTTCCCTGTTTAGATCGCACTACATTTATTTTGAATTGTTTTCAGCCTTTTCTGCTAAGGATCATGGGAGAGCAAAGCTAAGTGATTGCAAATGTTTCTGTGGTAAGCATTTCCACTGGAGAAGCCAGCTGGATCATCCCCCGTATACCCGCTGAAACTTCTGTCCTGTCCTTTTCAGCAAAACGAAAACGCGGTGGGATAAATATTTTAACTTGTATAAATATGGTCCTGAAAATGCAGGGGACAGGTATATAGGAATGTATAAAGTGAGCATTCCGTGAAGCAGAGAAGCACCAGAGTAAGAATTCTTTTTCAGCTCACTGGGTTTGGAAGGCAGACCGAAAGAAAAATGAGAGGTTTCCAGAAAAAACAGAATTATGGGCCAAACTAAGCAAAATACTTAAAGTGAGCAAAGCAAAGCTCTATCTGCTAACAGTTTGTAGCAAGGGAATGTATTTTCTTTACCAGCCTCCTACCCCAGGAACTTTGTCTTAACATCAAACAAAAACCACAGTAGGAATAAACAGATTTCTGGTGATTCAGTGCTTTGCAAAACCAGGCTATCCCAAAGCTAAAATAATGACTCTTCAGAGTAATTTTTAATGGAAGATTCTCTCCTGTTGTTCACTTACGAATCAAGACTAGATCACTGTACGTTATCTTAACTCTGCAATGATTATATCAGATTTCCTGTGATCTTTTCCAAAGAAATAACCTTTCTCTAATAAGAATGGGTGTAGTGGCATTTACTTCTTGAACTTCAGGAGTAAGAAGAATGCTTAGGAAGATTCAGAAGTCCTGGCAATTTTTTTTTTCCTGTAATATTTGTTCAGTCTGAAATGAAGGTGAAGAGAGAGTCCAGTTTCCTCACTGAGAGAATTTCCATGGCTGCATTTCCTGCTGAGTCCTCACAGTGCACAGTGGCTTCTACAGCTTTAATACTAAAATCTTAAGCAGCATACCTGCCCACTTGTTCATTATTCCATTTCTCTTCACCATTACAGAACAGTTCTGCAGGGCCAGTGTCAGATGGACTGAGCTTGCAATCAAGACATTCAGCCTCTGAAGTTACTGACACATCTTTTATGTTGGAATTTGCTTTCTGGGCAGAGCACCAGCACAGTGCCCAACTTGCCACGTATGTCCCATCTCTCTGTGGATCGTAGGAATGTGAATAATTTATTTTGGTTCCCCGTGCTTGTGGAAGTGTAATGCTGTCACTGGTGGTTTGCAGACCGGTTTTGCATCAGAAAAGAGCAGTCATCTCGCTGTGTTTACAGGCAAGAAAAAGAAAATGCCTCCAAATTTCTGAAAAATTTCCTGAAGAATGTACTGTTCTGCAGAGGTGACACATGCAGTGTATGTTGTGGGACGGCTGAGATAGTTCTGTATTCTGTCTCTTGTTGGAAGGGCTAACGAGACGGATGGGTACGTTCCCAAAGAAATGTCCTAATGATCTTCCATAGTAGGAGTGCCTAACTCTTCAAATTGGTGAAAATAATAACAGAAGTTGGGCCGTTGCAGATGAAGTGAGGAGAAGCCTGAAGAAGGCATTTGTCAGGACTCTAAGGCCACTAATAGGCCTGAATGGTGACCAGTCTCACCCTGGGGCTCCAGCCTCACCCCTGGTTCCAGGAGCTCCCTTCCAGCACTTGGGCCATGAGTCCTTACCTGAGTTATGCTGTACTTGTCTCCTCAGCCCTGCTTCTGGCCCTGCCTCCTGGGTGTACTTGGGCCCTGTGCAGTCGGTAACTTGTGCATTGCAAGAAGTTTTGATGCACAGTGCAGCCTTGTCTCTCACCTGTCTCCTATTGCTTGTGGCAGGACTTCCCAGAAGGACCCTATACCTGATTCCAGCTGAATTTCCAGCTCTTCCAGGTCTTCCAGGACCTCCTTCCCAGCACCTGACTCTGTCTGCTGTGTTGTAGTCATCCACTCCTACCCTTGTGGAAACTGTTATTACACAGGCTTTAAAACAATTCTAATTTATATTTGATTGTGGAATAAAAAATAAAACAAACCTGAGTGGCAGGTTTACAAGTAGTTCCAGGAGAATTGTCATATTTTGATGTCTCAAAATATTTTACTTTAGCTAGCTAAGGACACAAGGAGGTATCTGTAAGTAGAAAAAATAGTAAAAACTATTTAGGGAAAAAAGGAATTCCTTTACTGAGGTACCATGTCTCAGATGATGTCTAGAAATGAACACACATAAACTAAAGACCCCCATGATACCCTGCATTGTAAAGAAACCATCCTTTGACTTCTGCTGAAATTCAGTGTTGTTCAACTGTACACTCATTAGTTCTGTGCACTGTATTTCATATTTTTATGGCACCTGTGTCTTCACATTACACATCCATGTCTTTTTTTGCTGTTAACTTCAGTTTCCTTCTGCAGTGGGAAGTACAGAAAGTCCTAAAGAAGCCAAGCACTTTAGAAGAATGTCATGACACCTATTTATCTTCTTGCTAATCACTACACTGTTTTCAAATAATTGCTTAAAATCAGAAATGCAAGAAATATTTTTTTTTTTTTTACTGTAAAAATGGTTACTATTTTTTTTTTTTTCATAGCAGGAATTCTGCCTGGTCATCAGTTGTTCTAAATCTGATATGAAAAATAAGTTAAAGAGAATGCTGTTTGAGTGAGTTCATTTTCCATTCCAGCCTGCAGCTGGCCAGTGAAGACATCAGTGTGTCTGTGTGACAAGAGGAAGTGTGCCTGCAAAGTGTGCCACACAATTCTAGTGTGCTACTAGAATTGAAGTGATGAGCTCTCAGGTGTGCAGTTCAGAGAGGGTGGCAATCAATGTACCTTGGTATCAGCTGAACCCTTCACAGCCTGCAGGAACTCCACTGTCAGAGCAAAGCCAAAGACTCTGAAATGGGGAATCATCTGCAGTGGTGAGGGTTCACTCCAGGCAAATCCCTGTCCATACAGAAATAAAAGTTCATGATGCTTAGCAGTACACTTGTCTCCTCAGTCATAAGTGGCTTCACTTTTGGATTATGGCATTGAAAGCCTCCAGCTGAGAAAAGTCAATATAAATTTGGGACCCCCTCCTCCATTTCATAGCCATAAAAGCAACAGTCATGCTAGAGCTGGAATTCGTGCAAGGCCTTTCTCATTAACCTAGAAACTGTGGCCAACTGGATGCCACAGCCTGGGAGATATGCTTCAATATATAAACAAAAACCTATGCAAAGAATGACCATGTTTAAGCCTGATTAGTTTAGCTTGCTTTCTCAAAGTGGTTTTTTTTGTTTTTTTTTTTTTAAAAAAAATCCTTATTTTATTTATTTTTTTTTCAATTTCTCGTGATGCTGTTATCTTTTCTGCCTTAGATAGAGAGAAAGAAAATATTTAAGCTTCATTTATTGTTGTTGTTACTATTCTGAACTAGAGAAAGACCAAGCTGGAAGCTGTAGGAAAACATTTTAGGGATGAACTATGGTATCAGTGATAGCCAGGTTCTGAGCTCCTTGGACAAACTTAAATGAAAGCAGAGCAAGAGGCACCATTCCCCCACTGTCCAAGGGCTCTGAGTCCTCTGGTCTCCAGTCTTGGCCTTGTTTCTTTGGGAAATCAGAGTGAGTCCTATTTCTGCAGCTCCAGCCACACTAATGACCCTGGCACAAGGAGGGCCATTAGCAGAGCAGGTGGAAAAAAAAGATGGATGAAAAGACAGAGAAATTTTAGTATTTGAATTCATCGTTATTGTTGAGCTGAAAAATAGATATATCTTTTTTCTTTCAAAGAAAAATGGTTTTATTTTGCCAGGAGGACAGTAAAATAATTTTGTTTGTATAGTGTCTGGTTTACAATAGGAACAAAGGCATGAAAATTCCATGTATATGTTGTGGGAACTTTAATTATAACATTTAATAATATATAAAACATACTGCAAAAATTAGGTTAATGAATTGTAATTAAGTCACATACTATGAATTAAGGTATAAGGAAAATCCAGGTAAAGAAGGCTGCTTGGGAAGCCTGTACAGAATATTGTTCATATTAATTAGTGTGAATGGAAATAAAAAAATTGTGTCTTACGTTTGTCAAGTAAACTAAGAAATAAATGCTGTGAACACCTAATGTACTGCCAGACTGTGGTGCACACAAGGAGTTTGTATCCTTCATCCAATATGCTGGTGCTCAAAGCAAATGTTTGCAAAGTGGGAGACTCAAACACTTCCTCTTGTGTTTTTTTTAACTTTTTATCTCAGAAGGAAACACATCTCTCAGAGGAGAGGGTTTCTGTGCACATGGTTTCTTCTTTGAAGGTTGTTCAGTCTGGGCAGCAGTTAATGAGAGCCACAATTCAGAATGCAGATACCCACCCTTCCTTTTCTTTCCCTACTGCAACAACACAAACTTTACACAGGCAGGTGTGGATGGGCTCCCAGTCTCATTGGACAGGGAAAGAAAAGGACAGGGAGAATCCCCAGCTGGGCAGAAACATTCTGTGACACAACATCTCACACTCTGCATCCAGAGGCTAGCGATCCTCCTCACTTCCACCAGCCCAAGCCATTCCAAGCCTGGGGTTTTCTCCATCTTCTTTGGACTCAAAGATTTCCCGTATTTCTTCCATGTGTCACTCTCCAGCAGAAGGAACCCCAGCCCCTGAGGAGATGGGGATTGCCTTCAGCTGGCTCTGGGACATGGCTTGAGTCTAGATTTTCTGATTCAGCACTGAGCATTCAAATGTCTGGGAACATACATTTCACTGCCTCAGTGAAGAAGGAAGATAATGTGTTCAGAAAAAGCGAGGAACATTACAGAAGATTGTCTCTGCACCCGAGGAACTTCCAGGATGTCATACAAGAGATCAGAAGAGTACATTAATGTTGCCCTTACCATAGGTTAAACATGTATTATTCTGATTTCCATTACATTCATTGCATGCACAGGTAATCAGTGCATTTCCCTTTGTGTCATGCTGCAAGACATTCTTCACACCATCAGAAACACTCATAATTCTTAGTGGAACATACAGCCTTGTACATAGTTGATGTGATTTCAGGCAGGCAATTTACATTTAAACTGCAATAAGTTCAAAATATGCAGATGAGTTAGTGTGTTGGTTGAGTAGAAGTTTTGTTGAATTTAGACATTCACAGTGATTTTGTACTGAAGTAGAGAGAAACAACCGAGTATAAATAGGTTCTGTGGAACTCATGATACACTTTAACCTTGTCTTTGAAAGATCTCTTCGGAGACAATGTGGCATTTTGATCTCTAGTCAGTTGTGGAGTCGGAAGACTTTGTGGACTTCATTACACACCTGTGGTAAAGCTTCTGGGTTGAAACGCTGTGTCCTACTGAAGCCAGCTGTTTACTCTCCATACAGGTGAATCTAGGTTATTTCAATTTGGTCCTGCTCTATTAGCACCATACAGGGCTGCACAATAACACCCCCAAGCACCAGCAGAAAGGAGACCAAAGGGCTTTTTTGCTGAACTTTTGGACCAATTTGACTGACCTAAATTGAACCAGAAATGGAGAAAACCCCTGCTTCTTCGATCTTTGCCACCTAAGTGGGGTTATTAATGCATTTTATCTTCCTCACTGTGTAAAGAGGTGGAAAGAGGTAAGAAACTAGGATTTTTTTTCTTTTTTTTTTCCCCCCATCCAAATGTTTTTAAAGCTCCAGTGGGGAAAATCAGGAAATGTGAAGAAATACATTGCTAACAATGGGCTATTATGAGTGGAGCACTAAAAATGGTGTGAGGCAATATTGAATTAGTGAATCAAAATTTCAGTTTTCTACAGAAAATTGCAGCTAGTCTAAAACAATATGTCCAGAGCTGTGTTAAGTATTCAATAATATTTCTGAAGATAAAAGAATACCAGTTTGTTTGACTCTGAATATTTTCCACACATTTTTAATTCTTCCAATCTTTTGAATTTGGGTGCTTGACTTTATGGCCATAAAACACTCTTTTAATTTGTGTGTATAATATGTTTAATTTCTTTATTAACAACAAAAATCTTATAAATTGGCTAACCAGTTTCAGAAATACTGTGCAGATGGTAGCTTGCCTGTGCTAAACTTTATGTAAACAAACATACCACCTCTTTTTCCGGTCTGAACTGTAGGTGTTTTTAAGCACCTACTTCAGGAGAGGCTTTGCTGAGGTTGCACAGATCCCGCAGTACCACGAAGTCCAACGAAAATAGTTCAGGCTGAATGAGCCAGTCATTGACATGATGGGCTTTTTAAGCTGTCCACACAGAGCCTAACCACATAAGGGACTAGAAACCACCAGCATAGCCACCTGTGGACTTCATTAACGAGCCAGATGTTGTTCCAGAAAAATAAATACTTCCTCTACCCTGGCATCTAAGTCCTGCAGGTCTCTATCAGAGGTGGGGTATTAATGTAGTGGAGTTGGATGGCTGCTGCCCTGCCATGACACTGCAGCCACCTCACACCACTTTGATTTTTGCCATAAAATAGATATCAGTGCAATAAGTTCATAGCAGCGTTCAGCACATAAACATGGATGTGTATATAACAAGTATAGAATACAGAGCAATTTGACATCAGCTGGATTTGTGCACACATTTAATTCCACAATTCACACAGTCACATAATTTTTGTATGGTAAATAATGTGTAAATTATTCAGTCATATCTGTTCTGGGAAATGGGAAATTGTCTCTGTTCCCCATGTGAAGAGATTATGTTTCCATGATTCAAAAGTGCACTTGGACTAGACAAAAGAGATAACTGAACATCAGCCACCAACTGAGAACAGTCCACAACTGTATTTATTTTCTAGATGATCCAACACTCTTCTGTGTAGCTGTATTTATGGCTTCCTTCAAACTTTTTGAAAATATTTGAAAAATAGTAATTGAATACATTAATTTCCAGCTTTAAACATCTAAATCAACTTGCTTCTGTCTAGATAAAATATACTTTTGTGGGGGGGGAGACTTCACTTATTTCTTACATTTTTCTCTGAATTCTGATATTTGTTTCTCCTTTTTGCTTCCAACATAAGCTTTTTATAGTCCCTGTTAAGTCGTTATATGTCCCTCTTCTTTTCTGCATGTTTCAACATCCCAAGTACATGTGAATATAAATGTTAATAATCAGCATATGATGCCAGCTCTCATAGGTTCCAAGGATGGTTTTTACAGCAGACACTTCTACAGGCTCTTCTGTCCTCAAATATATCATGTCTGAAATAGGTAGAGCCATGGCTCTGTGTACACACAGTCTTATTTCAGATATATGGTTAAATAGGTGTAAAAAGGTGCATGAATCAAAGGTTTTCTTTAATTCACACTTCGCTGCTTTTAGGGGTTGAGCAGATAAATGGGATGCTCGTACTTGTGCTGCTACCCCTACAGTAAGTGTCCATACAAGTGGTCACTGTTTGGCCTTGCTAATACAATCATGAATTTTTCCTGGATCACCTCTTCATAGTGCATAGAATTGGAAATACGTTTCACTGTTTATAAATGAACTCACTCTGTTAAAAAGCTACGCAATGGGCCCAAACCCAGGTAAGGCGTCCCATACATGTGGCTCAAAGTCCCTCTCCCAACCTCTGGGACAAAAAAGCTCGAGTTTCCTGTATGCTGGCTACTCAGAATGTGAGCACAACGGAACCAAAGCTAGCCAAGAATGACATTTATGTCTTCATGGCAGTCACAACATCATACAGACATTCCTGAATTAGTTCTAGAACCAGAAGCCATTGGGACCTGGGTCTCCTTAGGGTAGGAGCCGCATTGGCTCTCTCTGTCTGCTAGGCTTTGGCTCCCAAGTCAGGTCAGGTACAAGGTTGTGAAATCGTACTGCATGGTCTTGATATATCCTCAGTCTCACTGTGCCTCAGTTCTATGATTCACAGAGAAGCTGGCTGAGAGGCTTTTGGATATAGAGTTGGGAATTTCCTAGTATACTAAATGGAATTAGGCACTTTGTGGTAAATAGAGGTTTAAAGTGTGTACCATCTCCTGCTGACTGAGATGTGAGGGGCAGAAGGGCAGATATTAGCAGGCATTTGGGTAGTTTTGTGCCTTGAATCACTTCTGTGGTGCATTTCAGCTCTGCAGTGACTGAAGAGTGCTGTGCTGGGCCGTGCTCCTGCTGATGTGGCACCAGAATTTCCAAGTTCGTCAAGTAGAAGGTATTCCTGCTACCTCCGCCTCCTTTTGTGCGCTGGAGCCCTACAGACGTGGCAGCTTCCTGAACCGCTTCCCAATTATATGGTATGCATGTTGTATGTCCCCTGTGACCATCAGGACAAGAAGAGAGTCAACAATTCCAAATTAAGAGCCACAGAGCACAAAAAACCCCGAACAAAAACAAAAACAAAACCAAAAACCCACCCAAAACCTGAGAAGTCAGGAAGAATAACAAAGACTTTCTTTTCTTATTTTTCTTTTCACAGAGAATTTTTGTAGCAGAACAGCCTGATAGACTGAGAATTGTGAGATCTCAGGACCTGAGTTTTTTTCACTGCAGTTTCTCAGTAACATTAAAAAAAATGCTGTTACAATTTGAGTAAAGTTTGCAAGATGGAGACATTTGCAGGGGAAATTTTCAGCCTTTTTCACCTGTTCTTTCTGAAGGGGGAGAAGCTGGGAGACAAGATGACTCAATCTGTGGGACTTTTAATTTTAAAGTGTCTAGAGCTGCTGTGAGTGAGGCCAGGCTGCGGAACACCCGGAGACTCGAAGGGTTTTATTACCCCTTTCCACGTCATCCTGCAGTTCTGAAATCCCTGGAAAAAATATTCAAGCAGAGCAGGGGGGAAGGGAATCCTTTGCTTTTTGACCTGCAAGTTTTCTTGTTAAAGTAATTGCATCTTTAACCCACAAGCATAAATTTTGTCAACGTTCTTTCCCATGGTATTTCTGCATCCTATGGATTTTTTTGGAACACCAGAGAATTTTAAATTTTCCTTCTCACCATTCAAAAGGACATTTTGCCTTTATCTCTCCGCCTGTGCTTTATTATAGTGGGTTAGAACTTACCCTATCACATCTGAAGCTTTCCATTTTTAAGTGCAAAATACTTGGTTGTAAAAAACAGTGCTAGGGAGGTACCAGTATTTCTGAAAAATCACAGGGAAATAACGTGAAAGGGGAGGAAAGTTCTCAGTTCCATACCTTGAGTAGGAAGCAGTTTGTCACTGAGCTCATGCAGTAAATAAAAAGCAATTTGCAGCGAGGTGTTTGTGTTTCAGTTCGGAAAGCACACGGAGCCTGAGCCGCATTCTCCTCGGCAGCACTCGGAAGAGCAGTTTTAATGGAAAACAAATGTCTAAACTTCCCTGCTCTCTCCCTTTATGCCTAAAAATTTTCCCAGCTCCTTGGAACAACATAGACCCCGTATGCTGCATTATTATTTTTTTTAAACTTAATCTGAGCTGATTCACATATCTGCAAGGAAAGAGTGAAAAAATAAACTGTAAAACACACAGAGGACAGAGGCAGGGCTTCAAACAGTCTGTGCACAGTAAGATAAAAAGAATCTTGTGGGGAATGTCTGCTAGGAGAAGCTGGCTTGTTTCACTTCATGACGTGTCAGGAAGATACAAATGACAGACCATATCCAGGCTGAACACAAAGCCTGGGCAAAAACTAGGAATAACTTTTGTTAAACTGCCCCCTGGATCTTGAGGAGGAGATGCACCAGGGCTCAAGGTCCTGTAAACAAAGGGGGAAGCTAACGTTTATGTATAGGAGTGCCCTATATTATTGAGATTTTAGAAAATATGAGATCAGCAATGAAAAATGTGTGAACAATATTGCAAAATAAGTTTTTAAGCTGCTTTTTTAATGAAAAGAATGCCGAAGAGTTTTCTGCTTTTTGAAAGTTTAGTAAATGCCATTTTACATGGCTTGAAAAGTTTTTCATACTCCTTTTTGTTTCTGATAGTTTTGGTGATCAATATTTTTGCTAGAAACACCTATTTTATGTAAAAATAAAAGATTTAAATATATTTTAATTGTTTTGTTGTTTTTTTTTTACAAAAACTTTTCAGTATATAGTATGATAGTGGGGGGAGGGGGTTTATAAACAACAATTTTTTAAATTTTTAAGCAAAACCATTCCTGAAATGTTTAGAAATACCCAGAAATGCACTAAAACTAAATAAACATCAGGAAAAAGTTCTGATTTGAAAAAACTCCTTAAAAAAAAAAAAGTTCATGTGAAAAAATTTGAAAAACCCTTTCCAGCAGTAGCAAATACCACTTCACAGAGTCAGGTATGTTGATCAGGATCTCTGGAAGTCTGTTAATTCAATTTCCTGCTTGAGCCATCAGAGTTGCCAATGCTGCATCAAGTCACCTATGAGTGAAAAGGTAACTCATATCCTGGGGCTGTTACTTTTTTGTCTCTGGGATGAGATTTCTCATTAGGCCCTTCCCAAAGAAAGGGCAAATGAATAGGGAGTGAAGATGTTAAGAAAAACTTTTTAAGACCACCTGCCAAAAATAAATCTGCATGAAATGACTCTCCCTCTACATTTAGTCTACATTATATCACTGCCCTTAATTCTTACAGTTTTAGGGAGGGGCAGCCCTGTTTATGAGAAATCACTGAAGGTAGAATTCATAAAGGATGAAGAAAAAAGAAGTTGGAGACAAGTTTTAGAAATTAGGTTTGGATAAGTAGTCTTGTAGTGGGACAGTCTTAGACAATGCCATAAATATAGTATCCTATAATTAGTTTTTCATTATAAATATTTGATTCAGGATACTTCTTTAATGTTGAAAGAGCTTTATGTGAGTTCTGCTCTGCTCAAGATTCTCAGGGCAGATTTCAACAGATCAGGAAAACATTTAAGTGTGACACCACAGTGGTGGCAGGGGTTGAAAGCCATTACCATTAGGATTCAGAGTGACCTTGACAACTTGGAGAGAGGGAGCAAACCCAGATAATTCAATAAAAACAAACACTAGCAAAATAAGTTTAGGAAGGAATGCAAACATTCATACACAAAATTCATACACAGTGAATAGTTAACCTTGGTGGGTGTTAACACCTCAGAGAAGGATCTGGAGGATACAAAAGAAAACTGAGCGTGAGTCAATGGCACAGCCTCTTTGCAGCTTTGCCTGTGTCATTCAGAAGTGTATTAATAAAAATGTTGTGTGTCAGCAGTTAAATAGCATTTTTCCACACTCATGAGGTCTCAGCTTTTTTCAGTCTTGAGATGCATGGGGAACAGGTTGGAGAGTCCAAGAGTGAGAGCAAGCAAAGGAGCAAGCAGTCATTCAATAAGGTAGAGGTTTAACAAAATAATTTTGAGGAAATTAAGATTGAATGGACATATAATCTGCATTATTTCAGTACATGAAAGGTTGTTCTCACTTCATTTAGAGCAAAACAAGCAATTTTTTCATTCTTCAGAAGACAAAAATCTTGGATTATCAATTAGAGAAAAAATTTCTGCTGATGTTAGTTACCTACTGCCACTCTTGAGACAGAAATAACTTCCTTACAAGTTTTAAAACAATATTAAGTATGTGTCACATTCATCTAGAAATATTTGACCTCGATTAGAAATAAAGAGACATATTAAGATGATTTTTTGATTTCTCAGCACTACATTTCTGTTATATTTAATAAATTGAGTTTCTTAAATTTTAAATGGGCTTGCTATTAAAAGAGTTATTTCAATGTCTGCCAAAGAGCTCAGCACTGCACAACCTTGGCAGGAGCTGGGAACTTTTCATGACAACAGTAATGCTGGTGATCAAGAAGAATCTGGCAAAGAAAAGTGAAACTTAGAACCACTTATCCAAAATTATTTGATACCTATGCACATCAAAGGGCATGGTGTGGATTTTCTGATGTGAAACTTCCAATTTTGCCTCTAAGCTATCTGAAACTTTTCTGCCAAGTGTTGCTTTGTATGTGCACAAAATCTGTACATTCTCCTTTACACCTGGGCCATGCTGGCTATGATCACAGAGGTGAAATTGAACAAGGGGGCTGCTTGGGCACTACAAATGCTCTGTATTGTCAGAATGGTCCCTGGGCTGCTTTTGGCCATAGTCTGCCAAAGAGTTGTGAGGTTCTCTGCCTATTCCAGGTATCAGCCCCAAAATCATCCTTGTATGTAACACAGTGATCCAAAAAGGTTTCCTGACCCAGAACCAGTACCTACAGCTCTCCTCTGTGTACAGAATCCCTCTGGGCACGTCCAGTGTTCTGGTATGGACACACTTTGTCTTCATTGTGAAGCCAAAGGTGTATCCTCATTTATGTTTCTATGGGCAAAGAGAATGTTTTGGCTTCACAGATGTTGAGATATTGTAAGAGACAGTAAAATAGAGGTTCAAAGTCTTATAATTTAAATATAGTAAAGAGTATATTCTGCTAGGATTAAGGAATTATTAAACCAGTTCCTCAGGAGAGATCTGTGCCTATCACCTAGATTTCATTTTAAATCCAAATTGGTGCTAGCAGTTGCAGAGGGAGGCATTGTTCTTTTCTTCTTACAGATTAAAATTTGCAATGTTCTCTGTACCATTTTAGATACTCTCTTGGCTGAGAAATACGAGTAATTTTAATTATGCTTTATTGGTAAATGTTTTATTTAATGAAGAATTGTCATAGATCTCCCCTGTCTAATATAAACTCATTAACTGATGAAAAAGAAGGGATAAATCAAAATTCCTTTTGTTACCATTGATTTTGTAGTCCTGCTGAGAGTTATTGGTCTTTGACTTGCACTTGATTAGTGTGCTGAATACTGAAATAAATTCTTTCTCAGTACCTCATAACAGACAGATCCACCTATTCTATTACAAGTCATAAAATTAAGCAAAAATTGGGTTGCAAATTCCTTAGCTCAGTCTAATTCTGGCCAACACTTTGAAAGTTTTCTAGAGACAGCTTTCCCAAGTACTCCCCTTCTCCCAGCTTATCAGGAGCAGCTGGTTTTACTTTTACATAAAATAATGTTACTCAATAATTTATAATCAAGAAGGTTGATTCTCAAAAAGTGCTTGCTGCTTGGAGACCATCTAGTCTGGTACTGCTTAAAGCATCTCTGAAACACAAAGCAATTAGCCTCAGGGTAATTATGTATCTTGTGGGCAGCAGGGCAGGGGAGGGGATTCTGCCCCTCTGCTCTGCTCTGGTGAGAGAGATCCCACCTGGAACACAGCACCCAGCTCTGGGGTGCCCAGCTCAGGAAGGACATGGAGCTGCTGGAGTGGATCCAGAGGAGGCCTGGATCATCAGATGATCAGAGGGATGGAACTCCACTCATATAAGGAAAGGCTGAGAGAGTTGGGATTGTTCATCCCAGGCAAGAGAAGGCTCTGGAATGACCTTATTGTTTCCTTCCAGTACTTAAAGGAGGTTTGAAAGATGGAGACAGACTTTTCAGCAGGGCCTGCAGTGATGGGAGAAGGGATAACAGTTGTAAAGTAAAAGAGGGTATTTTCAGACTAGCTAGAAGGAAGAAAATTTTATGAGAGTGAAGGAACACTGGAACAGGTTGCCCAGAGGAGTGTTGAATGCCTCATCCCTGGGAACATTGAAGGTCAGGCTGGATGGAGTTTTTGGTAGCCAAGATGCAGAAGATGCCAGCACCTAAACCTCAGACTTGTTGAGGCAGTCCAGGACTGATAAAAGGATATGTTCTTCATAAGATGTGGGATATATCTCTTCTTCCCTTATGGATGGGAAGGCTGGAAGACACAACAGCGATGGGGGTGGACATTTTGAGATGAACAACAGTGTTAGGGGAAGAAAGAATGTCTGAGTAGAGGAATGGTGGAATTCTCATAAAAGATATAGAATAATGCATTCTGGGTTTTATCCTCTGAAAAAGTAGGGCTGGTGAGGTGCCTAAGGAGGAAGCAGTGGCAACCTGGCTTTCAAAGACAGGAGTTCTTAGCACTAATATGTTATTTTGTTCCAAAGGGAACAGAGTACCTTACAAATACAATACAGCCATGCATGGGCATCAAACACAGCACTGCAGAGGGGACTGCTGTTTTGCTCTCCAGCTTAACAAATGCATCATGACTCTTGTGTCATCCCCTAGGTGTGTTAGAGGATGTTCTGACCCTGCCATACAAGGTGATTTCCATCTGCAGATCATAGAAATTTTTGATACTGTGACTAAGCACTATTGTCTCCATTTCACAAGGGGGAAACTGAGGCACTAAGAATCAAGATTATTTGCTTTAGATGGCTCAACAGGGCAGAGACAGCAGCATGAAAATTATTTTGTGATGGGGAGTTAGGTTTGTAGAGGTAATGTTTTTTAGTTTATTCAACTTCATTGTATTTGCATAAATATCCATAGATTCTACAGAATCTGCTTTCAACTCTTTCCCTACAAGGAGTATTTTTCTTTCATTTTATATCAGAAATTTTCCTGGAGGTTGAAGAGAAAGCAACAGGCATTTTAATTCTCCAGCTCATCACACATTTATATAACCAGAGTGAAATCTGTTTTCTGTTAGAAGAGAGGGGAGGGCAGAGTTTTTCCTTTTTTCCTTTTTTTTTTTTTTTGTTAACAGACCCAAAAGTTGTCTGGAAACTGTGCCAAAACAATAGCCTAAAAAGAATGCATCTGGAAGTCATTAGGGAAGCTCGGAGTGGGCAGTGATTAAAGCAGGATGGAATTTCTACTTTTTTTCCTCCTGTTACAGTTTCTAAGCCATTCAAACACAGTACAACTTTAGACCAAATCAAGGCCTAACACGTTTTAAGTCTTATGAATATGCAACCAAGAAAAGTTTCCCCCATTTCCCTTCCAAAGGCAATTCTAATAAACCTTTCTGTAATGTCTCTGAACAGAGTTCCCTGCACTGTTTAGGAGAGTTCAAATAGCTTTACTTTTGCTCTGCTGTTTTTCCTGTCATAGTTTTCACTAGAATGTTCTAACTTCTTTCTTACATTAAAAAGAATGGCTAGAATATTATACTGGCATTGTAAAATAGAGGGATATAATCTGGCATTAACCCCAAATCCCTGTAGAGAATTAGAAGAACCAAATTATGAATGAAGATCTATCTTCTGTTAAACTTCTTCTGCTGACAGGTCTGTTTGCCTGTGGCTAGCCATTTTCCTCCTGCAGACATCAGTACTGTGGGCCAGGCTGTTACAGTCTCCTCCCAACAGCTTCTGCCAATTCATGCCTTGAATGCAGAGATTATAGCCAGCTAAATAATGCCAGGGTCCTCCTTTCCTAACTAGCTGCAAACCCCTCATAGGACCTCCTTCTGCTTAGCATATCTGGTGATGAAAAAGCTGAAGACTTCATCCTTTACTATTCTGCCTTAAGTGCATTTTTTTTCCCTTGCACATTTAACGGTCTCTAGCAGGGAATCTAATCTACTGTAAAGTTAGAATCAGATGCAGTCAAAAGTATGAGAACCCACTTTTCTCATCCAATTTTCAAGATATGTGACATCATACAGAAACATCAGCTGATCTCATTTCATCATCACAGACAGGGAGACAGTAGCTCAATTGGTAGACACTCTCACTTGTGCCTGGAAAGACAAAAAAGAAAAGATGTCTCACTTTGTATTTCCATACTCAGTCTTTGTATGATGTTCAGCTGATGGAAGGGCTATGCTGGCAAGCTTGTGGTGCTCCACTTTGTCTGTAAAAAGAGGGGTGATACTGTTTTTAATGCTCATGACTCTAAAAGATGGAAATCAGTGAAAAACTGGAACGACCATACATTAACTGGTAGCAGTAATGAATTTGTTCTGCCACTGGAGTGTCCTGCGGACTTGGCCAGATATTCAGCCCCTCATTCTGCAAGTGTCTGTGGTCAGACTAGCATCTAGCAGAGCACAGAGGTGTTGTGAGGTCCTTTTTTAACACTTGGATGAGGCTTACACAAACTGAAGTCTTGCAGATGTAGATATATAAATATTACAGCTATGAGAATGCTATACCACTAAGGCTGCCTGAAACGATTGCAGAACATTAAAAATGAACAAATAAATACAGGTCAAATGCTGCACTGAAATTAATTTGTCATTTATTAATTTATGAATTCTTTTATTATTATTGCATTTTATTATTATTTATTAATTATATTTTTTATACTTCTTATGAAGTAATTAATTTTCCTGTACCCTGCAACAGTTTAAAACTGTATACTAGGAAATAGGAGATCATATGAAGATGTCCATTCCTGCCATTTCACCTGGCAGGAGCTCTATAGAGTGAGGAAGGACAGGAAGCTGTGGCCCCCAGCCTGTGCTTTGCCCTGTGCCTGCACAGAGGTGTTGCCTGAGCACAGGTGACCATTTTGCTTTTCACCCTTTGTCTCCTCAAGAAGTATGAGAAAATCATATATGGGGATTTTGCCTGGCATTTCTCTGAGAGGAACAAGTACTTTCAGCCTCCCATTGCCTTAACACAAATGGGTAAAATGTTGCTAACAGGAATTAACCTATGTATTATTTTTGACTTGTCATCTCCATATGGAAATGTATGTATTCAGCCTAAGATCTGTGCTCTCCACTTTACAATCCTCAACTTCTTTTCTTATTTGAACTTTGGAGCTGCTTATGTCCTGTTTTCTTCTCCTAGTATTTTCTTTCTGTTTGGCAGTTCTCAATTTAATGCAGAAACAGTGATGGTACCAAGGGGTCAGCCATCAGACTATTGCTTCCTGCTGTGAGCAGCGTTAAAAATTGACCATCTGGGGCTGAAGAGGTTTTGCTTGAAACCAGGTGCAGGTGCAGCAGAAAAATAAACAATATTTCCCAGTGCTTGCAATTGCACTGGGAAAAGAGTTTGAAAGAGCCTGTTTCTGTAACATTTCTCTTAATTTTAAAGAGTTTGAAAGAGCCTGTTTCTGTAACATTTCTCTTAATTTTCTAACAAAGGTCAAAAATAAAGTGAAAAATCAAAATGGGAAGAGATGTGAGAGGTACAACAGTAGGAGAAGGCTGAAAACACAGGGAAGAAAATTAACTCTGGCCACATGGGACCAACTCCAGATGTCTTTCTGCAAGTAAAAGTGTTGGAGTTCTCTCTCCCATGACTACCTGCACTGAAATCAGTAAGTTGCTTAGGTGAGTAGAGCGTGGGAATGAAGGAGGTTAGCCTCCCATGATGAAGAGAATCACAGGTAAACAGACATTAATGATCATTATTCTGACTGGAGTAGTTTTCCAAAGAAAAAGATTAGAAATACCTATTTTCAGTTATTTGGTAAAACCTCTAAGAGCAGCATTCATTAGCAGCACCTAAATGATAATGGATGGTTTTCCAGACATTGATATAAGAGAACTACAGCCTGAGGTGGGTGTGGGGAAGTCAGATGTTAGAAGAAAACCATAAACATCTCCCAGCTCTATAACTAAAGAAATTTTATTTATTCCAACTTTTTTTTTTCTTGTCCTTCTCAAATAACATTTATTACTTATAGAGGTGAAATTCCCTGTGAAATTAACGTCTTTCTGTTAGCATACCCAAAGGAGGCAGAGAAAACATGTAATTAATGTAAATGATAGCTCCAGGAAGCTTATTAGCATAGTGCTCATTTATTTCCCCAATCTCTGTGCTTTGACCTTTCCCAAAGGAAATGGAATATGTTCTGAGGAAATGGAAAACATCTTTAAAACAGCTTCATGTGTATTGCCTTGATGGTATCATCCTGACCTTTGTAATCAGGTATTGGTGATCAAGTAAGCAAATGACTACACATTTTCCTTCATTTGAGCAGTTATCCAATTCCTTGGGATCAGACATGGAAACCACAAGAAACAATGGCCATTTGCCAATATAACCAGAAGTTCTGTCACCAGTTCAGAAATTAATTACTCTAGGTTACCCACTTTTTCACAGAGGTGAGATTTTCATGTCAGGAAAGAAGCACAGTGGGTGTGGGGACTGCTTTTCCAGTCCTGAAGAATCAGGGGGTTTCATGCCTTTCAAAGTGTGCAGACCAAACATGGAAGGGAGGAATGGAAAGAGGTGATGCAGGAATAGATCTGCAATCCAAAATAATTCTGTGGAGCTAGACATTCAGCTGTGATGTGGGAAACAAAGACACAGATTCTTGCCCAAGGTCAAAACAAAGACTCGCATATTGGAACATCACCCCAAATTCTTGTCTTCCTCTGTTAAATCATCCCTTTTCAGAAGGAAATGGCAGATTAAGGAATCAGTCAGTGATCAGCCCTTAATCTTCCCTCCTGTCACAGGATACAGGAAATAAGGAAGTAAGGAAATAAGGGAAAAGAAAATCAAGATGTTGAGACAAAATGATAGAAATTTTCTCTTCTGTGCATGTTTCTATTACAAATATAACCCTAAATTTCTAAGAAAAAATGTTTACATATATAGGTATTGGGAGAAATTCTAAGAGTATGGAAAGATGCTTGAGGCACAGGAGAAGACATTTAATCCTAGATATTAGAAAGACTTTATGGATAAAAAAAGCTGTGGAAAAAAATAGTATTTGTTCTGTAAAGAACTGGAAGGAAAATGGAAGGGACAGAAATGAATACTCGATTTTCCATATTTTGAATGAACTGGAGGGAAAACAGCCCCCCCTGCTTTCAAGATATATCTGAAGAATCTCTAAGTTAAAGCACCTTATTTAAAACTACAAGAGAGAGAGATCTGGGGAAGTTTTGATGTCACAGGGTTTCTAATCTGAACCTCAAAGATGACCTAAAAGTACTGAGAGGAGTGGAGTGGAAAATCAGTTAGATCCTAAAAAACTGGTAAAAATCCAACTATACAAATGGCACAAGTGGCACAAAAGAGTAAATGAGCTAGTGAGTAGTGAGAAAGAGGTGAAAGAAGAAAGGCAGAGAATTACTTGTAAATCTGTATCTAGGTAAGTACTTTGCTCCATTTTTAGTCAACATTATGCTTTTATTTGCTGAGAATTCATAAAAATTTCACAGTGATACTAAAACTTAAAAAAACCCCAACAAAACAACAAAACCCCAAGAAATTAATACAATTCAGGTTGATTGCACTGTACAATTTTCTGGGCCTATCTTGTCATGACTCCTAATCTCAAAGTCAAGCTTCTCATTTCTGTACGGACCACCCCAGAAAACTGCTCCTAATATTTTATTGGAATTGAATATAACCCAGCACTGTATAAGGAAGAAATATTCATAGACCATATTTGAAGAACTTCAGAAATAGAGTTAAAAGTACATAACCTGGATTTAGCTATGAGTCTGTAACAAAGTTTTGAGACTTTTCTGAAATCAGCCATTCAACATAAAGGTGCCATAGATACAGAAAGCCCAAAAGAAGCCTTATCCTTTCCTGTAACCCTTTCACATCCCTGAAGGTGTCCACTTGTTAAACAAAATATATTTCCAGATCCTCATTTAAAATGTGTGCTTCAGCATGCAGTGTGTGGGCAGCACTGATGAACAGGTTTAAGAGGCTTTGTCTGTAACAGTTTGTTTTCCCTATGGCAATATTCTCCCTTTGACAGTAGATCTTCATGTAATTTCAAGCAATATCTTTCTGTCTTGATAATAAATGCACTCTGCTCTTTCTGGAGAGGACCTGCTCTTGTTCTCACCACCCCATATATATACAAGACCCTTTGGATAAGTCTTGGTGGACAAAACGAAAGGGATGTCCTGTTGAGAGCATTGCAAATAAGCATTGTAGTGTGCTGATTTTGGCTCACTCATTTCCCATTCCACCCTAACATTTGTAAATTAAACTCCTATTTTCAGATTTCCAGAGACTGTTCCAAAGTTTGATTCCTTTAATTATGACTTGAAGTAAAGGGTAGTGCATTCCAAGAAGCCAATAATTACCTGCAACATGTTATTACAGAGGGACTTGTGGAGAGCTGCAGCTATTGTGAAACTCCACGAGACATAACAAGAAGAAACTGCTGAAGATGGATCCAACTGGGCTGCAAATAAAGAAGTCTCAGAATATGAGTCTTCTTTCAGTACCATAGCTGGCATAACAGAATCAAACTGCAGATAGAACTGCCCTTTGAAAGCCTCACAAGGTAAATAAGGAGTGATTTCCATCAATGAAAAGAAGATGAGGAATTAAATTTATTTATTTTTAAGACTATCACATATATACTTGTCAGCTAGATTGCTTTTGACATAGGGAAAGATATCTTCAGTAGTCAAAAAACCTGAAAATTCAATAGGAAATACTTTCCTTAGAAGGGTCATGTGGGGTGATTTTTCTGCAGATCTTCCTGAAACAGAAATCTGCTACACTGTAATTTAAGTTTGGCAACTGGGCTCCTTGAACCTGATGATCCTCTCCTATGCTCTGTTTCCCTACATAAAACTCAGCACATTTTCTGATTTGGAATTCCCAGGGTAGATTGTGTTTCTCTAAAGGTAGATGTCAAGAACAAAGGAATTTGTGTCTGAACTAGGCCTCCAGCTATAATAGGAGATTCAAACAGTCATCTGGGGCTGGTATTTTGATATTTCACTGCAGCATGTTATTGGTTCATCATCACTCAGAATCAGAGTATGAACTATGACAGGACAACATCTGCAGTGGCTTCAGAATTGTCTACACATTGGCAGCTGTAAAGTGAATGTCATAGCTGGTAAAAAATAAAATAAATCTTAGTGTTTATCCCAGATCATCAGAGAAGGAATATAGAGATGAGGGCTCCTTAAGCAAAAATTGTGGAGTCAGGGACAAGAAGAGGGGCACACCAACAGATTGTCCAAATGCTGAGATGGTTCTAGACTTTATTGGTCTTTTTAATAAACTGTGGTTTTTTTGTAGAGTAGAAGTAAATATTATTATATTTCCAAAGTACAATTGATTTTCAGTGTTGTCCAAATTAGAGCTCCATATTTAAGACTAGGTTTATAATTCAACAGAAGTGTCAAGAATGAAATTTTGTTTAGGGACTACTTCCTGAAGGCACCCATTGCAGCAGATGTACTGTTACAGATCTGTGGTGGTAGAAGTGATCTTTGCTCTTTGCAAGTGCTTCAAGACATTTAGACTTAGGATCTGTGTGGATCCCACCTTCTCTCATCCCCATGGGCAGAGGGGTGTGCTGGTCTTGTGGAGCACATTTAAAGAACATTAGTTTTGGCGCACGGCTGGAAATTCTCTGTTGCTGGCAGAACTGCCTCATTAATTCACTTTAGGAAGAAACATGGACACTGCTGGATCTTGCTGATCCAACAGGATTCATGAGTTTAGAATTTGGTTGTGAGCACCCTGCTGTGTGTGTTTGCTGCCTGCCTTTGTCAGACTGCAGTGGGGAGCAGTGGAAACGTGGCTGTGCATGTGCCACAGCTGAGTGCTGCAGAGGAGAGGGGATTTGTGGCCCTGTGCCAGTAACAACGGAAACATGGCACACATAAAATGTCTTTGATGGCAAACCCAAAGATAAAACACAGGCAGCTCCCCAGAGAATGATGTACTTTGTCTGGTTCCCTAAATGTCCTTACAGAGCATTGTCCTAGACACCAAGCAAGCTCTCTACATTAAATAGTATGAACTCAGAAAAGCAAGTACAGCAACATTCATCAGCCAGTGGGAGAGTATTTTCAAAATACATGTGATTAGTTTTGACCTAGCAGTTCTGATCATTGAGAGGGGCTGATGGGAAAGTTTACAAATATCTTTTTGAAAGGCAAGACTGGGAAATGTAGTCTGTGAGGGTGTTGACTGTCATTTTCAAGAACTCCAGTAGAGGTATTTACTTTGCAGCACATTATAATTTTTCTTATGCTTCATATATATATAATTGTTCATTGATACATGATTACCTTTTCCATACATGTAGGTAAAAGACTCCTATTCCATCTCATGGTAACACCCTCTTTCTCCATAGGTAGCAGTTATCTTTGTTTACTCAAATTGATTAAATTAACAATTCCCAACCTATATTTACCATAGATATGCTAATAAAAGGTATTAACTCTTCTATAAACCTTATTTCATAGATGGCTGCATAACAATACTCTAAGATCTAAAAAAATCACAAAGCTGTCAGCCTCACTTGAAAATACTGGAAAAAACAAGAAAAAAAAATTATCAGGGATGCTTGGAATTCTTTCCACCCCAATAGTTACCAGTAGACTGTGTTTAAAGTGACAATAATAACCTGAGGCTACATTATTTTTTATAATGACAGTTTGTAAAATTTTCACACATTAAAATTCAGCCTGATTGAAATTAACATCTATAGAATTAACTCCAGCCTTTCTGACAACAGAAGAATTTTGCTCAATATTATAAGGTGGAAATAATTTTTATTCCTATCTGGGAGCTGAGGAAAACTTGCCAGCTTGCCACCTATGTGTCATCTTAAATGTTCTAAACAATCAATCAAATTGCATTAAAGATAGTATTTGAATACCTAAATCATTCAGTCAAAATATTTCATTATTGTGTTCCCATAGCAGTATCACCACTTACAGTTCAATCCTGTACATTTTTGTATTCTACCTCACTACAGCATTTTCTCTATAATTTTCTTCTTTTTTTGTTTGTAGTTTTTGTTTGTTTGTTTCTCTGCTTTGTCTTGTTTTGATTTGTTTGTAATAGCTCTCAGATTTAAAATAAAATAATTTCCAGTCACTACTTTTCCTAATGGTGCTAAAAACCTCTCTTGAATTCTTTGTTAACCTTTTGCTGCCATGAAGCACTTTAACATCTACTGATATTAGCACTCAGTTATTTTATTCTACTGCTTCACTCACAGGCTTTAAGCCCTTACAGAAAGAAGTAATGGTAGCATTGTAAAAGAAAAATAAAATTCTACTGCTTTAGGGAGACTATATTTTTCCTGTAGAGTGACTGAGTTGCACTCTAGAACGAATTGAAGTCCTAGCTTAGAAGGTTGATTTAAATCCACCTAAAATCAATGTTAAGAAATTAGCTTTCCCATGTTTCTATTTACTCAGTACTTAGAATAATCAATCCATGATATGTATAACTCAAGCCAGCAATGAAAATCACATTTTTAATTGTGTTATCAATGTCACATTCAAAATGTCAAGGAAGTCTGTCCTACCCTAAATCCACAGAGAAATGCATCTTCATTAGGTTTTTCTTTATCAATTAATTATTCTCTAGAGTACTAACAACTGAAAATGAAATGAAATGAAATGACATGACATGAAATTAAATGAAATGAAATTAAAGTGCTTTTATTTGCTTGATCCACTTCCCTGGTGGTAACTGAATCACTGTGTGTCAAGCACAGGGTAAACCAGGAGACCAATAAAAAGTCAGACACTCAGCTGTAGGACAGATTGTGGATATCAGATAAGCAGAGAACAAAAAGGAATATACAACAATATGACCTTAACAGAAAGAAGTTTTTAGGAGCCTCACATTTAGGTTGTAGGGCTGTGACTGTGGAGCTCTGCATAAGCCATTTTGCCTTCTGAATGGGAGGGAAAATGAGATGATGCAGCTGGTATTTGGATTAAAGTTGAATGAGTGAGATGCCTGCTCTTAGTACTTTTTGCACAAAGCTACTGCCAGAGACACTGTAAGAGGGGGATACAGTTCACCCTTGTTGCTTTTGAAAACCTCAACAACCTTTTCTGCCCCAGTGACTTCACCTCTTACAACATGGGAGGGACTGCTGACTCTACAGCAATAGACAGGAGAGTTTATTTTCCTCAATTTTTTGCTTTCCTACAGTTCCTTGCATTCTTTCATGCATGCTAAAATTCATTTGAATCAGAGAGGAGAAAAATGAAACTTAGAGGCAGTTATGCAAAGCTCTGTTTTTAAGTTCTCCACAATCTCTCCATAGGCCAACATCTCTGCATTTTCTTTACTTTATATGAAGCTGATGGAATTCATGTGTAGCTCTTCTAGTTTGGTAAGTATTTCCATAAATACAACAGTAATTAAATTCAGCTATTGGCAGAAGTATAGAAAGTGTAATGCTGCCAGAATAACTGAGTGTGCTGTACTGAAAATTTAACCTTTTGCAAAGGACCACTTTGAAAGTCTATGCAATAGCTTCAAATTTCACAGCTTTAAAAGCACTTTAATCCTAGTCTGGGAGGATCATTCATCTCCTGTTGTATATACATTCATTGTGCATATCAGTTCTTCCCAAAGCAGCTCCAGAACTGCCTGCCTTCCATGCTAGCCTGGTTTAGACTATAGGCTGCTTGGAACAGAAGTTACTGCAGTGCCTTTAAAGCAAAACCAACTACAAAATCAAGCCAACATCTAATTTAGAGATGTGACTTTTGTCTAATGCAAACAGACCTACAAGGAAAATATTTCCTAAGTGCTTTGCTGAAGCAAGGCAATGATCTGTGGGATGAAGATGACAGGGAATTTTCTGAAATTGAAGAATGCAGGCTGAGGTAGGAGACATGACGTGGCTGTCAGTAGCAACAGCTAGTTAGGATCAACCAGAGGAGTTCATTCCTCAGCCTCTGCATGCCAAATACAGCTCTTCTAAATGATAGAGTGGGAATTCCAAATAGAGCCTGGCCAGTCTGCTCGGATCTCACTGGACCGCAGTGCCAGCCATGGCAATTAGACTCACCAAGAAGGGCAGCAGTGGGAGCTCCCTCCTGTGCAAACCTTCCTTTGGCCATCTGTGGCGAGGGGGCTTGCTCCATTCACCCCATCCACCTCACATTGCTTCACTCATGCAACACGGTGGGATTACTGATTTTTATGCAGCCCCTGTATCACGGTGGGACTACTGATTTTTATGCAGCCCCTGTATCATGGTGGGACTACTGATTTTTATGCAGCCCCTGTATCAGAACAGTCTCTTGTAGCTGGTTTACCAGAATGCCTAAGGAGTTACTGCTTTTTTTATTCCTCAGCAGCCAATATGATATGTACCTCATATGAACCCACCAAGCTCACACCAAGGACTTATACCAAATCCTCTGCTGCACAACTTCTGCAGTAAGATCAGTTTCCTTTCATGATTAAAAAATCAGGTAATTAGTCACAAATAATAAAAATGAGGGCAGACTTAGCCATTTTTAAAAAAAGCTCAGTATATCAGTCTTTCAATTTTTTCTTTCTCCATGTGGAGAATACACATTCAAATAATTTAAATATAATTTAAAGATTGAAGGTTTTATGTGAGCTTTATGTGAAGATTTGTGTGAACAATAAAAATAGATGGAAAGCAATAGAAATGGAAATAAAGAAGTTGAATCTAATTGAAACAGATTTAAGAGCAATGTATTCTCCTCCAGCTTCTCTGGTAGAAGGAAAATAAAATTAGTGGGGATCTAGAAAAGGTGTAAAAGATAATGATAGCTCTGCTTCCTGCTCCTCTGCCTGCCTTCTTCTAAGAAATGTCTACTTCTTAGTCCAATGGCCTGAAGGTAGGGTAAGAACAGTTTTCTCCTTCAACAAAAGAAAGGAAAGAGCATTGAGTCCTTTGACCCCGGCTACAAGGATGTAGGGCTTACATGCCATCCTTGAACTTCCATATTTTTTATGACAGTTATTTCTATCATTTTGGCCTATATTCCAACAACTATGTTCTATCAGTTAGAATGACCTTTGCCTAAAGGGCTAAGAACCAACAACTGAGAAACACAATTCTTACGAGACCATGTTCTAGGTATTTGCATGGTCCTATAAATACATGTGTGTCCCTACCTATAATTTTGTGGGTGCGTGTCTGTCCCTACTGATTTTATCTCTTCCATAGGTGACTGTATTTAGAGATGTTAGAAAAAGAACTGCACCCTCAATAGCAAACACTTGAACCTTGAAGAATCATGAAGTGGTTTCGTGTCCATCCAAAATCAACTGACAAGGCAAGAAGCAGGAAGGCCATGTAGCCTAATTAAACTGTTCCAGGTTGAAATAATGACTGCACCAGAAACAGGTCAATTCAGTGTCCAGAACATTTCCTGTGTTATGACACCATCTAGAATCAGACTAGATCATTAAGTAACAGATAATTTTGCTGCCAATTGTTTCAATTTACCACATTTTGAATATGTGGTCAGTGTTTTCCTTCCAAGACTCTCCAGCTGCTGCTTACTTATCCACTCATGTTTTCTTTCCACATTCCTTAGCGAGACACAGAGCAGGGAGGTCTGAGGGATGCTTTGAGGTGAGCTACAGTGGCAGGGGGGTTGCAGAGGGTGTGGGTGCTACATGCACTGCTGCTGAGCTCTGCTTTGTACAGGTTCTACTGGGAAAAAAATGTTGCTGAAGGCAAAAGAAGCAGACCTCTGCAAAACAGTTTTGAATTTAATGGGAAAGAAGAGCTTTCAGATGAGTAGGGGAGTGGAGAGAAATCTTGGTTACACCTGCCTTCCCACCTGAACCCCGACAATTCTACCTCCAGGATGTCTATTCCAGTTTTGTTGATTTAAGCCTGAGGCTGAATTTTTTTTTAAAAAGTTTCCTTCTTCCTAGACTGCTGGATTTGGCATTTATTCAAAGGGCATTGGCCCACCCAATCAGCCTGCTGGGACCTTTCCCAATGAAAACACCTCTCTGCTGCAAGCCTGTAGTCACTTGCAAGTGAGTACATGGCTGAGGAAGCAGGGGGAGAAAGGAATTCCTCTGCTTTTTTCCTTTTGCAGCTTTAACTACAACTGTGCATGCTCCATTTCTTCAAACATTTTTGTTTCATGCAGCAGGAGAGGGCTGGCTGTGTGTCTATGGAAATAGTTTGTCAGCAACATGCAGTAATTCTTTTTTCCCTTTTACTAAAATAAAAATCGTGAGGCTCTTTGCAGTCAGGCATCATCCCAGACGATGAGAATGAGAAGCTAATCCAGAAGCAGGAGCTGTATGGCCAGCACCATTCCTCCATGGCACAAAGAAAAAGAAAAATAAAAAGGGAAACACACAAAAAACAACAACTGGAGCTCTGGAAAGTGGATTTGGAACTGTTTTCCCAGCTATCCACACCCCTCTTCTTCCCCTGCTTCCAGGCTGTCTTGCTCTCGGGGGCTGGGATTGCTCAGCAGAGCCTGTGGCCACGCTGCTGCTGGTGTCCTGCAAGAACCGTGACTGGAGAGAAGTGAGGATGACTGAGAGGAATTAGTCCTGCTTCATGCAGCTTTTCCTGAACTGTTTTTCCTGTCCTTAGAACGGGGTGAAGAAAAATTATTCATCTAAGTAACTGCCTAGTTGGGCTCCTCCCTCTGTCCATCCTTCCTTCTCCCCACCTCCCCTTTCTGTATTTTGGTGCGCAGCCCACTGACTACGTGGACACTGTGAAGCAGAGCCAGGGCAAGGGACACAGAAAGACACGTCCTCTGTCAGAACTCTTCATTCTTTTCAAAAAGCTATCTTAGATCTAGAAATTTTTCTTCCAGCTCTCCATTTACCAGGGAAAGAAAGGGAATTTAAGGAATAAAGGTTCAAAATAATGCAAATCACACTGAAGTTCCAGTGATTTCCCACATCTTCAGCCCCAGTTAATTTCAGTTTGACTCTATGACAGAAACATTTTCTTAGCACCATTTTTCACGTTTTTCCTTTAGCCCCTAATCTGTTAGACAATATTTTTTGAAAACTCAGATCATACCCCAGCACTTAAAACCCCTGCTGATTATTTTATACATAGCTTGATATGGTTCACTTTACCCAAGGTGAGAGATTGGGAATCAGTCTGGCCTTAATTATAAACACAAATCACTGTGGAAGTTTTTATGTAGATGTTGTGTTGCACTAAGAGCACTTTTAATTGTTACTGTCTGTCCTTTTGTCTTAGTCTCATCACCAAAAAAATATATGTGCTGCATGCTGAGGTAAGAAGTGCATGTAATGTGCATAGCAGTCTCAGGGGGCTTGGAAACTGTACTTGGAAAAGCAGAGTATGAGTGGGAGTGGACTGTGGACGACTGTGGGGCATTGGGGCATGAACATGTGATGGGGTGGTGTGTAAGAACAGCAGAGGCTTCCAGGCTGCTGAACACAGTGTCACACTGGGGGTTACTGTCTTCAGGATGTTTGGTGAAGTATTTAAGAAGGTGCCAAGAATGGCAAGAAGGAGGAACAATGTGATGGTTTGGCAAGTAACACAGAGAGAATTGATAATATGCTATCAGATGCAGGGGCCTTTTGGCACAACTCTGTGAATATCACCAGGATCTGTGGAAAAAAAGAAAGAAAACCACATAACAGCAGAAGTTTCTGAGAAATTCTGAGAAGAGGCAAAAGCAGGTAGAGGGAAAGAAAGATGCTTTAAAACATTACATTCTCTGTCTCTGTTGGATATCCCTGCAGTAATGAAAATAAGAAGCACTCAGCCCTGTTGCTATGGCTGCTTTGTTTTTTACGGGAAAGCAAAACTAACGAGGTATCTTCATCAGGGACCAATTTTGTTCTAACATAATTAGTACTTGTTCCTCAAACTGGAGGTACCTCGGGATTTAGGGCCATCTAATTTTCTTAAAATATACCTAACCAATATGGTTGGTGGAGTTATGTGAACTTCTTGCTCCACATTCCTCCTGCAGCTGCTCCTCCATCATTATCCCAGGTCACTTCTCTGTGCAGCTGGGATTAGTTACCTCAGGGAGCATTCCCCTACAAAACAACTGATGCCTTTTCTACTGGGAAAATGGGACACCTGCCCCAAATGGATCCAGTCCTTGCAAAGCTCCTACCACCTTCGTTTCCTGTGAGGAGAGGGGAGGGGAGGACTGGATGAAACTCCCTGGGCAGGTGATAAATAAAGGCTATAATTAAATAAATGCTTGAGGAAAGCAATAGAGTGAGAGAGCACATAATAGAGATAACAGAACTCAAACTGAGAAGAGTAGGCGGTGGAAGGGAAGGGAAGAGAAGAGAAAACGCTGGAAAAATGCAGAGGCCAGTATTGGGGAAAACCAGTTTCATTACAGAGCTGCTCCTGGGAAGTCAGCCAGAGTATGTCTGTAGGAGTCTTCATCTTTCTCTCTGACTATAAAACAATGCTAAGGCCTCATACAGCACCCACTTAATGAGCTTAACCAGTGGTAAAGGGAACATCAGCTCAGAGATGATTGGATACCAGCTAATCAGTTCCCCAACTGTGTGGTTGGAGATTCAGAAATTTCCATCTCCTTTCCTGTAAAGCCTATTGGCTTTCATTAACCCCTAATTATCCCAAGTATTTTTTACTTTTTTTTTGTGCTTCAATAGCACTCTGACAGTGCACCTACATCCCCAAACTCTTGTTAATTTTTAGTAGCCCTGCTTCAAATTTTTCCTTTTATTTTTATAACATTTTTTCTGATAATGTAAATTTGCTTTTGATATTGATAAAGAAATAATGTAAATTTACTTATTTTTCAAGACCACAGATCTTCCTTAGAAGAAGATCCTACTCACTTCCATTTAAGTTTTACCTGCAAGGGTCAAAGAATATGAATGAGTAAATTGGCCCCACAGAGGAGTAACACTGCTGAAATGATCCAGAGTCTGTAGATGTCTGAGCTGCATTCTGCAAATACAGCTTTGTAGTCTGAAGACCTGCAGTTTTTCATTGCTGTGAGCCTCAGGGCAAGTCAGAATGGAAAACCAGGACGTCATCTAGATATAAGAAAAGGACAGCAGCATTTTCTGTGCCTATTTTTTAAAAATCTATAAATTCTGGGACATATTCATAAAGCATTTTGAAATTTATAGCATACTTCTGGAAAACATAAATATTATTATTTAAATAAGTTTTGAGTTGAGTCTTTGCCACAAATCAGAAAGTAATATTTTATTTGTATTTATTTGTAAGTCTCTTGAAACTTTTTCTGATTTGCAACATGGACCCATCAGCTGATACTTATACAAATTTTTTGATTCATTTCTCAATACAGCACACTTATTTTAATACCTTGTAATCTTGACACAGGTCATCTGGTAGGACCAACAGAATGGTTTAGTGCACTGGGTCCTCTCTAGGTCCTCTGGAAAACATTCTGCAGGTGTTACAGTATCACAACCATGAGGCCTTTCAGCATTCAACAGGTTCCTGCTGAACATCCACACATTCGTTTCCAGATAAAATAAAGGGAGCTGGCATAAAGAACATGCCTTTAAAACCAGGACACTGCAGTGCAGAGGTGCAGGTGAGTGTCTTCTGGGGACTAGTAGCTGTCATGTCCTGGGGGAGTGCACAGCTGGAGGCAGCATCTAAGCTCAGGTTGTGAGGTCTGTGGCAAGCCCTGTGGTGCCTCAGCATCTCCTTGGACTACTGAGCCAGTCTTTTCTGCTCCCTCCATTTCATAGATCCTGGTGATGAGGGTCCAGCAGTCACGTGGATTGCAACAACAATGTCAGAACTCAATAGCTACATACAGACAGATCTGAGGTCAAGTCTGACTAAATGGGAAGCTTTTATCCCCAAAATGGAGCTGTATACATTTTGTATAAAGTGTGTTGGCACATGTCTGCGTGTATGTGTCTGTGAGTGTATGGTGTATGTATGTACATGAGAGACAAAGGGCTGAACACCTCTGGAAGGATGTTTGAGACTACACATTTGTTTTTTGTGTGAACAAAACCTCTAAAATTTAGCCTAGAAATGTTTTTTTTTTTTGTTATTAATGGTGCTCTAGCAATTTCCCTGTCAGAAAAAAAAATATCTATAGATACACATAAAAGTATCTATGTATTCTTAGGCATCATGTATGGGAAAGTGTATTTGTATGGTAGTGTTTGTGTCCTAAATAGATGCAAGGTGATGATGCACTTGTGAACCAAATGTAGATTTCGAGGATGAAGACTTGATGTGAATATGAGAAGATCTGGCAACTATAATAAATATTAATGGTGGTTTAGCTCTTGTCCTCTTTCTGAAATGCCATGTACCACCTGAGCTTCCACGGTGGTGAATTATCCTATGCCCCACCTGAAATTCTTGTACTGGACCTGAGATATGCAGCTTATGTGTCTTCTCCCTGTCCTTCCCAAGCTCAACAAGCAATGCAGATAACCTACAGACCAACCAAAGCATGCTCAAGCAGGATATGCAGAGTGCTGTGCCTCCTAGCTGGATGTGCTCACTGGATGGTGAAGAGAAACTGAAGATGTTCAATGCCAGGGAAATCAGGACTAGGGCAAGTGGGAGAACCCCCAAAAAAATCAACACACCTGGAGGGTCCAGAATTACCTTTAGCAGGGTAAGATGATGGAGGCACGATTCTGGAAGGTGTCACAGACAACTCATTAGCAAAGGAGAACAGTGAGCTGGCAGGAGGCATGAGCAGTGTGTAGGGAGAGGTCTTATGCAGAAGAGGCTTTCAGGTAGTGTGAGAGGAAACAGAGGAAGAGTGACTTGGGCTAAGGAAGAAACAGGTCACAATTTTAGGGTTGTAACATAAAAAATGCTGCACCTTGTACAGCCAAAATTATTAACTGGAGAAGATCTCCCAGATCTGCTTATACTTTCTGACTGAGCAATTTGTAAAGATGGATCATAAAAGGGGTGGTAGCCTATATCTTCCAGTTCTTCAGACTCAGAGACATAGTGCTGACCAAGGCAATTTCTCCTCTCTCAAATTCAAAGGAAGGTTCCTGTTGTTTATGAGGAAATCTCAGTCATTCTTGGTATTTATACTGTTCAAGGTACCCGTCACTTTGGGTGGGGTGTGGGTGCTCCATCTGGGATCTCTGTGGTGACTGTCAGTGAGGCTATGGATGCTGTGGCAGAAGGGTGCAGCTCTTTCCAGGCGAGGCTTCTCCTTGTCTGCGGTGCTCACGTCAAATTCATCCACGCTGGCCACAGCCTGTGCCAGAGGAAATCCAAAATTTTGGAGACTGCTCTTGGAGCTGGTGGCCAGCCCTCCTCCCCTTCAGGCAGAGGAGCAGCAGTGTGTCTATGGTGTGTGGGGCTGGTTTTAAAAAGGAGGAATGTGGCTGACAGGGAGGTAGGAAAACAGGAGAGGGACAGTCTGCAGGAACTGATAACAGTGTTCACCATCCTCCCTGAGTTTTCATACACCACAGAAATAGAAGTAATTCCTTACATTTCTGACTCCCCTCACTCACAAGCAAGCTAAGGGGCGGACATTTGCTTTCATAGCCAATCCTTTTTTTCATCAGTAACATCAGTCTCGCTCCTTTGCTTTCACAGTAGCAAGGCAGCAGGCTTTTTCACCTCTTTCCAGACTCCTCCTGCCTGACTTTTTCTGTTACATTTGATGCTGACCTATTTAACAGAACTCATTTTGGAATATCTGGAAAATTTCAGTAAGGGTTGACTTAGGATACCTCATTAACCCTTGAAAGACTTTTAAAGTGTCTGAACATACATTGCAATTGAAATCAAGAATGGCTTTGAATGAAAATTGTATCTGATTTTTACAAGGACAATAGCTTTGAAAAATAATAATCTTTTATGACTTCTCACATGGCAAAAACCAGGTGATATCAGAAAAAGAGTGTGTTTTAAACCTTGAGTGGGATCTCTCCAAATAAATCTGACTTGAAAACATGGCCAAAAAATCATTTGTACAATAAATTAGGCTCAAGTGATTTTTTTATTCATTCCATGGCTTTAATTCTGAAAATAAGATGGGCAACTGCTACTTTTTAAATTAATTCCTTACCTTGTGCTGCACAGCCTCCAACTTACTTGTCTGAGAGTGGGAAAAAACCCCACATACCGCTACTTTTGAAACCTCCCGACTGTACTTTCATATTCTCTTTTTTTCACCTAGTCTTTTTCAGTCTAACTGCCACTCTGTATTATAGGGTGTATCCAAATTCACGGAAAACCTCTGGCCAATTGTTTTTGAGGAACTTTCCTAAGGACTGCGCTGCTCTGTTTGGGAGACTGAGAGTGCCACGTCGCTCCTTCGTTATAAAGGCTGAGAAAACCATCATGGTTACTTCTGCAGTTCTTGATGTGGTTCTGGGTGGTAACTTCCGATGGCCAACATTGTTTTTTTTCCCCTTGGCTGCAAGGATATGGCATGATTGTACTTGCTGAGGAAACTATGGAGGCTCTGAAGTGCAAAACTGGATCACAGGGACCATCTAGTGTTCTCAGCCTGAACCACCACAGTAGCAATGCCTTGTATCTGTGTAACACAGATGTTAATGTTCTGCAGTCTGCTGGATTAAATATCTAATATTTCAGAGGAAGAAATCAAATACCACCTGAATACTATAGGTCAGCACAAGTAGTTTTCACCTGTTCTAAATGAGCAAAGTGAGTGGTCTTTTTAGGTGTTCTTCTCTAAATAAAATGAAAGCTGTGCTTTTCAATATAATCACAGAGAATCTATTCCTATTTTTCAGCTAATATATTTTTAAAGGCAAAGTAGAAAATACGTTGAGGGTGGAAAGGACAAAAGAAACTGGCTTTAGAAAGTCCAAAGTTTTCATCTTTGGCACATTCAGCACAAGGCACCACAGCCCAAGCTCCACTCTGCAGAGGTGCTTGGAGAGCAGCAGCTGAGATGCCTGGGCATGGATCAGGACATGCAGTGAGAGAAAGCTGAGCTGGACACCCGTGGGAGAGACATGGGGTTGCCATTAGATTTAGGAGTGACAAAATAGAGAATTAGGATGTTCCTGGGTCAGCTGAGGTATGGAGGAGAGAGAGGATTTCCAACATGCTGAAGTAGAGATGGGGTGGAGCATATCATGACTGCAGGCTGGGCTCTAGCTGGGCTCCTGAAAGGGAAAATGAGGCTGGAAACGAAGCTGTGAGGCAGGGCTGACGGTGTCGAGGCTGTGCTTGCTACAAACGTCATTCCCACCCACACCAGCCAGGGCTGAGCATATCCTGCTGCCCTTCCCCTCCACCACAGGGTACTGCCTTTTCTCTCCCACTCTCCTTTTGCAGACAGAAATTTGGCCCTTCAGAGTCTCAGGCTTTTGCAAAGGGACAGCAAGTTTGGGAATAATACCTGTTCTAAGAATATAAACATTATCTGTGTCTTGATCCCAAGCAGAAGTGCAGAAGTGTCTCTTTCCATGCCTGGACACTTGAACATTTCCAGAATTTAAAAGGTAAACGGGACAGAATGCTTTAGTGAATTGTGATAACTTGCCACAGTCCCACTTGAAAAGAAAAATAAGAGGCAGAGAGTCTTAAGGAAATAGAAGCGTTCAATCAATTTTAGTTTGCAGATAAGAAATTCCTCATAAGAACATCTAGAGGCCATGGAGGGAGGGTAAAAAGGAACACACTCCCCACAGGCCTGATTAATGGGGATTCTGCTGCACAGCAATTAATTTGGGTGATATTTTTTCACTGAAAAAAGAAGTCTTTGCACAATCCAAAAAATCTGTGAAAGTATTTTGTTTCTCAAAAAGGTTTAGCCTGCCAAAAAAAAAGTAAGAAAGAACTGGCAGAATATTTCAGAAAATAGGAAAAAATGTCAGTAATTCAAAACAAAATTAATTTCAAAATCTATTTCTACTTGTATATCAACATTATTAATTTTAAAGGAATTTAAATAATGTCCAAAACCTAAATAAATATTTTATTTCATATCAATCCAAACAACTGCTCAAACAAAGAAGAATTTTATGCAGTATTTTTCATCTTATACACCTATAGTTGCACCTCTTCTTTGTGGTCTAGATGTAACCCTGTGTCATTCTCTGACAGAATGAAAGCCTGGACATGTCTTAAAACCCCCCAAGTAATAGGAGAGACTGAAGTGGGAAAAAAACTGTGAATTTCTGTAAAAGTTTCCATGGAACAGGACAGCAAGGCATAACATTTATCCTGTGTGAGATGGAACAGTGTAAGAAATACTTCAACATTTTTCTAAAGTGTTAAAATCTCACCAGAATATTCCAAGCATATTATTTTACTGTAGCTTTATGAATTGCACTTTTCTGAACCTTCACCATGCCAGCACATGCTCCTGAAGTGGGAAACTTACTCTGATTAATTGAGATAAAGACACAGTTTTCACTCCAAGTCAAATTGTTTGTGTTCCATAATCATGAGCAGGGCAGGAAATATATTGTGTTAAACTCAACAGTAAACACATTAAGGTGAGATATATTAATAGACAATAGACATTGTCAGTGTCTCCACTGTATTCATTTAGTAAGCCACAAATGATGATTTTTAATTACAGCACATAAATGAATGGAACACCCTATTCCATCCATAGTGATGTGTGGGCTAACAGAAAAACTAAATTTAGAGTTCTTTTTTAAAAAAGCCTGGAAAATTAGCTTTTTTTTTTTATTTCAAAACAAAGAAAAAATGGGTGAAAATGAAAGGAGCTTCAGTAAGATGTAAAGTAAAAAAAAAAAATTAAATTTAAAAAAACAACAATTAAAAAAACTCTGTGTTGGGACAGGCACAACAACAATGGTAACCCTGCTGTTGGGACTGGCACTGTTTAACATCTTAGCTGACAACATGGGCAGGGGCAGTGGGATTGAGAGCACCCTCAGCGTGGTCACTGACCACAGCCAGCTGTGGGGTTTGGATGACACACTGGAGGGAAGGGATGCCATCCAGAGGGACCCTCATGGGCTTGAGCACTGGGTCATTGAGCTTCATGAAGCTCAACACGGCTGAGTGCAAGGTCCTGCACCTAGGGAGGGACAATAAATACAAATATGGGCTGGGAAGAGACTGGATCAAGACTGGATACCTGAGGAGAAAGACCTGGAGATGTCTGTGGACAAAAAACTCAGTTATGACTTCTCAGTGTAAGCTTGCAGCCCAGAAGGCCAGCTGCATCCCAGGCTGCATCAAGAGAGGAATGGCCAGCAGGTCAAGGGAAGGGATTCTGCCTCTCTACTCTGCTCTTGTGAGACCCCCTCCTGCAGAGCTGTTTCCAGCTCTGGGGCCCTCAACACAGGAAAAGCATGGGTCTGTTGGAGTGGGTCCAGAGAAGGGCTGAGAGGCCTGTCAGACAAGATGAGAGAGTTGGGGCTTTTCAGCCTGGAGAAGAGCAAGTTAAGGGGACACTCCACAAGAAGCCCCCCAATACCTAAAAGGTCCCATAGAAGAGCTGAAGAGGGACATTTCAGAAAGGCACATAGTGATAGGACAAGGGAAAATTACATTAGGCTGAAGGAGGCTGTAGGTTTAGATTAGATATTAGGAAGATGTTCTCTACCGTGAGGGTGGTGAGGCACTGGAATTGTCTTCCCAGAGAAGTTGTGGATGCCCCATCTCTGAAAGAGTTCAAGGCCAGGTTGGATGGGGCTCTGAGTAACCTTGCCTAGTGAAAGGTGTCCCTGCCCATGTCAGAGGTATTGGAACAATATGGTCTTTAATGTCTCTTCCATCCAAAACCATTCTAAACTACTTTCCTTTAGAATGAACAACAAACTTATTTGGAGAGTAATATTTAATACCTAAAATTATTTCTCTGGTGAAGTATTTAATTTCTTAAATTAGACCTTTGGTTCTGTACTTAGTACTGTTAGACCATCTGCTGTTGGTTTTGAGCTGGTGTGCATCCATCACATTGTAATGAATAGGTGTGACTGTGTTCTGTTCAAGTGGTCTTTGTCCATGCCCTCCCTCTTCCAACACCACAGCTCTGCCTACTCATCCTTTATCAGGCAAGGAGCAAAGCAATCCTCAAAGCATACAGGGTGGCCCGTGTTGACTGGCTTTCCTGGGGTAAATACCTCCATGAAGTCACTAATTTAAGTCTTCTTCCTCCAGGTGCTTTATCAGGAACTGTCTGGCTGACATAGCTGCCATTCCTTCAGATCTTGCAGAGATTACTTACCAGTTCAGAAGTTACTGGAGGAAGACCCAGTCACATGGAAAAAAGCTGTTGCACACACAAACTCATAGTTTAAGGAAAATAGGTCTATGATAGACGTGAAAGTAAGCCCGCTGCAGATGCCCAAGTGCCCTGGCACACTGTGCTGGTGTCTAGATCCCACAGTCACTTTTGTTCAGTGTAAATGTGCTCTTTCCCCAGAGCTCTCTACAATTACCTGAAAGTGGGTTGTATTAGGTGGGAGTCTGTCTCTTCTCTCAAGTAACAAATGATAGGACAAGAGGAAATGGCCTCAGGCTGCACCAGGAGAGTTTTAGATTGGATCTTTGGAAATATTTCTTAAAAAAGAGTTGACAAGCTCTGAAACAGGCTGCCCAAGGAGGTGGCAGAGTTGTCATTGCTGGTGGTGTTTAAAAGACGTGTAGATGTGGCACCTGGGGACATGGACTAATGGTGGAGTGCTGGGTCAAACTATGGGACTCAATAATCTCAGAGGTCTTTTTCAACCTAAACAGTTCACTGATTCTATGATTTCTCATCTCCTCCTCCTTTTGTCTGCTGGCACCAGCACTTACGTGGTTCAAGTTAACAAGGTCACAGAGGTGTGAAAGCTGAAAACAGGCTTGTGTGCTGGGTTGGATGCCCAGGGCTCTCTAATTAGCCTGAATTTACTTCAAAAGAACTGTTTTCCCTGTAGTGGCCATGTTTTGCCAGACCAAATAACTTGAATTCTTTAGTAACATGGCACAAGGGGCGTTTTTGGACTGAAGTTCAGACACCTCCATCCATGTCAGAACTCTGTGACACTTTAGAAAAATCTCTGCAGCGTGTGTTGAAGGAGGAAGAAAGGAGCGGGGATGAGGAGAGAAGCTCTGCTAAAAGGAGGTTGGGCACATACAAATGCAAAATACAAGTACAGCTCCTGCTGCAATTGTGCAAGTGTGCAGTTTTTGCTGCAATCTTGCCTTTTGAGCTATGAGGGCATGCTTGTGCTGTGCCCCTGAAGGCCATGGCAGCATCCCTCTTCAGCCTGTAATGATGGTAACCACGGATGAGATGAGGCTCCCTGATTAGCTATATGATACAATGAAATTTGTCCTTCAGAGCTGCTGTTCCTTACTTTTCCTAAACAGCAAACTTCTGAAGACCAGATTTGAAGCAGCTGGACTAGTAAGTATTTCCTAACAGAAATACTGGGTTTTTTTCCTCTGTCTTCAGACTTCAATGGAACTGAAGTCCAAACTACTGTGCTTTAAAATGCACAGCTTTGCTATTAGCATAGATGCTGTGAAGATGTGTGTATTCTTAGACTGTTTTTTTAAAAACAAACACAATGTTTTATAGCTGTGACTGCTGGTACCTTAATGTACCTTCAAAGGCAACCAATATGTCTATCTTCAAGAAGAAAAAACTATCACACACATAGAGATCTCTATTAGTGCTTGTTTTTATGTTTTTCTTATAAACTTTGTATTTTTTTTTCTTCTCATCATATAAAATTGTGATAAATGAGAATGAAGCATATGGTTTTCCTCTGTATATGATGAATATTAGCAAAGTAAAATACAAAGCATCAGTCTCAGAGGTAATGGACTAGTGAAAATCACAGGGATTTAAATAAGGAACTATTTACAGCAGGTATCGCAGGCCAGAATATTTTCCTGTTTATCTCCACACATGAATCATTTAACACAGATCAAGGGAGTTATTCCAGATTTTAAATCATATTATGAAGATCTAGATGTTATCTAGCATCAAGTTATAATAATGACAGAATTATAAGCACTTGCAGTAATGAAAATAAGAGTACTCTTTTGTTGTAAAAGCACACAGCTTTCCTCTGTGACTTTGATTTTTGCAAAACATTTAAGGAAAGGATGTATATGAAACTCTGCTGGTTTCAGAGCTTAAATGTCAGAGAAAAATGCATTTTGTAAAAGAAAGGACTGACTGAGCCTCTGGCCAATTAACTAATGAAACTCAGAGTAACCCCAAACAGTACTTAACTCTCCTGGCAAACATGGTGATTCCTACCTCCGATTCTCTTTCCAGTCTTAGAGGGTTGCTGGAATAATTCCTTTTCCTGACATGCACCAGTTTTAATCTTGCCATAATGTATTCCTAGCACCAAAGTGCTATGAGAGTTTGTGTAGTTATCAGCAGCACCACATGGTGTCCATAGTGCTAAAGGAAAGAATTCATACGAAATGCAACTTGAAATATTTTAGCAGTGGATTTTATTTTATTTTTCTTTGAAACTGACCACACTCAGTGAGAAAGAGGGAGAAAGCAGTGAAAGTAATACAACATTTGCTGCTTTCTAAAAGGTGCATTACAGGAAAGTGTCCAGGGATGAGAACCCAGAAACATGGAAAGATAGGGCTTGGAGGGATCTCAAAGGGTCGTCTAGTACTGCAACTTTATCTATGTCATTCTCATCAAGTATTTGGAAAAAACACATGAATGATGAAAGAAGAAGATATAAAAGTAAGATTTCCCTACATCTTCAAGGAATTTCTTCCAGGGTTTCACTTGAATTAGCACTGGATTTAGTTTTTATTTTTTTTTACATTCAGTCTTTCTTGCTCGATGTCCCATCACTATGGACTTTGAGACCAAATCTTTCCTTTACTCTTTCACCATGCTCCTTTGAATTTTGTCCATTTGGTCCACATCTTTCTTGAAGTACAGTGACTCAGACTGAACTCAACTCTTCAAAGGAGACCTTACCTGCTCTGAGCAGAGCAGATGTAATGACTTTTGGTCTTTGCTGGCTCAAATTGTATGTTTCATTGTAGGGTAGTATTTGTATTTCCTTAATATTTTTAATTTTTATTCATGTTTCCATCTCTAAAAAAAAAAAAATATCCCCCTTTTCTTTTTCTGTGTAACAGACAAAAGTTGGTTTCTTGTCCAATTAATTTTTCTGGATCAAATGAAGTACCTCATCCCTGCACCATGATTTGCCAGAGTTTTATCTCCAAATTTCAAGGGTATGATTAACTCTAATCTTCACAATGACTGGTGCTATTCTCAAAGCAGTCATGTCTGCAGATCCTGAGCACCAGCGATGATATTAAAGATATCTGAATGCAGCTGAGACCTCTGCAGGACTTCACTCAATGCAGTCTTCCCTTCTTACAGTTAATCACTCACAGTCACTCTCAGGGGATGACTTTCCACTCACTCTCCAATAGCTTAATCTAGGCTACTCTTGCCTAGTCTGATGGTGGATTAATTAATACTGATTGCAATTTCCTGTTTTTTTCCTGTTTTGCTTGGTTTTTGCTTGTTTGTTTGGTTTTGGTTTTTCTTTTTGTTTTTGTTTTTTTGTTTGTTTGGTTTTTTTTCCCTAGAGACTTACAAACAGTTTGTTGGATGATGACTGGCATTTTTTTCAGGTTAACTGAGGTTTTGATACCAGGGTTTTTTATTCTCTGGCTCTTCCTTTTTAATTTTTTTAAGATAAGCATGTTTTATGCTAATGAATACCACATTTCTCCTTGAATGACTAAAAATAATTGTTAGCAGTGCAGAGAATTATCCAACCAATTTTAGGTATTGTGGGATGTAGTCATCAGAAACAGATGAATCAAGTATATTAAATACTTAAAGATGAGGTCTTTCTTTCCTGACACATATAAATTATTCTACTTCACTTGATAGTGCTCTTTTTAATGAAGAGTATCTTAGTATCTTAACTGATTCTTCCCTTTAACTTTTTTGGGGGGCATGTTTTGTGTAAATTGCAGCTCATTCCTTGCCTTTCCAAGCAGTTTTGCTATAACTCTGTATTAATGCCTGGTAGCTCAGACTTTCTTTTTGTTTTTGCCTGATAACTGAACTCCATGATTGTTAAATTTTTTGTCAAAATGATCTTATATTATACTTCCTATCCACAACTGGATAATTAACACCTACCATTAATAATAATTACTTATTCTTGTTCCCTTCTAGATTTTTCTTTTAGCCCTGAGAAAAGGTGTTATAAAGAAATCCTTATCAGCATCATGAAGTCTCTATTTTTCTCTTTATTAATCATCACTGACAAACTTTCAGCAGAACACGCTAAATAAATCAAAGTATTTGTATCTATCTTTGACTTAAAGGGCAAATTTTGTTTCCTTTTTGCCTTGCTTCTAATTTCTGAACAATTTATTCCTTTGTGGAATAATATTTGTTCACATAGGTCATCTCACCAATTCTCTGCCAAGCTGTGGCTGTGTGCAGGTTCAGGCACAAATGACTAAACCTGCAGGAAAGCAGGAATGGCTGACACAGGCTGAAGACCTGTTACAAAATATGTATCTTAATCCCAGGTTTCAGTCTCTGTTCCAAGTCATGGTTTGGTATCCTAATTCTCATTTACATTTCTGATTTGTCTTGGCACTTCAACTGTGTTTATGCACTTCTCCTATTTAACAAGACTCTCAGTACAACTGTTATTCAAAAAGAAATTTATCCCTCATTTGGAACTACACTTGCACTTAATGGACAAATTATTTGCATGGATAGTTTGCACATTATTTAAGGCCTGTGTAAGTCTATTTGAGATGTGCAATCATTTAAATTATAAGTAAGGGATAAAAATAAAGTGAAACCTGATCCTTCTGTTCTTAATTCCTGTAAATAGCATGTATATCCTCTCGATCCATGCTAAGAGATGCAGAGCAAGGTCTGCAGATTTATGGCAGGATTTTTGCTCCTTCATGAATAATAATAAAATTATTTGTTTTATTAGTGTGTTGGTGGTTGAATGATTTTCTTGCTGATCCTTTAAAGACATACATTTTCTTATGGAGTTTTTCTGTCTTTTGGGGGTCCTTCTCTGGTACCTGGAAGATAAAGATTCAAGATTTATTATCAAAATTTTTGTAAAAATACATTATTTAATCAGCCACCCACAACACATTCACAGCTGAAAGCTTGATTTTGGAGTGGTGTGAAAATAGTAATGAGGAGAATTATAATAAGAAAAGAAATCACTGACAATAAAGCTCTACTAAAAATTCTGTGAAAGTCAAGCTACTAAATTCTTCCTGTCACACTCCACTGCCTTTGTAGGGAAACTTTTACTCTTTAAAGTATTTTCAAGAGTTGAAATTAATAGCCAGTGTCCTTTATGATGACAGACACAGTATATACCAAGCCATTGGCTGACTGGGGTGTTTGGTGGGGACATGAGCTGGGTGTAGAAATGACTTTCAAGTTATGGGGTTTTTGTATAATCACTGAAATCACCTAGAGTAGGATGGATTGCCACCCTTGGAAGATGTTTGCATTTCCTATACTCTTTTGATTAGATTGAAGTGCATGGCCTTTATTTGTTTATTGCATCTTTACCCATGGGCAGTAGTGACAAATCCCACATCACACACTTTGTCTCCAACATAAGCCCATACTTAACAAACAAAAGGTGAAACAAAAAGGCACCATGCCAATCTTTCTGTCACATAAAAACAACTACCCTTGTCTCAGTGCTGACCTCTGAGAAACAAAAAACATGCTGCAATTGTTAGTGCAAAATATCTGACTTCTCTGCCCTTGGCTAATTCCAGTGGGCCACCAACACCAGACAGCAGTTGCTGGGAAGAGGTGGTCCTGGCAGCAGCAGGGGGCAACTTCTGTAAAGGTTATGGTGTGAAATGGCTGGGCTCTGACTACTTTGAAACTGCTTTTAGATGATTTTTTTATGTCTGAACTGAGGCACTGGAAGAATGAAGGCTCTATTGAGCAGTGTTTTATGTCTTTATACATCCTGTAGCGCAGCAGAGCCATTGTCAAACATCAGATGGTCTGGGCACATTTGTGAAACCAAGCCATCAACCAGACACAACTATCACTGCATGGTGGCCCAGGACCTGAATCAAAATACTTCAGAGAAGGAAGGGAAAGGGAAAGGGAAAGGGAAAGGGAAAGGGAAAGGGAAAGGGAAAGGGAAAGGGAAAGGGAAAGG
>NC_031769.1:23749746-23844452 GCF_001522545.3 Parus major | reverse complement strand
AACCTTTTCAGACTGTGATGATGCCCAAATCCTTGTTTTGATAAGGACTCTGAAGTTCTGAGTAATGAAAACAGAAGATCTTGAGTCCAGAACCATCAAAGTAATTATATACCCACCCAAAATCACTTATGCATCTTGGAAATATTTTGTTTGCACTCTGTTTCCAGAAGTATAACATACAAAATAAAGTTTATTTCTAGTCTTATATAAATAAAAGCAATACATTTTTAAAAAATCAACACAGAAATCATATTGAGCTGGCTTATATTTCTTGATTTTTCCATATGTTATGTATACTTTGCTGTTTATGGCAATAGAAGCTCACTACTTTTCACAGCTGCATTAACCTGCTGTAAAATTTGCAGTCTGGCATATCTGACTATATTAAGCATAGTGTATTTTCCATAAATTCATATGCCTTTTAATTGTTGAATTAAATTAAGGTCTCATATAAAACAGCACAGTGGCAAAATAATTCCAGGGTGTTTTTGACTTCCATATTTTATGAACATTTCTCTGATATTTCTGCTTGAATGATATCACTCTGCTTTCTAAAGGCAAATATACACTGATGGAACTTTGGTTCCATCTTCACACATTGTGAATGGAAAGATGGCACACTCTGCTGGCAGCACTCTCCCCAGGATTTTAAAACAATGCTCTGAGGAACAAAGCAATTTCAAAATGACTGACTACAAGGTTATTCAGAATTCATTGCTCATTGTCATCATCACAGTGATTCAGAAGTTGTTTACAGCTATTTCTTAAAATTTTAAATTGGATTAACTTACAGCCACAAAACGCATACGTAAAACATTGCAGATATTTAAGATACATGGTTAAAATGCAAAGTTTGGCGTATAAGTGAATCTTTCATGATTTTGGGGAATACAATGCAGTCAGCAGAAAGACTCCTCTTATTGTTACAATGCTCAAATCCGGATGACTTGGGAAATTTAACTCCAAAGTGACTGGATGTAGCTCTCATACAGTTTTATGAGAGTTTTGTATTTAACTGCCTTCCTGAGGCTGAGAAGATTGATTTTTATCAGGATTTTACCTTTTCCATGCAGGATATGCTCTGTTTGAACCACAAAGAACTAAAAGTAGAGTCACCTAACTTCAGAAAGCCTCAGAGTAAAAATTGGCTCCATCAAAAAGTAGCCAAGTGGATTAGGACAGTAATTTAAACTTCATGAGACAAGATGAAAATGACTGCACTAAGAAGAATTCAAGGTACTCCAGTCAGCAGGTTGGGATCTTTTGGTCCTAGGTAACTCATAAATGATTCAATTTATTTAAGCTGCATACACTCAAGGTGTTTACAATCTTTCCCACTTCCTAGTAGATCTTAATTTTGTCCCCAAGATTGCTTAATCAGCTTAATTGGCCTGTGCTTAATCTTTATCCTGCAGCTTGGTCTGAGCTTGCCTTTGGATGTGGGAGAATTTTAAGGACGCAGTCATGGAAGCATTGATCCTCTCTACATAACAGCTCACATTTTGCCCCAAGAACCTTCCCTTCCTTTCCCTTCCCCTGCTGTCTTTGTCATTCAGTCCTTTGAAAACCAGCTTTACCTCGGGATGCTTTGGGAGACATCTCAAGAAAAAAAGCCCACCAGTTTTGTACTAAGCAATGGAATCCACAGACACCAGAAACTTACCCATAGGTATCTGAACAATAATTCTTCTGCCATCATTGGCTGCATTTTTCTATAATCATGGTCCAAAAAAAAAAGGTGGTTTTTTTTTTCATTTCAAAAGGGCTTCTCTTGGATGAGAGAAGTTTTGTTTTGTTCCTTCTCTCCAGAAGATAGTTCTTTCCCCAGAAGATCCTGAGGTGAATAAGCTGGCAGTGGAATTATTCTATGGCACATTTTTGTGTCTCCTGATGTCCTCCAGTTGATCATTTTGCCCAGGAGATAGTGATAATAATATGTACCTCAGGGTGACAAGCTGTCTTCTCCATGGACATGTGTGTGTTTTGTTTCTTTACAAAACCTTACCATCTGAGACCTATTGCAGTGAACCACAGGATCCCACCCCACAGTGAATTTCAAACTCCATTCTGGTTTCCTGGTGGCTTTTACTTTTATTTCTAGGATATATCACTTGGAAACTGCTTCAGACTAGCTACCATGTCATGTCTCTATAAACAATAAAAAAAAAATCATAGATATAATCATTAATTGCTACATGCGATTAAAAAGATAAAATATTAACTTTTTCTCAAGCCATCTTGAAAATTTGGACCTATAGCCCAAGAAATTTCACAGCAGACAGATACCACACAATCATATGGATCCTTCATGTTGCATGATCACAATACCAACATATTAATTCTGTTTAATGGTGCATAGCTGCTCTTTGAAATATTTGTGGGGTTTTTTTTCCCAGTGAACATTATTTATATCATAAATACCACCAACACACATATTTTTAATTGGATAATTACTCTTTAATTGGATACTCTCCTCTTGCCACAGAATATTTTTTCTTACATGCATCTCAGTACTATAAGAAACAAAGAGGTATCACTTGATTGATTTTATGAGATGTTGAGCACTTGATTTCAATGAGAATTTCAAGCCCTTACCCCTCTTGAATAGGGGAAGTGAAATGGATTTTGGCAGATCTTGGCCTGCTAGGGAGACAGATTGGCAGAGTCCCTTGGGGCAAAAGAGTCCTGGAAAGCTGGACATTCTTCAAGAAGGAAATCCGTAAAGCACAGGAGCAGACTGACCCCATGTGTTGAAAGTTGAGTCATCAGGAAAGAAGCCCAGCTGAACAGAGAATTTAGTCTGGAACTCTTCCTGAGCTGCAAGACAGGTATGGGTAGAAGAATGGAGTTCCCATAATCCAAGGGGAAAGGGTCAGAGACGTGCTGCAACATGTAGACACACACAGAAGACTATGGAGCTGGATGGGAACCACTAAAGGATGTTGAGGGAGCTGGCAGAAGTGCTCACTGAGGCACTTTCCATCATTTACCAGCAGTCCTGGCTAACTGGGGAGCTCCCATGACACCCATTTACAAGAGGGGTCAGAAGGAGGATCCAGGAAACTCAGGTCTCCCAGCCTGACTTCATCTCTGGGAAAGGTCATGGAGCACTTCATCTTGAGTGCCTTCACATGGCATGTACAGGAGAAGCAGGGGATCAGGCCCAGCCAGCAGGGGTTTGTGAAAGCCAGGTCCTGCTTCACCAGCCTGTTCTTGTATGCCAAGATGACCATCTTAGTGGATAAGGGAAATGCTGTGAGTCTACCTGGACTTCAGTGGAAGCTCTGGAACCATCTCCCACAGCTTTCTCCTGGAGAAACTAGTCTGGAGAAGAGGAGGCTCACAGGAGGGTGACAATATCACTGGGAAGGAGGTTGTTGCAAGGTTGGTCTCTTGCCCCAAGTAACAAGAGGAAATAGCCTTAAGTTGCATAAGGGGAGGTTTAGGTTGGATGTTAGGAAAAATTTCTTCATGGAAAGGGTAGTTAGGCACCAGAACAAGCTGATCAGGGAAACAGGGGAATCATCATCCCTGGAGGTATTTCAAAGATGTGTAGATGTGGCACCTAAGGACATGGATTATTAGTGGACTTGGCAGTGTTAGGTTTGCTTGAAAATCTTAGAGGTCCTTTCCATTCTAAACAATTCTATGATTCTAATTTTGTCTGCCACTAGCTGGAATGCATAAGACATTTTAATATGAAAGAAACAAATTATGCAGGTTGAGAGAAGTTAGACAAGTTAATTGCATCCTTCAGTTTGTAGCATCCACGTAGGTCCTAATTAAGCAAACAATCTTCTTTCTAGAGGTTATGTTGTGAGGGCTGGTCTCACGTGGTACTTTGAGTAAAATGCTTAAATAATTTGAAGATCTTTGTACTAGTATTTGGAGCTCAGCTCATTTTCACCTGCAGATCTCCCCACTAAATATGAGGGCCACTGAAGTATCTGAGGTGAGGATAGTTCTGACAATCACATTCAAATGTGAATATTTAATAAGATGTTAGGAATGCTTAACAAGAATCACAGCAGAAGCAGGGACATGCTGTCTTTCTTTCCAGGGGACAGTAATCCCATCTGGAAGAGATCCCATGCAGTGCCATGCGCTTCACCTGTGCACTCAACTAACCCTGGAAAGTGGCCTTGTAAAACATCAACGTTTTCTGCACTCTCTCAGCTGTCACTTTTCTTTCCTGACATATTTAAGTGAAATTAATATGCTAAGTCTTTTTGCACTAGAAGTTGCTGTTACCTAGTTTTTGTTAGAAATGTAATGTGCTGAATGTGTTTTGTTCAGTTAGCATAATGTCTGGTCTTCTGTGCACAGCGTATTTAATATTCCAGAGCACACTGAAGTTTCTCACATACAGCAAAAGTCACAAAAGCCAGACACTGATTTATTTCCAGTAAGGTGTATATGTATATAGAGACCATTCTGGAGGAATTACATTGCCCAGTGTGATTTGTTTGATCTTCCTGTAGGACAAGATGAAACCAAGCTACACTAATTATGTGAGCAACTGAGAAAATGATAGGGTTTGTTAAACTGAAGGATTCTAAGAAGGAATCATAATGTTTACATTCTAATAAGCCATTAGAAAATTATGGTGAGATATTTAACAATATGTTTCATATGTGAAGGGAATTAATTACTATGTTGACAGTGATTTAAGGTAATACAGCTAAAGAACAGATGCAGGTCTTGTTGCCTTATCCTCTCTTTTCAGTCTGCTGTTCTAAGAAGACTGATGCTCCCCTTCAAACTGTGGCCTCTCACCCCAACACAGCTGTGTTGCCACACCAAACTGTGGGACCAAGTGTTTTACTGAACCCAGATCCTGGGTTACCTGATAAAGCACCCTGACAGAGTAACCTCAGAGGTCAGGGCTGGAGGCATTTGTTATCCCGATGACAATTTATGGGGCTGTAGACTTGCCGTTCATGTCTCAGGTATTTAACAGATGGAAATTAAGGGGAAGTAATGCCCCAGCCCCCTACATTCTGTTCTCTGACCAACCATCCAAAGTGCTTCTTTACATTTGTAAAGCCAGACTTAAAAACTTGCCTGTGTTTACAGACTAAATTTTGTTTCTTTTAGAAAAGGAACATTCAAATACTCTTCACTGCTGTTATTGACATCCACATTACACTAGTCACTTTTTAAAAAAAAGCTAAAATGTGAACAATATAAGCAGGTGAAGAAACTTCTTCAGAATAAATGAATCACCTTAAACACCTATGGTTTTATCTCTGTGGTTTTGTCTTTTTCTCTAACACAGAGGAACCTGAAGTTATTCATTTGTAAAAAGCAGCTTATTAAAATGTAACACTGAAAATGCAATTTGCCACTAGACGAAAACCAAAGAGAAGGGAAACAAAGCACAGAGGAACATAAAATAGTGAGGTACTCATTGAACCATTAAAAGCAAGTCCTCTGAAACTGCCTACAATGTTAAGTGTTTTCCTTGACAGTGTTAATTTGCTGCAGAGATAATGGGGTGTGAGACCCTTTATGGAGTACTTGTGTACTGGTATGGGCTGCATAAAAGAACGGTGGTGAGAGGGCTGAGAGAAGCAATCTCACCTTGAGCTGGCAATAGTCCTGCTAAAACCCTCTAGCTAAACTAAAACCCCTCTCCAATCAATACTTCTGTTATTGCATCCGTGTATATGTTATACAGTACATGTGAATATGTGTATATTGTGCAGCACATCCTTGCTTGTGCTGCCCTGCCTTCACTGGACCTAGCTGGAATAGTCAGTGCAAAACACTTGAAATGCTTACACAACCTGGTCTTGTAATATTAGGTTTTCATATCCACAAAAATCTTAATTTTTCATGCCAGAATATCTTTTCCATCAAAATTCTGTTCCTATTTTGTTCTAAATTCAACTCAGAATAAAAAAACTGTTTTGAAAAGCATGGTATGGAATGGAACCAATATCCTCAGGTTAGTGTTCATCTTGCCTGATCAGTAGCTCTGGAATACTGGATTTCAGCATTTGGTTGTTGAGCTAATGCTTGCATTTTATTCCTCCTTTTCTTTGCATTATCTTACTTTGCAAGGTTTTGTAGTAAACACTACTGGTTTACAAAGCAGAAAGAAAAGTTATGTTGCTATAGAGATGTTGCTATAATGGTAGTATCTCATTATGTACTAAGATAATGGAATATTACACTCCCTGAGAGGAAGACACATACAAATTTTGACAAATGCAAAGTGCAGTGCAACATGAATATTTAAAAACAGACATAAAGCATAAAAAAAAAATTCAACATCTGTTTCAGAAGAATTTTAGATGTACAGAGTGAAACACTGAGCATTAAAGAAACATTGCTGATGATGCTATTTCAAAGTTTATGTAATTTATGTATGATGAGCATTGATGTTATGGTTATGATGGCGTGAAATTAGAAAGTGAGAGAGAAAAAGGAAAAGATTCATTTATCCATAACCAACATCTGCAGTGAACCTCAGCATTTTAAAGAGCCTCTGTGGATAGGTGAGCACCTCAGGATAGATGCTGAAAACCTTAGATATTCTGAGCTGCATGGTTAAGGACTTCCAAAGAAATGGCAGACAACTCTGAAATGGAAGACCTGGAACTGGCAAAGCAAAGGGTAGATGGAGACAGAAATCATCCTGTACTCTAAATCTGGTCCAAAATAAGCAGTCCCACACAGGTGAGATTGGCAGCTTCAGTACTCACCACATCTAGTGACCTGTCTGAAGATTTGTGCTGGAAAATGAAGGTGTTAGGAAGTCTTTCCCAAATCATCCCAAATCATCATACCATCCTGCCTCTCTGAATTTATTTGGCGCACCCAAATTTTAGAAGAGTAAAATCTTCAGGACCTGTGCACATCTGTGGAGCAGTAAAACCCCATTTTTATTTCTCTTTCCTCCCTGACCTTCCTGGAGTGCAGTACTTAGTAAAACTCTGTGTCACCAGGTCGCTTTTATGGCTTCTGGGCCATGACTGCATATGTGACCCTGGGGGGAAAAATCTGTCTTTTTTTGAAAGTTGTTTCTCAGCACAAGTTATATACTGAGTATTTAATTTAGCTTCACAGAAAATGTGAAGGAATGAAACAAAATCACTGACAATATTTGAGGTACAGAAAGGTACAGATAGTTTTAACTATGAGTTTGTGTGAATTCTCCAATAGAGCTATTGCCTTTCTCAGTGACCACAATCAGGAACAGGGGAACAGGTCTTCCTAATTGTTACCCCCTCATGAGTCTTGGGTGTCTGGCTCTTAAGCATGACAATTTTCCTGCTAGCTCAGCTGACTCAGGCTGGAAAGCACAGGAGCAATGCAATACAATGGGAAATTACACTACAGCTGAGGGTTAGTACTCAGAGTGCTCTAGTCTACAGAGTGTGTGACAACCTCAGTAGCATTATTGTATTCCCTAAGCACCAGACAAGTTCTGTTCAGTAAGGGGGTAATAGGGGAGAAAGGCATAATTTTCCAATAAAAGTCAACACAATGTCAGACTATAAGCTCTTCAAAGCAGGGGCACTGTCACACACTGGAGGGGTCATTCTGGCTGGAGCCACACCTTAAACTGTAGTCCAAATAATGTTAAAATAAAATGTATAGTGCTGCCCAAATGAAGAGGCCAACAACAATGCTGATGCATTTTCACTCTTCAGATGAATGAGATTGCTGTGAAAAAATCCAAACTGGATGTGAATCCTGCCTTTCTTCTTCTCCCACTTTGGGACATCCATTCATACACATAACCAACGTTATCGTATAGCACACATCCCCTGCTTCTAGCAGTGCCATGTAAAAAATTCCACACCTGGAGGGCAATGTAAGTGATGATCAGCCTAGGTCCTCTTCCATACAACTGCACTGAAGGAACAAGCTGAATGGTGTATTGGCTCCTGTTCAAAAGTTTCCTAGCAACAAAACAGGTAATGAAGAAAGCAGCAAGTCAAGCTGTGTACTGTCAGCATCTGCAATGATGAGCTGCACACAAAAAATGGTACTTTTTATATAACAGATATGTGTCCTAAGACTCAAAATTGCCTGCAGGACTACTTTGTGAAAATGAAGTCAGGAATAAAAAAAAGACTATTGGCCCTCTGCACTCTGTTATGGCATTGATATCATCCCTAATCAATTGTATAGAATTTTTGTATAAGAAAATAGGGGAAATTTCAACCAGAAGGGCTAGAAGCTGCTGGATCCTTTGTTAATGTGTTTGCTATAAAGACAGATATCCATACTGTTATGAAGCATGAAGAGCAAATAGGTGTTATGAGCAGGTGTTCACATCATAGATCATAGCTATTCATAAAATAGGTGTTAAAGTCTAGTCACTGCCATGCTTAAAAATGATCATTAGATCATGACCACAAGTAATGCCCTGTTGTTCTGACTCACATATTAAAAAAGCATCAGCTTTGCTCTGGAACTTTGGAGATCATTGGTTTTTTGCCAGCTGGCAGTACTTTGGGAGCAGGACTCTTGGTTTTACAGAGTGGAGCACCAGTCCTGTGGGAGCATCTGGGCAGACATTTTAGTCACCTAGTTGCCTAGACACCTTGGAAGTGCAGATGGAAAGAGGATCACCCTAGCCACCTCCCACCTCCTCCAGATATTTTTCCCCTCTGCAGGCTGCCTTCCCCTCTGCTGTGTGTGCTTGTACAACTGTTTGGCTCCCTGACATCCCATCCATGTTTTCCTTCTGTTTAAACAGTATCATGTAAAAGTCTGGTTCAGGAAGAGGGTCACAGAGAGAGGTGACCAGATGTGACCAAGGAGGCAGTAAGGGTCCAGCAATGAGGAGTTTCAAATAAAGCAGGAATGGCTTTTATCTGACGATGCAACTGCTAAGTGCTCCTGAGCAGGAGGCAAACTGCCTCCATGCACAGTGCCAGAAGGAAAGCTCCCTGTTCAATGTGGATCCTGTGGCTGTGTTCAGCAGGTGACCTCTCTCTGCAGCTCCAGTGCTGGCTGCTGCCCAGGCAGTTTAATGGATCACCAGCTCATCCCCACCACAGCTGTCCTTGCCGAGGATTAGTTGCTAGTTCATCTCACCAACATCACTGATGGACAATGTTTTAGGAAAACCTGAATTGCTCCTGTGAAATGGGAAGGAAGTTCCCATGGTTATTTATCACCTTCTCTGACCCCTTCATAAAACTTCATGTAACTGCTTCAGAGAACTTTTTTACTAACTTTCAGTATTATTCAGTGGCTTCTGCTTTTCCTTGTTTCATGAATGAGAATAATTTAATATTTAATTACCTAATGTATTATTCACCTTCTAAGCCTTAGAGCAATCATGTTTCATTTTATTAATCTCTCTCCAACACTATTCTCCTGCCTTCAGCTTGGAGTTTGAGTTTCATAGTGATTCTACCCTAAATAAGCCAGTTCCTTATACTCACACTGAAGTAATTTTTTGTTCCTATCATGTTCTGCTCTATTTTGACAAAGTCAGTGCACTTCTTTGTATGCTCATCTTTCTTGGGGCTTTTTGTCTTTAGCAATCTCCCTTGAAGTTGTTACGATATGTTTTAAGGAGAAGGAGATGATTTTGCAAAATATTTCAATTGCAAGGGAAAAAAGCTCCAAATTTTGAGAGAACCAGAAAAGCCTCTGTAATCAGCAGTGGGACTCTTGGTTATTTCTGAAGGAAGGGACATGTTGAGGCCACATTCACCAGGGCTGTGCCCCTGCTCTAGGACTTCTTCCCAAGCTGCAGGAACTGTGGCAACTGGGATTGTTGTTGCTGTTTTGGGTTTCTGAGTGAGTATTGGATATGCTGAGGAGCTTCTAGAAATTGACTGTACTGGCTGAGCAGGGACACCAAGGCAAGAATCTTTTCATGCCTAACTTTGGGCTCCCATGAATTTCTCTCATTACTGATGAAGGCATTGCCTTGACAGCTAGGGTGGTGAGGCTTAATTTCACAAATAATTATTAATCAGCCACCCATGCTCGAGAAGACATGATACATCCTTGAGGTGACTTGTCTCCTGGTGAGAGGATTACCCACTCCTCAATGAAAGGGGTCTCCTGGTGGTCCATTTTCAGCCCAGTCCTCCTTAATGTTCTCCTTTGGGTAACTTGATGGAGTTTTCTCACACCAGGCCCACAGAAAATTGATAGGCTTGCAATGAGTCTAGAAATAGAAAAATGTTTTGCAATTTCAAATGGTGAGTTTGCAGGTGGAATGGGATTTGGTCTCAGGATTTTTGTGAGTGAATTTTGTATTGTTAAGCATTAGCTCCAAATATCAGCAAAAATAGCAGGGTTTCTAAGTGCAGCAGAAATAGCCCTGCCCAATCAAGGGAAAAAAGGACAATCAGAAATGCAACTGCTTCCTAAAAATGGCATAGTAAAACCACAGCATCAAAGAAAAGTCCTTTAGCAGCTTTAAATTATACTGAGTGCTGAAATGGCTATTCCTTGCTGACAGCAATACTGATTTAGAAACATAAGCGCATTGTAAACCACTAGATTTTGACTGTGGAATCAGTCAGCTGTATCCTAATGGCATTTTGTCCTTTATTCTTCAAATCAACTAGCATTCACATATGTGCCCTGAGGAGGCAGCAAGCAATTTCAGACTTCTAAGTTTCTGCAGATTTTGCACAGATTTTTATCACAGGAGATGAGGGGTCATACTTTAAGAAGTTCACACTGGAAATGTTAAATTTAATACACACATGGCAGATAATAGAAGAAGTACTAGCTTTGGGAAGGCTTAGGTACCTCACATTGGAGACTGTGGTTCTTGTGGGTAGGAACAGCTCTGATTCTCCAGCAGATTATTTTCTTTTGAATCAATCCACTTAAATTAGTAACAAAATCTTGTAGTTCCTACCTCTGTATTTTTCAGGGTTACTCCTAGATGTTCAACATGAGCAGTCACAGTGACAGTTTGCCTACTAGGATACAGAGTCAGACAGACTCTGAAAAGCAAAATAAGCTAGAGAACATGGTGAAGTTTGGGGGATGGGGCAAGGGTTATGTGATTTTATGCATTTGCTGAGCTAGACTGAAATCAGGGCACTTTTCTCTGACAGACCTAAGAACCTATTATTCAGTGTTGAAGCTAGTACTCTTGTTACCCTTCTCACCTCCTTCCTGATCTGAAAATTTCCAGACAGAGTACCCAAGGAACCAGCACAGGCTAGGGGCTGACCTGCTGGAAAGCAGCTCTGTGGAGAAGGCCCTGGGTGTCCTGGTGGAACACGAGCTGCCATGAGCCAGCAGTGCCCTTGTGGCCAAGAAGGCCAGTGGTATCCTGGGATGCATTAGCAAGATGAAGAAGGTGATCCTGCCCCTCCACTCAGTCTTAGTGAGGCTGTGTCTGAAGTGTGGAGCATGTCCAGCAAAGAGTTACCAAGGTGATTAAGGGACTGGAGCATCTTTGTCACAAGGAAAGGTGTGTTAAGAATCAGAAAGAGATGTCTGAGAGGGGACCTCATCCATGTCTGTCAGTATCTGAAGGGAGGGTGCCAAGAGGTTATGGACCAGGCTCTTCTTGATGGTGCCAAGCAATAGGACAAGAGGCAAAGGGCAGAAAATTATGCACAGCAAGTTCCTCCTGAATATGAGGGTGAACTGCTTTACTGTAACCACACACAGCAACAGATTGTCCAGAGAGGGTCTGGAGTCTCCCTCACTGGGGATATTCAAGAACCATCTGGACAAGAATCTGTGCAATGTGTGCTGGGATGACGCTCTTTGAGCCACGAGGTTGGGCTGCTGTGGTCCCTTCCAACCTGACCCATTCTGTGATCCTGTGATTCTGTGTCTGGGCCCTCTCTGCAGCACAACCCAGCTCCATGATAATCACTGGTGAAGAACACACACTACAGCTCCATCTTGCAACCCAGGGGATAAAAAACAGCTTTTAATGTTTGTGGCTCACATGCACATGTTCACATGTGGTTCACTTAGAAAAGAAGTCAGAGTTACACCTTCCAGTGATGCTCTGTATACAAATAAAAGCAAATACTCAAATACTCAGAGCATCTGGAAGACCATAGGTCTCTGTGGTCTCTGCTGAGGTCAGATGAGGAAGGGTGGTGGTTGGACATCTAGTCAAGCTGATAAAAATTCAGGAGTGTTCTGTAATCCAAGCACAGGATGGCAACAGTCAGACATGGCACTCACACTAAAGATATCACCAGGCTTTGCACAGCAATGTTAAAGGATGACATTAAACACACCAAAGAAGACTTGAAGTGTAAGGACACATGGTGGCTGAAAATGAGGGCTCCCCATTCCGCAGCGTTTGAGGTTTATCATCCATCAGCCAGAACAAGAAAATTAAAATATTGAAGATATTCCTGAGACAAATGTTTTTTGAGACAAATTTTTCAGTTGAACTAGAACTATACTTAGGCCAAATCATTGGTATTAAAGCAACTTGTTTCAATAGGTTTAAAATGTGGCTTTTTAAGTATAAATCTACCGTGCTGCATAAGCAAGTAATTTTTAAATGGAAAATGAGAATTTTCCCTTGAAAAAGGTTCAATACATTACGTTCTGATGTTTTCTCCAGTTTTTTTAGGTTACAGGATTCTCAGGAACAATTTAGTTTTCAATAAATGTACATTTTGCTATGAAAAAAATCATAGCCAAGAAATTGCTAGTCACTTCCTGAGACAATTATACAACCACAATATTAAAACATGACGCATTACCATTTTATTAAAGAAATTAAAAGCCAGAGGCAAACAGACAGTATCATATTATAATGTAGGAATATTAGCATTAGAAGGCAGTGTGGGACCCTTTACAGCATACTGATGTGTGCTAATCATTCACTAGATACACAGAGAGGAAATGTGGGCTTATGTTCAAGGTTGTGTAACCTGTCAGATGCAAGATTCAGTCTTACCTTAGAAAAGACTTCATGGCTAATTAAATTTAAGATGCAGTATAGAGGGTTAGCAAGTGAAGAGGAGTGGTGTATGAAATGAAATGCCACAGCTTCCTATGAACCCTGACTGATGGGATCAGATTTGCAATTTTGAGAACAGCCATCAAGGGTGCACAGCTGTCAATAAAATTATCATCTGGATATTTTATAATCTATAATGATGCCATTTTCAGAGTGAGTGCTCAGGAAGGAATCACATCCATTTGATAGTAAAGTATACTATTGCCCTTTACTATATACACAGTGCATTTTATTATATTCTCATATTTACACACAAGCATTGAAGCTACACATATTGGAAATTATTACTGACTTCAAGGAAGAATATCTTTGCAATAAGGCTTTAATTATTTCAAGATAAGAATGTAGCTGAAATGAAAGTCTTAGAAGTTACTGTAATGGAAAGAGAAGTCCTTCACATATGAATTGATATGGATTATAAAAATTCAAGCTGCCTTCAACTTTCTTCTAAAAGTAAGAAATCTGCAATTTAATTCACTTGCTGCAGAAGTTTAATTCAGCTGCTGAGGTATTTCAGTACTTGGCAACAAAAACCTAAAAATAAGAATTCCATTTATCAATTTAAATTTTGTAAAAAGCTATCTGGAGAATTGGTGTGATTGTTCTGTGACACCTTTGTTTCTTAAATATTGCTTGCAGTACAGCATAGTGTGAATAGCAACAGTCCATTCCATTTTGCTTCTCTTAATTTATCTTCCCTCCTCACCTAAAGAGATGAAAGTGAGATGCAGGATGGAAACAGTTTTGGCCCTTCACAACTTCAGAGAATGGCCTTATGGTTTGTTTCCTACTAATAAAAGATTTGATACAAAGTAAATTTCTGTCCAAAGGTGCTGGGAAAATGCTTTCCTGATCTGATCAGTTTTAACTGAGAGGTCCCTATCATAGCACAAGGTTGCTTCTTTTGTAACATCTCTTTGTTGCTTTGTTATATTTCTTATGTCTTTTCCAATTCATTGATTGCTAATTTTTCTTCCTTCATTTTCTTCTTCCATTTTTCCTTTGTTATTTTATGTCTTCTGGCTAAAAAAATGTAAATATAATTGACATTTTGTAAACAGTGCATATAAGATGAAAGGTAATAGTGAATTATTTCCAGTTTCAGTATTTCATATTATTGAGAAACTTTGTGACATTAACAATACAGACACCTTTGCACTTAATTTGGCACTTTAGTAGAAACATGATGATACAGTTTTCTGGTCCCGATTAGGACAGTGAAGCCTGAACAGCTGAATTACAGCAGAAATCATTGCCATAGTCAAGTCAGGGGTGCTCTCACCAGTACAGAAATCTGTAATATTGTCTTATTCTGTTTTTGGCTCCTAAAGTGATATGCGTCAGATGAAAGAAGATAACTACATAAACAACAACAAAAAATCTAAAATGGTACTAACAATGAATGAAACTGATGAAGAAACTCTGTAGTTTAATTGAAAGATTACGAAAGCAGAATCTTTCGAAGTAACCTTGCTTTCTTTCCTGTTGGAATACCTCCTTCTCCACCTATTCTTCTGCAGCCACCTCTGGCTCTGCATCTCTTCACTGTCGCCACACCGTCTGGCTGGAGCAGCTGCTGGAAGCAGTTGAACCCATTTGGCAAGTTCCAGCAGACGCCAAAGATTATTCACTCCAGAGGACACATACAGCATATGTGACCTGCAGAGTCCATGGGATTTAAGAGGCTGGGTCTGCCTCTCAGAAATATGTTGCACACACAAGGAGGATTTAACAGGAAAGCCCCTGAGGAAGGCGAAGTTTGATGCAAGGAACAGGAACAACAGAACAAAGAGACTGGCAGATTTTCTTGGTCTTCCAAAACTGAGAAAACACGTTGAGGATACAGGTGGTGAATAAATGAAATTCTCCCAAAAGACAGAACTCCTGCAGGTTCCTTGAAACTAAATCAAGGCAGATTTGTCTCATTAATTCTTATTAGTGGCTGGTTACAGACAGTGTGATTGAGCAGGAAAATGTTAATGGTTGCAATGGCTGACTGTGCACTAAACATAATTGAAAGTTGATGCTTCTTAGAAAACTGGTTCATGCACTTGAAATCAACATTAAAGTTATTGCATTTTTAAATCAGTGGCTAATTGCTTCTCATAGCCCAAAGTTCTTTTACATCTTAACAGAATAATTGTAATCAAAAATATACTGCTTTCTTTTGGTGATGGAAATGAAGGAAAGCATTCCTTGTCTACTAACTTGAATTTGTGTCATTATTTTCACTTGCATAATATAGATGTTCTTTTAGTAATTTGTGTGTCCATCAGCTCCTGTACTTTTTTTTGTGAAAACTTTTGGACCTGCTGGACATTTTCAACCAGCTGTGGAAGCAGGACAATCTTGCTTCTAAAGGTTTTGTGAAAATAGGTATTGTTTACACTTCGAAAGCCATATGAGGTCACCAGGCTTATGTGCACTGCCTGGCCAGGCAGCAAGGCACCACTTGGGACAGCCAGGAGTGGGCACCAACACTTTTTGAGTTCAGCAATAAAGCAAGAAGAGAAATCTGAAGTGTCATGAAGGGCATAGAGAAAATGGGAAGGAGAGGTAGTATGTGGAAAGAGTTTGTGCTAGGACTTAGGACAGACACCTACAAATAAGAGACTTTGTTCTATTATATCCACAGTAAACAGGATTGCTTGGTTTTCTCTGCATAGTGGATTGCAAATTAATTTCAAAATGTAAAATAGCATATATAAGAAAAGAATTTCTGAATATCTACAACACATACACAACTCATCTTCCCAGTTATTGTCCTTTTCCTCTATTGACTCTTCCAAAGCCATTTTCAGTACAGATTAATGTCACTGGATTAGCTTTGCCAAAAGTAGAGCAAAGTTTGATATAAGTATATAATATCTAGCAGCAAATAAGATCAAAAAGAATTTGGATTCAGGGGCTTCTTGGTCAAACAGCAAAATTAATTAGGACACACAAGGAGACTTTATAGCAGTCTCCAGCAATTTCAGAGATAATGTTTTGTGTAATTATTATCTACTTTTAAAATAAACAGCATCATGATAATAACAAATATTTACCCAGAATTTCATCATGCAAATTAAGGAAATCCAACTCTTCTTGTCTGCGTTTGACAATAGTTGGTGCTCCACTGCACTGCACCAAGATCTGTGTTGAACACAGAGTGTAAAGAACAGCAATGGTGATCAGTTCCCAAAAGATTCTTCCCTGTGACTGGAGAGCAAAAGTAGAACTAGAGCCCTGTGATCACAGCTAGATTTAAGGAGTTTTCTCTTGTCCCCAACCCTTTGCATTCAAGGACAGGATCTGAAGATATGTTTCAGGCTCCTTTGTTTTCAAGCATGAAACAATGACACGTAGGCCCACAGGAACACTGTGCATTCTGTGCTCTAAATAATTCCTTCTGAAACAGCTGCTGTCTTCAACACAGAGTTAAGGCTATGAACCAACTCCTTTTTGGTACACTGATATGAATCAAACTGTATTCACTAATTAACTCTGCTGTGTTGGAGAGTTGTGGGCTACATATTACTGTGATTTGTTTCCTTTCCTCAGAATATATGACTGGTTAAGTTTTAATTTAATTTAATTTAATGGCTGCATTATTTCTGGGTTTTTTTTTTCTTTGTCAGTCACATTCTCTTGGTCTACCAGCAGAGTGTGCTGATTTACAGCATTTTTCAAGCAAAGGTTAGTCTGAGAGGAGATTTGAAATAGAAAAATAATTAGGTTAGTAAAAGAGAGAAAAAAAATCTTCTCCATAGGGTCATTTTTTACTTCTGACAGCCTTGTAAATTCTTTTTTTTTTAGTCACCCAGACCATCTGGGCAATGATAAAACTCAGAATAAATATCCTAACTTTTAAATCTGAGTTTAAATTTCAGGATAAATGGAAAATAAATAAGATTTAGGTTGAGTGAAACTCACTCCAAATGTTTCTCAGATTTTGTTTCCTCAAAGTACTTCATTCCAAAGGTTCTAAATTTTTCTTCATAACTGTTCAGAAATCCTCTGCTTGTCTGGAAATACTTTATTTCCTGATGTGATGATATATGACTACAGTGCAAATACAAACCATTAATCACTTTATTTAATGCTAACTGGAATTAGTTACTTCCTGCTTCCAGATAACCACCCTTAGACTAAACATCACTGTAGATCCCTCAGGACCCCTTGTCTTAGGGGTATCTGGAGAGAGCTATAGAGTGCAGCTCCCCTTGCTGTGTGCCTGTAACCTTTGGGAGTCTGGGCAGAATCTGGTTAGGGACATGTTGCCACCTCTGTGATAAATCCTTAGTTAGAAATGGAACATTGCCCAGCCAGTACAGAACTGGATGCAGGGACAACCTCTGGTTGCAACAGCAGCTGGCTAGAAGTCATACCCCCCTGCACTTAAAGCTGAGGGGTTTTTTCTGCTTTACGCTGGTCCCTGTGGCACAGTTCAAAATTTTCAAGTGTTTTCTAAGTTTGAGGCTTACTAAATGTGCACCATGTGCTTGTGTTGTTTTCTGGAATGGAATAAAATTAACAAAACATTTTATCTCAACTCCTTCTACTTGATTAAGCCTGGAATCCTCTTGGTCCTGAATGTGAATGTAAGGTGTGGGCTGCCTTCTCCAGCTAAGAGGCTTCAAGCTTAAAACCCAAATCTTCCTCCTCTACTGCTTCTAGGCAACAGCTTACTCCAAAGAAAAATCAGTGCAGTTATAGCCCACAAGATGCACACCCACACGAATACGAGAGGTTGCTTGAGGGTTTTCAAAACACAAAAAAGAAAGCTAAGTGACTTGAGAAAGAATTTGAATTGCATATTATTTCAACTTATTGACACTTTGAAGTAATTTGCTATTTCTAAACTTCTGAACACTGACTGTGATTAGTATGTTTCAGAATGCTATCCCAAGACAAATTTGTAAAGTCTTAGATATGAAGATCTAGTTGAAGTGTCAAGGATGCCTTATGCACTGATCTTTATACAAATGATCTTCTTTAGACCCAGGCTGTCACCAGAAAAGCAGTCCCAGACACTTGTACTTGACATCTGCTGACATGGACCTAGATTTACCCCATCAGACTGAGGAACAGTGACACCCCATTCTCTTTTATCATCGTAGAATCACAGAATCATGAAATCTCTTGAGTTGGAAGGGAGCCACAAGGATCATCGAGGTCCAGCTGCAGGCCTTTCACAAGATCACCTCAAGAATCACACCATGAGTTATTGTAAGTCACATTCACACTGTGTGAATTTAACATTGTTTTACAGGGGGCAAAAGTTAATGACTACCTTCTAAAGCAGCTTGCATTTAAGCTGAAAAGCCTTAAATTCAGGCCCTTTGCCTGACCATAGATTGACCCTGGAACACACACTGAGTCAATCCAGCTTGCGTTTAGGTACTTTACACAAAATGACTGCAGTAATGGAAGAAGGGTCAGCTTTATCCTACCTGACGATCATTTCTGCCACATTCTGGGCTGATTTTACTATGATCTTCTCCTGATCCTCTACTAGACCCTGGAAACAAGTTAGACTGGGTAGGGCTCAGGGCAACCTGGCCTAGACTAAAATGGCCCTGCCCATTGCAGAGAGGTTGGACTAGGTGACCTCTAAAGGGCCCTTCCAACCCAAATTGTTCTATGATTCTATTCTAAACATTTTCCCTCAGCCAATATTCATTCATATACATTCCATAGTCTACTTTAGAAGTTGTTAAATGGCTGTGGAAGTACGCAGAAGTAAATTAGTAACCAGATGTTCCCTTAAGGTTTGCGAAACATAAAATGCTAAGGAATGCCAAGAGAAGATTGCTCACTGGTTCCAATCTTACTGTAACTAGTGATATAACAAGAGCATTACTAGTTTAACTTGTGGCCCTCTAATTCAAGAATCAGCAGGAGAGCAGGAGAATGACTACATGACACAGCTGGTCTCCACCCTGCCTTATGTATCAAATGTGTGAATTGATACATCAGCAACTGCTTGAATTTCTGTGTTTGAAAGGTAATACCTGACAGAGAGACAGCTAAGGGTCACACACAAAACATGAATAAATCCACACAGAACACACGGCCTGGATGTGTTCTGAACTTACCTTGGGACATCCAAAGTCTGGGTGGACTGGGATCCCCTTTAGAGATGCATCTTTCTCTCTGTCACTTACAGAGGTGGAAGTGTTATATTTAAGTATCTTGACTAAACATATAAAGTTGTGAGGGCTGAACCAAGGCAGAATCTAGGTAAGTCTTCCTTTTTGCTATGTAAAGGATTCACTGGCACTACTGCACAGGGCTTGGCTGGAGAATATAGTCATAATCTCAAACCAAAAAAACCCCAAAACTTTATGTGTTCACATGTCTGCAAATTTTTTTCCTAGTTTTCAAGTTAAATCCAAAACCAATAACCATTTTAAGAACAGCATCTTTAGTGATATGTTAATCACAGTTGGAAAGGTAGATTTTTATTAGGAATGTCACATATTACAGAATCTTTCAGGACCCCAAGGCCACCAATAGGCCTTAATGGCCTTAACCAGCCTCACTGGCAACATCCTATCATACTCTCTGCCTGTTGCTCCAAGAGCTTATTTAAGGTTCACCTGGAATCCTTAGATCAGGTTATCTAGGGCCCTGTCAATCTAAGTGTTTTGTATTTTTAATGAGGGACATTTCACAACTTCTCTGGGTAACCTTTTCCAATGTAATGTGATGTAATGTCATGATGAAAATTTTTTTTCTTATATCTCACAAGAAAGAGTAGAATGGTAGAACAGTAGAAACCAAACTCTTGAAATAAATTAAACTCTTTCAGCAGTGGATATTTGTTACCAGGTGTTTTCCAATGGGTGCAGCTGTGTAGTTTTTGTGTTAAATCAGATGCAAAAGTGGTAAGATCCTGATTTACACTGTATCAATGTTTTTTATTTTTCTGCTTTGCAATCTGCAACTGGAACCTTCATTTCCCTCAGCAAAGATGTTGATTGGCTCAAGGTGTGCCTAAACTTCTGTGGAAAAAGCCATCATAAAAATCAACTACAGTTCTTTAGGAAAACACTAAAGAAAGCCACCAGGCTACTGCCCCTGCTGCTATAACACAACATCCTTATTAAATTACGGAGGTCAGGTCAAAACACAGATCAGTCTTTCCATCCATGGTGTTGGGTGTAAATGTCCCTGCCACCCCCCCCTTGAAAAACACTCAATTTTCAGACCTGGGAACATGTTAAAACCTATTCTATTGCTGAGGTGACTAAGAATGTATTTGTATTCACCAACTGTTTTGCAATTGTTCTCTTCCTTTTTTGTTTTTGTATTATCTTTTATTTTTATTTCAGATGAGTACTAACATCACACAGAAAAAACATCACTTCTGACAATAAGCTGCACATTATTCGTGTCACACTGTGCTGTTTTTACGTGCTTAGATGAAAAGAGCCACAATTAGCCAGACCTTACTTTTAGGCATGTTTCCTGGTAGGCTAGGGTGAAAATATCCCATTAACATGGCCTGATTCAGAAGGCCTCAGGTGATGCAGACAGTGATCTCATGGTATCTTACCTGTCCATATCTCAACCTATATAAGCAATGACTATTGAGCAGTTCAAAAAAAGAGAAGGCATTCATTGGTGACTCTCATTTGTCATCATTCATAGAACTATGAATGAATTCTATTCATATTCATAAAATACAGTTTTATTTTGGTTATCATAGCTCTTTAGATCTATTTGTTAGTTAAGCTCAGATTACTTAAAGAAAAACCTGTATTTATAACAATAATGTTCAAAATATTTGCTTAGCTAGTCACTGACTTTGAAATGACTGATAAGCCATTTTATCTTTTCAGATCAAATAGTAATAGAACAAAGAGTGTGTTCAAAAATTAGAACTTTCCTATAGTCAGTCTATAAGTGAGAAAAGTAGAAATACAAAAACTGAAGAGAATTCAATTAATTAATCCACTAAATTTTGCATTTTATCCTAGGGGAGGAATTGGTAGAGTCATAGTTCACCTGGAGAGCTGGGGAAAATATGCTAATTGTTAGAAATATGTATTTGATTATTCTCAGTCTATCTCCTTTCTCCCAAATAAAAAGTTTTGTGCAAAATTTTCAGTAAGCCTGTCCATTTCCACCCACAGAGAAGAACTCATCTGAATTCCTTTGTTCAGTCCCTTCCATTTTACTCTTCTCTCTCTGCTGGGTCAACTATATTGTTTTGCTCAGTTTTTCCCTTTTCTGTCCTGAAAGACTTTTGCTCTCCTCTTCTTTAGCCCCAGTTGCCACTTTCTTCTTGATTTAGTGTTCTTGTGCCCAAGACCACTTGTATCTCATCTCATTTCAGTCTTTTTCATATGCTCATCAAAATTTGTTCCATCTATCCAGCCCTTTTATGAGGCATATTCTCATAAGATTTCTCCAAGCCCACTCTGAATCCTTGAGAGTATTGAAAGGGCAATATGAAAAATTGTCAGTGATTTTGAAAGGGTAAGTGAAATATTGTAGCAGTGTGGGTGGATGGTAAATTGCTGCTACCTTCCGAAAGTGTCTCCAGCTGGGGGTGTTTGGGCAGGCACAGAACCACTGCTCAGTCCACACACAGCCCGAGAGCTTGTCAGCAAAGAAAGCAGGAAGGGTGTTTGTACGGAGTTCCAAAGGGGACTTCTTAGATCCACGCATTAAAGGGGTCCAGGGACAAAGACAAGTGACAAGCAAGGTCCATAATTATATATGGGAAAGAGGGGGCGGAACAAAGGATCAAGAGCCAATGGGAAAATGGAAAAGTGGTGCAGAGGCAGAGTAATAGAACAGGGGAACCAATAGGAAAACAGGGGCAGACCACTGCACCAAACTGGGGCCAATAGGGATTAGGTGAGGAGAGAACATTCTGGGGAAAGTACAAATAAGGGAAACAGAGGCTGAACCGGGTGACAAAAACTCGGAGAAGTAAAGGGAGAGAAAACTCAACAATATATTAAAATATATTTTCAAAGACCTATGGGGAAGAGGCTTTCCCTAACCCCTGTCTTCGGAAGCAGTGCTTGTTGCCTCCTTTCCAAGATTGGCAAATGGGGATTTTCATCATAGGCCCTCAGGTCTCCACAGTCATAGACACTTGGGCCTCCACAACATATTAGCAATGTTCTTCTAGTTTGGGTGGCTGAAAGACTTGCTAGATTCACAAAACGTCCTTTGGCAGAAATCCCAAAGTACGGCATCCCAATCTGAAGTCCTGTGCCTTTTGTAGGAAAGAATCGGTGAAAAAAAAAGAGTGTTGATATCGGTGCCATAAATTTACAGCAGTAATGTGCACATGCTGAATGCTAGAAATGCCAGCCCTCGACTTGTAAAATCAGAACTTGCTAACAATGCACTGAGGGAAAGTTATGGATGGCTCCTCTTCCAAAGTAAAGAGCACTTTAAAGAGTAAAGCAAGAGACTTGGGAGCACTCCTCTGAGAAAGTTCATCTGTGAAACTTCCACAGTATTTTTAAGGAGTGAATGGCGTATCTTTTATAAGTAACAGATTCTCTCACGTGGCAGAGATTAAAAAACTAATATTCTCCCAGGGGAAATAGGCAGGCAGCCCAGCCAGATTTTCCCACCTGAAAAGGCCCAAGGTCTCTTTTCTGTACCACCTCAGCCAGGAACAGGGGTCCTATGCTCAACTTTTGTTCTATGAAGCACCCAAATCAGCTCAAAGTCCAGTTTCTCTACAAAAACTGCAACTTCAAGCTAAAAATCCATTAATGGTTTGGCCAGTAATAAATTTGGTTTAATACATATATGCAGTGTTTATCAACAAATTTCCCCAAAATGCTAATGCTATGGAGTTCCAAATAGTGGCAAGTTGTATTATTGGAATTTATACATTTTTATTTAAAAAAGAAGTCTCAATAGTATTTGCTTTCCTACATAGAGGCAATTTTTTTTCCAGAGAAAAATAATTTCTTTGGACACAAGCCTGAATTCTGATGGGAAGAGAGAGAGAGAGAGGCCAGTCCTCAGAAATAAGAGTTACATGCATAAATGAATCATTAGAGCATTAAGAACAGAATAAGAATGATGCCTCACTTTGATGAATGCTCTTGTGGCTTTTGTAGGCAATCACTTCTCCTAACCTTCACTAATTCTCTTTCTTTGAATTCAAAACAGGACTAAAGCCTTTTCTGTCTCAATTTCTCTGCTCAGTAAGCAGGAAAAACACAAGACATGGTGCAGGCTGCTGGTCTGGGCTGTGGTCTTGCCAGGGTTCAGCTTAGCTGAGGAATGAAACAGCTCATGTGTGCAACACTGCAGGCCTTTGCTTGACTTTAATTGACTGATAAGTACTAATTCTTTTAAGAGAAAACATTCCCAGCATCATCTGTGCTGTAGGCTGGTGATATAAATGGACTCTTTCCTCACTCGTCCTTTCTACTCTGCTAGGAAGTGGCAGACTCCTAAAAAATTGAGGGTGAGAACTGCAGCGCTGGTAAGTCAGAGCCAATGACAAACAAGGCAGCCCTGTAACTGGTAACTAATGTCCTGCTGTTCTACCTGTGCTGGTTTTGGCAGGGATACAGTTAAATTTCTCTACCATGGTGCGTGGCTGTTTGTATTTGTATTTTGTATTTGTGCTGGAAACCGTGTTGATAATCCAGCAGTGTTTTAGCTATTGCTGAGCAGAGCTTGCACGACGTCAAGGTCTGTTGTGCTTCTCACACTGCCAAACCAGCAACTGGGATGGGGGTACAGGGGGAGCTGGGGAAGAGCACAGCCAGGACAACTGACCCAGATTGACCCACGAGATATCCCAGACAAAATGGCTTCATTCTCAACATATGAAGCTGTGGAAGAAGAAGAGGAATGTTTGGAGGGGTGGTATTTGTGTTCTAAAAGTCACTGCTGTGCATGCTGGAGCCCTGATGTCGTGGACATAGCTGATCATCTGCCTGACCATGACCACGCCTGACCGTGTATTATTTTTCTTGCTTTGTTTACAAGCTTTTGCTTTATGTATTAAAATGTCTTTATCCCAAACAAGAGTTTCCTCACTTTCATTCTTCTGGTTCTGTACCCCACCTGACCTGGGGAGGAGTGAGCAAGCAGCTCTGTGGGGCTGAGCTGCCAACTGGACTTAAACCATGACAGTACCCCAAAGCCATCAGGAAAATGATGGCAGTTTTTCTGTATGTCAACACCAAACGGCAGTCCCTTTGTGTGAGGAGTCTACAGTCAAAATAGATAAAGATAGAATGGATTTTACTGTTTTCTCCATTTTGCAGGAAAGAAGTATGTTTCCTGAGAATGGCACACTGATCATTGGTAGCCTGTGCTGAAGTTGGCTAAATCTGCACCTCTGCATCTTCCCACAAATGCAAGCCATGTCCTTGTTCCAGTGGCAGGTGCCAGTTGTGTCACCACAATATGGGAGAATGAAGAAGCTTTGTCAGATGTAATAACAAGGACTTAGATTTTTCTAGTTCAGGTGTCTGAACTAAGATACCAGTGCTGCAAAAAATTCAGAAATGAGTCCAAAGGTTTATCACATATTTGAGAAATAGATGCTGGTAATATTTTCTTTATACATGTCTCTGTTACATAATCACTTCCAGCTTTGAACATTCCTAGGGGATTTCATTCCAGTATTCTGTGAAGCAGCCAAACACGTAATTATTTATCAATAAATGACAACATTTTCTGCACTGTGTATTTTCCTGTTTAAATGTCTCCCTGAATCCACATGCTTCATCCAGTTTCATAAGCTCTTTCACGTCTTCACAAAACAACTTATGCATTGCTTCCTTTGTTTACTTGAGAGTCTCCTTATTTTGCAGCAATTATCAAGGCTAAATCATGACAGTTTGTTTTGGGGGTTTATATATTTATCTTTTTATTTTCCTCATTAATGGTCATATATGACAACAAATTGCCAATTTATTATAGTGGAAATGGGATTATATAAATATTTCTGCCTCCTCCCTGGAAACTTTATTCCAGTTACTTTGTAATAATAAAGTCTCCTAATAGGAATATGGCAGAGATGCTACAAGTTATTAGCACTGGAAGGACATGACCTTCAAATGGCACATACAGACAATTCACAGTATTTTTCCAAATAAAAATATTGAGCATTGAATGGGAAAATGCAATGCTCAGATCCCTGGAAACTACTAAAAACTACTGTGGCTCTTTCCAGGTCTTTTTTAGCGTGTTAAGATAATGCAATCTTAATTAATATCCATCTTAAGGGTGGGAGTTTTATTCTCAAGATATCCTTATGTGCAAATTTGAATTGAACAGTAAGTTTACTCACCTTTAGAAGAATCTTACCCTGTAAGAATTTCTGAGAATGTCTGTAATTACTTGCTCAAAAACCACCATCTAAAATGGTTAAAGGTAAAAGGAACTTTAATAGAAAGATGAATTCTCTAAAGGTGGCTGTCAGTTTTTCAGTCTTTAACATGTTTTCATGGCACTGGGTTGTCTATACAGGCTAGACTTTATACAGAATTCATGTCATTCATAAATTAAAAATTACAAGCTATTTTTCTCTAATATTATTTATTCAAATACTATTTCCGCAGCATAACAATATGAGATGATATTTTGTATACTGAGTTTCAATTAATTGAATCAGTATATTTTTTAAATTCTTACACATTTCTAGAGATCAGCTCTCATATTACTGTTCAGAAAACTTCTTTTGGGGGTCAGAAACTTTGGAGTTGTGCATGCACCATTTCCTCTCTTCCATGACTCCCCTAGCTGAGCTCTTCCACGATCTCCTGCTGCATCTCCACCTGCTAGTAGACAGGACTTTGCTGTACACACCACTTACATCAGAGTCTACCAATTCACAAGGCCTCCTGCAGCATCCTGTTGTCTTCAGTGTTTCTAGTTTTAGTCTCCTTTTCTGTTGCTTCAGGCACCATCACTGTCCAATTATTCTTATTCCTAGAAACCCTTGTCTCAAAGTTCTCTTCAAATGGTTGTTACACTGATTTCTGTTGCCTGCACTGTCAGGGTGAATTTTCCCCCTGGCATATAGGATCTGTTCATCTTAGGCATGCTTGGATGGAGGATCATGTATTATTTACTCCCCAAGTCCTATGTGAATATTCATTACATTCCTTAGATCTGATGGATTAAGTTTGGTTTTCTTACACAGTTTGTTCTTCTTTATTGCTGCCAGCAAACACTTGATCTACAGTTGTCATAATGTTCAGAATGGGTATTTAATTTGCATTAGCCAGAGCAGACAGTGATGCTCTTTTTCTCTTAACTGAAGTAAAACAGCTAAGAAAAAAGTGTTCTTATGTCTTTGTCAGGGCATAAATGTGAAAAGACTAAATGCAGGTATTAATGATGTCATTAGGAAGAACAGAATCATGGAGAAAACATCAGACAATTTTCAACATCCAAGTCTGACTGTCTTTCTAATGCTGGATAAGCAAAGCTGTAGTTGGAAGTGTAGGCAATCTGCTAATCTTGTGGTCAACTATAAAAATACCCTTCCTGCTATTTTCCCAGTCAAAAAGCTGATGAAAAAGCAGTCGGCCTCTTGTTTACCTTCACTGTGAACTCTTTGTCATTCAATCATGCATGAATTGTATGGCTTCAGCACCAACTGGCAGTGTAATTTCTGAAGTGTCATTGCTGTCATACTTTAGAGACACTGTTATTCCCAAAGATCTGAGCATATTTGAGCACATGAATAGTGGTGTACCCTTTTATACTTTTTAGCACCTGGACAGCTTAGCTGTGACACCCCTACACCCTGCAAGGAACCAGCAATGGGTTTCTCAGAGCAAACACCAAATAATCGATGCCCAGGTTGCTTGTAGAACTTAAAGCAAGGACCTTCTGCTGTGACTCAGCACAAGCTGGCCAAAGACTAAAAGTCAGTCTTTTATCTGTAAGTTTTAAGAACACAAGACTTCCTAGCAAAATATTTGGCACCTTCTTTGGTAAGGAAAGAAAATGCCAGAAGGATTCGCAGTGGTAAATATCAGAGCATAAAAGCAAAATGTTGCTCCAGGCACTGGGCAATGTTCCCATTGCTCTCTGTATGATTCAGAGGGAAGGATGATGATAAAGGCTGCATAAAGACATTTTTATCTTTTGTGATTGATGGATACTGGTGGCACATTAGCCTCTGGGATAATTTAAAACACTTTGACATGAATGTTTCAAAAAGATAAGCCTTACCTATATTCAGCTGTATTCAGCTGTTTCCTTCTGTATGATGGTGCATGAAACTTTACTGATTATTCCATACCTCAGGTGAAATAAAACATCTTCGGTAAGTAAATAAAATTTATATATAAAGGACTGGCTTATGCTGTCTTTATGGAAAACACCGAATTCTCACAAAGTCAGAGGAGTAACATTAGGAAAAAAACCTCAAAGAACTAAGGCAGGCACCAAGGAAGAAAAGGATTTGTCAGAACACTACTGGGTGTATTTGAAACAGTTGCCAAGAGGCAATTAGAATGGTTGTTATCAAAGCAAGAAGATAGGCTTGACCTAGAGTAACAATATTTTTGAATATGATAACTAATTTTTCTGAAAAAAACCTGAGATATTCCAAGTTTTCCATTTTAGTATAAACTTATTTTTTGCTCTTGAAGATTTTTGAGTTCTTCATAATTTCATATAACTTGCATGAATTACCCTAAGAATGAGTTTGAAATTAAATTATTAAATGAAGGAGTGCAAGTACATATTTTAGTTATCAAATATTCACTTAATTCTATTTAGTTAATTTCACTTAATAACATGCAGTCATATGCAACACAAATGTTTAAGAGATTTATCAATCCACTCATTTGTAGTGTCTTCACAAACTATCATCCCAGCTGATTCTAAGATGTTCCTGGATAGTTTTACTAAGTTTTCGGAACAGATATGTGGGAAAATAGAAATGATTGTCTAGAGTTACCTATGGATGTTCTACATTGGGGTGAGGGGAAGTGACTGGGCAGCCTCTTCTTGCAGGGTGACAAAAGCACATGCCACACGTGGTGGCATTAACATGTGGGTGGGTAAAGTTGCTGTAGCTTCCCTTCCCAGCATGGTTTTCTCACTGACATTTCCACAAGGACAGTTTGTCGCTGAATCGTGGCAGGCTGAGCTCCTCCAGCCCTGCTGCATCAGTGACAGGAGCATTACTCACCCCTGCAGAGACATCCCCGGCTTGGCAGACAGCACAGAGCTGTCTCCTTGCCCCAAAACATCAGAAACTGTCAGGTTTTAAAGCTGCCAATCCCATTTCTCTAACAGGTAGCAAACAGAGTGGAAAATAAGCATATTTCCTTTAGGAGCCTGATAATACCATAGGACATAGGTTTGCATATTAAAACTGTCTGGTGTCAGCTATTTTTCTACAGAAAAAACCAGCTTCTACAGAGGTGCTGAGCACAAAGAAGTCCCACTGAGTGACTGAGTATAATATGGATGTGCCAGTGCTACTCTTTTATCTGCCTTGGCAGATTGACTCAGCAGCGCTGGAATAACAGTTGGACCCAATGATCTTTCAAAGGTCTTTCCCAACCTAAGTGATTCCATCATTCTATGATAATGAGGCGAATGAAACAGCCTAGTTTTTCCAGGGCTAAAGAGAAAAGTGTTTTTCTAAAAAAAGTTTCTTAACATTTTGTGAAAGTCTGACTACATATACTACATATATATATATTAAAACACAGTAGAAAAAAAGAGTAAGGTTGTGTGTGAGGCACTACAATTTAGCATTTTAAAAGAAAAATATTAATGTGTTAAACCATTTATCCCTCCCTGGGCTGAAAGAGTAAAAACTTGTTGTAGATGTTAGTGCTCTGAGTTTTGATCTGCCCTAAACATTAGATTAGATCTAAAAGCACAAATGGTGGTAGATTCTCCAGTGTGAAAACTCATGCTGCACATATTGATCTACAGTAAATTATTTTTTAAATTAACTTTCATTTTTAAAACAATAATATTTCGTTTATTTAGCATATACTCTGATCAGTACAACTAAATAATGCCCATGGGAACAATCTTACATGGGAAATTCTAAAGTATAAAAGTTCAAAATGCCAAATCAAATTATTGGTAATAGTTGGCTTTGTTATTTCTGTTTACACAACTATTAATCTATTATTAATCTATTACATATTCTCCCTAATTTTCTTGGTGAGGAGCTAGCCAGGCACTTTTTCATGACAGATTTGAGACATTACTAATTTTTAAGCATAAGAGTAATTTAATTCTTTATGAATTAGTGAAGACTACCTTGATATTATGAGGTGGCAAAGGAGAAAATGAAATTGTAAATTAGCATACAAATTATTCTCTGATACGAAAGCCTCCAGAAAAGCCTATAGACAAGTTGACTGCAAATACTTAACTGCAGACTAGCCATGTCCATATTTATTTTTCTGAAGTGGATCACTACTTCTACCAAGGTCCATTAAGACATAATTTTAAAATCATTTTATATTCTGCAATCACTGTACATTAACAGCTACAATCATCCATTCAGTTAGCCATTCAGAATTTGCTAATAAGTATGTACTTAGCTTTTCATTCAATTTAATAGTGCCCTATTGATCTAATTCAGATGTCTTGGGAGCTGTTGCCTACTTTATAAATGTCAGGAAATAATTACTAATTTGATCTTTAATCTGATACTTGCTAAATTTCTCCATTATGTAACTCTTCCATTGTTTCTACTTAGAAAAATGAAAGCGAATGATAATGGGAAGGAACAGTGAATTACAATAATGAAGTGCAATGTCTTTTGCCTTCTATCCTTCCTCTGCAATGGAATGGAAGAATGTTATCTCAGCATACAAAAAAGCAGCAGGATTTCAGTTATGAGCTCCAGGTTAATAAGAAGCAGCTTGTTAAATATCTGGCTCAGATACTGTAACTTAGTGGGATTTTTATGAGAATCTACCTTTACAGTCATATTTTCTTTTTTTCCACCATACTAATTTTTCATTTCTTTTCACTTTAGATTTGTACCTTATACCCACTTTAAAAATGTAATAAACATGCAGAGACTGTAGCTACCACAGACCACTATTAACCTCAATCATTTTGCTGAGTAGGTGTTTAGAGCACTCATACACTTAGAGCATTTTGTGAGGTGTTGTGGTAAGTGTGAATCTTCTCTAGACTGATCTGACATGCTAATTACCATGGAAGTCTGCACTACCACATCTTCCTAATTATATCAGTAAAAAAACAATAACTGGGATATATTATTGTAAACATTCTCTTGTAAATATGTTAATTTCTATTTTGTAAACTTCTTTTTATTTCTCTCGCTTCATATAACTTGTTTATAGGTATTCTCAATGACATTTATCTGTGATGTAATTTCATCCTCTCTGTACATATTTCTACAGCCATGTGTGTGATTTTTTTCCTTGAGTTCCTAATGTTTAAATAATATATCCAGCATCAAAAGAACTGTTGCAAGAGGAGCTCAGGATCTTGCAGTTAGTGACTTTGTATTTAAATAACCTCACAGTGTTTGCTGTCTAATAACCACAAAAGTTGTGTGTGAAGAAAACCAAACAAAGAAACAAAAAACTCAACCAAACAAAAAAACCCCAATGAAACAAAGAAGGAAAACAAACTATATATTTAAATAATATTTTGGTATAAGGAACTGGAAGAAAATTGCAGGAAGCAGCCAACCACACAACCCCACTTTTCCAATGTTTCTGCCAAGGCCTTTGGGAACTCCATGCCTCTCCTACAGGCTGGCCTCCTAAAGCCCTCCTTGTAAAAAACCAAAAAAAATCTCATCTAGTTTCTTCTGTTGTATCTTTATGTACAAAGGTCCACTAGGAAGCACTACTTAAATACCTGATTGTTTAGAAAATGTTTTCTTTTACTAGAGTCTTCTGAAATTCATATATGCTTCAGAATTTGTCTGTTCAACTTGTATCCAATACTACAGTTAAAGAAAAACTCATTATATATCACTTGGATATGTGAGGAAGAGTTCTTTAAAGCATTCATTAGTAAAAGTTTTTGCAGGACAGAACAGGTTGATAAATTAGTAAGTTTGTAATCACTCAGTCATTCCTCCATTTTTATGTCAACTGCCGGAACTGGAAAGGGTGAATATTTCTTACCTGGGTCTCATCCTTTCTTCCCATCAGCAAGTAGCAGGAGGGAACTGTGTTCTTCTTCCTGCTCCCTCAACCCATTCCTTCTCAGCAATATCCTGCAGCTCCAGAGCATGAAACCATAACACCAACAACAAAAAAATTAGGGATTCCTAATGATGATAAGGACTAAACTTATCACCAAACCCTAAGAAAATCCTGAAAATTAGTAATTTGCCCATGAAATGAATGGCTCTCTGATTTTTTTTCCACTTTTTTTTTTTTTTTTTTTTTTTAATGTAGCTCTTCAGTTTTGCTGCCCACCAGTGCACTAAATGACTCTATGAAAGGAGAGAAAAGTGATCCCTTGTCCTCATTAGCCTGTGTGGAGATTTATCTTGAGAATACACCCTGCACAGTGAGACCTCAGATCCTTTTTTACTCTGGAGGTCCCTCATCCCCATCACCTCCCAAATCAGTGAGTGAGGTGGGCTGTGACACGGATTTAGTGTTCCCAGGTGGTCTCAAAACTTTGGTGTGGGTTTTCTCTTCTTGCCCTTGCTCTTGAGCACATCAAACTGAACACGCTGTCAGAGGTGCTCCTCACCAGCCCAGTCTGCACTCGATGAGGAGGCAGCAGCAGTGAGTGCTCCTTCCTTAGTTTCTGTTTCCCTGCTGCTTCAAGAGTGTCAGAGGTTTAATAAATAATTGTCTAATAAACACTATGAGTGTTTGAAATATTTGAAGATATTCTGTATGAAAGGGAATGGGGGAGTCTTTCTGAATAGGGTAGTATTAAAACACCTTATTCCTAGTTGAAGCAAGATTTTACAGTAATAAAATAATTTGGTCTTCTCTTAATGCTCTTTATGAAGCTGTTCTGTTCACTATATTCAATGCATTGTAAAATGCAAAATCTATTTACACATAAATTACACTACTGGCCATATTCAAACCAAAAACCCCACCATTATTGCTACGAAGAGACCGAATAAATTTGAAATTGATCATTTCAGATGGATCTGCTGGAATTTAATATTAAAAATTTAATATTAATTATGCTGGAATTTAATATTAAAAAGCTCATTTATAATGGGATAAAAATAAGAATAATAGTTTTTTATGCAGATGCATGAAAAATTCCAGTTTGGACATGAATTGGAAATGTTATAGCAAATTTAAAGTCAGATGAAGCAGTCAGTTCAAACTGCATTTGCCTACATAAAAAGAAGTAACTACTCAAACAGTAACAAATTGCTTCATTCAGTATGATTATGATTTAACAAGGATTTGTATTTCTTTGCTCCCTAGAGCAGAGACCAGGCAACCATATCACTGAAAGGAGGCAGGTAGTTTCTGCTTAATTAATGATTATACTTCCATGGCAAAACACCAAGAGACAAATACATTGATTTTTCTTCAAGCAAGCTCTCAGTAATGTTAACAGGATGTTGCCAGAGGAAGTAACATATTGTGGTTACACACACAGACACACACAGTGAAAGCCCACTTAGATGAAGAAACTTTTCACAAGTGTCACTGGCCTTTGATCCTGGCCTTGCCAAGAAAATATTTTTGTATTTTTTGTATTTAATCACTAGGAAGGAAAAGAATTCAGCGAAGCATAGTATTTCATTGATCGCCAAGCAAAAATAGTCAATAAACTTATTATTTTATAAGAACTGCACTTGGTATCTTCTGTAGGAGATTAAAGCACACAATGGGACCTTTTGTAAGTAATCAATATCTTATGTGAAGGCAAAACTCTAGGAACAATTTTCAATTTATTTCAATCTCTGCTGCACTATTCAATTTTATGCCATTAATTTGGTTTGAAATTGGTGAAATAAGATGCTTCAACAGCTTCTGAAAATCAATAATGACCAAAAAGTTCTTAGTCTCTCTGTTCAAACTGCCAGTATGTCAGGCAGCAGTACAATTTTATCTTCACAAGACCAAATGCTGGTTTGTACTGTGCATGGCCAGAGGCAGTAAGCATTGCAACCACTCTTACGATATTCAAGGCAAATGAGCTTTAAGAGTCAATCGACAGAAAATTGGATAAACTTTTCAGGATAAATAAACCTGAGGATTTTATTAATATGATATAATATAATGGTTTTCCCATATTTAAAAGTCTTTTACATAGTTCCTTTTATTAGCATGATGAATTGGGATTTATTTGATCCATGGGAGTAAAAGCACTCCAAGTCTTTAAATGCTCACTAGAGAACAATTAAATCTCTCTTCACAAAACTCTACTTACTTTTGATAGAGAAATCTTTTACAGAAAAGAAAGTGCCATGGGATGACCTTTCATCTATTCCTTTCTTTCCTCCTCTGTTTTGGTATTGATTCATTGTTGGTACTTGATTCATAATTTGTGGACAGGAAGGATAGTAAAAAGGAATACAGGGACCTCAGTTTTGGTAAGCCTAAGGGGAATGCTTGACAAAATGGACAAGGTCACTTGGTCCTTGTGATGTGAGTACGAGGAAGAAATGCACACATCATGACTTGTGTTTATTGGAGGTTAAGGTTTCAATTTGTAATGTTCTAACCTTGCATTCCCTCATTCCTTCTCTCACATGAGCATCAAGACTTTGCAGCGTGCTCAGCCTCCATCTCTTCTCTTTGCCCTACTATTTTTCCACTCCTCTTTTGTCTCCAGGATTTTAGGAAGAGCTTCTGTCAAGGTGCAAGGCATGTTGACAGAGTTTGGGATAGGCCATGGCATGCTGTCACATGGGTAGTACTCTTGCAATCCCTGTGTAGTGTGCCTGCAGTGGTCTCCACTCACCTTTCATTTCCCAAATGCCTGTTTGCCTGGACTGTAGGAGCAAAGTGGAGGTTGGCTTAGCTCAACTTCCTCTGCAGATCAGTCTTGGGAGAGTTTTTGTGACATAACAGCAAGCATTAAATAGGAGAATTAGACAGCCCACCCAAAACACGTATTTCATACAAAAAATAACTTATTTCATGGTAAAAATATATAATAACTAGATGATACTTTAAAAATAATTCATTGTATTTGATTTACACATTTTTCAAAGCTTATCTCTGGCCTATTGAGGTATGATGTTTTGAGTTTGGAAATACTTAAATATCATGGCAGAAAATGTTAGAAAAATGGTGAAAGAGGTAATGGTGGGAAGTCTGATAAGAGTGAAACAAGGGTAAATGATTGCCATTCTGGAACAAATACTGTTTGTAGAAGGAAGTGGTGCCTCTAAAACTGGCATCCATCCAGAGAGAACTGAGAATGAACATCCTGTCATGAACCACCCTGAAAACTCTCAGGTCCATATCTTAGAAAGTAATTAGGTCAGCAGCTTCCATTGATTTCCAATTTATACATCCTAAAAACCTCTGTGCCTAATTTGGTACAAGGAAAACTCAGCATGCTGAGGTGCCTGCAGGAAATTACTCTAATTAGAGTTTTGAAGAAATGTTGAAGCAATGCTGAGATGCTGCTTTTGTGCAGCAAGCACAACAGTACATGCCAAATAACTGCATTTGCTTTGGGAAATATTTCTAGGCAATTAAAAAACAACAATGCTAATACCTTCTTTAATAATTCCGTGAAGTCTTAATGTAAACACTGCAGTCACAGGCAAATACTGAATATGAGCAACTGTATAATAATAATAAGGGATGTAATTTTCTTGAAGTTTCAGTGCAGATTTTTTACCTCATCTTTATGATATAGGGGTATTTAATGTGAGATTTACAGTATCAATTGTCATTCTCAAAAAGTTTCATTAATTTATATTTGGAAATGCTTTTCTGTGCTTGGATTATGAAAAGAACATAATGGATCTGCAATGTTCATGGCTTCCCTGAATCAGCAACACGGTATCATAAAGGATAGAGTCCTCATGGTGGAAATTTCTTCCATTACAAAGCACTTGATACTGTTCTCTAACAAGCTACTATCTAGGCCTAAGATTTTAAGTTTAACAAGTCTATCCAATGTTTTGTTCTTTTGGTTTAAACAAGTACTGATATTTTCTTTCATAATTTTCTGATTTTAAAAATAATAAATTATTAAAGCAACCAGATAGAACTATTCAGGATCCCTGATGTTGTCATAAGGAGTGTTTAATGAAAAATGCATTTATTTACTCTACTGTTTATCAATTTTTAATGGCACTTTCTATACTTCAAAAATTTTATCTGCCATAGAGCAATGAATTTTCTGAAAGTTGTTTTCATATCTTGAGAACAAAATAATGAAAAAATTCCCCCAAAGTGTTGAATAACTTTGAGGTTCTTAAGGTAACATTTCTGGTTAAGACTTGCAAAGCTGGCAAATGAATGTGTCCATGTGCATCTGTGTCTGCATCTGCAGTTCATTTTTTAATTGGAAACTTCTGAATTTTGATCCTCAGTCTTACTGTCTGAAACTGTGTTAAACTAGTAGGTAGTAGAATCCCAAATATTGTTTCTTCCATGATATCTTGTCTAAAAGAACTTTTTAGCCATCTGTTTGGCCATACGAGGAATTAAAACCATCTGGAAGGCACCAGTTTGCAGGCCTTTGAGGGGGCTTCTAGATCATATTAACTTGACATAATTAATGAAAACATCTCTCCAGTCACTCACACCCTTGAGTAAATTTTACTTCGCTGCTGAAGGTGAGACCAAGCTCACAAGTAGCAAAGTGAAATCACACCCCTGTGAGGAACACAGGTTAGGGAAGGGGGCTGTAGTGGGACACAAAAAAAAACATACAGGTGTGATGGATAACCAAATGCCCAGAGTTAACCCTCAAAGGATATGGATTCCTTCCTTTCTGGTCAGCAAATTCTCTCTTGGAGGAGGGTAGCTACACAGAGCAGATGGTACATTGGCTCTTGGATGTTTTACTGAACGCTGAATTTGTTCTCAAATTTTGTGTCTAAACAATCTTACTCAGATCTTCTGTTCCACATCCAAACCCCTCATCTGAAGCAATTTTCTCTCTTGGCATTTTTCATGCAGTGAGGGAAAGTGCTGTTTTCAGCTGTATCTCTCTTCCACCAGTACACAGATCTCTTTGGCCTTGGCCTCCTGCATCTATATGGCAGGTACCTCTAAATGCTTCTTCCTGGGATACTCCTGGAAAAGCCTTCACCAGCTGAGCTCTCAGCTGACAGTTTTGCATGCAGCATCTCAACACACCTCAAAGAAAAATTGTTCCCAGGAGGTTGCTCTCTGACTCTATTCAAGATGAAGGCTTTGGGAGTTAATTCGGTAACACAGTACGTCCTTCTTCAGTTTCCCGGAAATCTAGGTATCTAGAGGTCCTGAAACAGAGAATAAATCCAGTCTTCAGTTTTAATAGTTCCCCCAGCAGTTTTATTTTGCATTTTCCACAGCCAGAGTACTGTTTCAACTTCAGAATTTCAGAGCTTCTCCATATGTTCAGATTGGGTGTATGGAATATCTGGGATATACCACAGCCTTTACAGTACCTAAACCAGTGCAAATTTTAAAACTTTATTAAGCTTATATATATTTATAGATGTCAAAAATATATTAAGTTTTATTAAGTTTGGGAGGTTATTTAATTCTATTTAAAAGTAGATTGCCCAATTACTTACACCCTTAACCATGAACTATTCACTATGGGTGTCTTGAGAAAGACTTTGCAATGGAAAATACACAGCAAATCTGTCTGAAGACCCTAGATCAAGCTAGAGTATAAGTATGAAATGGTCAACAAACTGCCTGAAGAAAATGATGTCTTCTAGATTTTGTCAAGTTAACTCTCACCAGAAAAGGAAGAAATAACAGTAACAACAGATGGCTCAGTCCAGCTTTGACCAATCTCTCATTACATCCAAAGAATATGTAATTGGGGAAAGCACTGCACTGAATGGAATACTACTCAATGATTTTATTTTCATAATGTGCTAAGTAATGTGCTTCAATAAAAACATCTATAAAATTGCTCCAAGAAATGTGCCCAAAGGAATAGCTCTTCAATTTTGAATGGACCTAAAATCTGCCCTACAAAGAAAAAGCCATGGAGGCTAAACCCATGGAGGGAAGAGCTACATGAAAGAATATCACTTTTCTGTTGAAAGACTTAGGCTCATTTAAAATAAGAACACTGCAATTAGGCTGCTGATTATACTGAGAAGAAACCTGACCAAACTAGGAGTAGCCCCATCCTAAGCTCTTCCCCTTGCTCATCTATCTGCTCTCTTACAGCCAAAAACATCTGGCAGTATTTTCATGCTTTTCCTGCCTGGGAATTCCTTCTGCCTTTATAAAACTGTTGAAACAATGTTACTGCCCTTTTAGCTTTGTTTTAAATCACTGCAACATATGTCCCACTTGGCTTTGCTTGAAGTCCTATTTCTTTTGTTTATGTTTTGTTTCTTTTCTTTATGTTCTTTATGCTTTGCACTTGCTGTTCAGCTAAGAGTTTGGATTTCTGCACTTCTTTTCCCATTTAATCTTTACCCAATATGGATACAACAGATTTTATTCCTAACCAAAGTAACATTCTTAGAAAAAGAACTATCGTCTGTTATAACCATAGATTTTTATAAGGGAAAACTGTACCCCTGTCCTGAAATTTTAAAATTAAATTTCTGAAGAAATTTTCCTCCTTTTAAAGCATTTTTTCTGGATGTAAATGGTTTAAAGACACTTTTCTTAAACAATAACCTTATCAAGTAATTATGTCTGAAAGCAAATCTAACATCACATCAACAATTAGAAAAAAAGTAAATTTTTGCAAAATGGCATTCTTGTGAGGAGATAAATATTTCCACAGTTTCAAAAACAAAAAATTGATAACTGTTATCCAAGACCACAAGTTGTGTCTGTAGTAGCTACCCAAAATCTTTTCCATTCAAGTCTATATGCCATGGGGCATCACCAGTTCCTAGTGTTGATTAATGATCTTTTAAAAGGGGTGGTTTATACTTGAGCAGCCTGCAAAAACAAGGACAAAAATATTTAACTAAATCCCAAAATATCTCTGAGAGTAAGAAATGGGTGGTTTACATGTTTGGTAATGAATGCATATCTATGTTTAACTTTTTGCTTGGAAAGGGAGAAGAATTTCCCAAATGCTGCAATATAAGCATGTATAATGGACTGCTTTCTTTGCTTATTGTACCAGTTTACTTTAGGGACTGAAACCTTTATAATAAACCACTGTAGTATTCGCTGGATATTATCAGTGACCTGATTTGTACAAGCTTGTAAAACTTAAAAACCCACTGATTTCAGCTTTAAAAATCTTTGGAGGAAATTCAAAAATATCCTAAAAGCAGAGATAAAAGTCTAAGCATCTCTTTTCTTGGTTTGATGCTCTACCTGAAGTTAAGATATTTACTCTTTTCCTGACCTTTTCTTTACCAACCATAAAGCAAATCTCCAGTAAAGGTCTCATCTTCAGATTCTGTTATTTTTAAGTTTGCCTGCACTGCAAGAGCTAGCGGAGGAAGGACACCAGGAATCACATACGTAAGTCAATTCTGGCAGCACATCTTTACTGGAAACATGCTATCATGAAACAGAAGGAGATAGCAGGGCGCCTTTCAGCCAAAGCAAGGAACCTCTTTTTCTTTCTCTAGTTTTCCATTTACCAGGCTCCTTAGGTGCTCTAGCAGGACTGTGGGATATGAAGAAAACAGACTGTTGTTTCCTCTGTGTGTATGTGGGCAAATCCTGTCCCTTGGAATGATAAAGCCAACAGAAGTTTTGTAGGATCCTGAAAAAATTCAGGATGAAGGTTGTGAAAATATGAATAAGTCCACAGCCCTTGTGTGAGTTCTTTCCTTTCATGCAGTGCCACTCCCTGGATATTGATCTGTACTGCTGCACAAACAGGTTTCATTGCATATCTACACACTTTTAACCCATGAGTACCTTTTAAAGCCTTTAAAATTATAAATGCCAATCTTCTTTAATGCACAGAGAGCCCCACTTTAATTTGTATGCAACTCCCTACACCCTCCCCAAGGCCCAACAGGAATCTGTAGGACAAGTAATTTGCTGGGTTTTTTACTACGTTCAGTGATAATTCACACAAATCAATGCCATATCTGTCCCCTACGGTAGGGACCACAATGTATTGCAAATACTTTACCAAATGTTCCTGTGAGAAAGCTCTTTTTGAGTTATTCAAACAGAGTCATTACTGTCACCACGGTCTTATAACTTCAGCATGACCCAGAGTGGAACACTGATCAAAGTAGTGCCCTGAGCTGTATTTTTATCAGTTCTCAGTTTTAAAATGTATTTTCAAGGTCAATAAGGTTTTTCTCCACAGGAGACAGCCATGAACCTGTCTGGCTCTGCCTTTGCTGGCTGGCCCTTGCTGCCCTGAGATGTTTCAGCCCTCTGTCAGATTGGTTATGAATGTTCCATGGAGCCTGAAGTGCGATGGTTGTAAGGAAGTTTTTGGAAATGTGCTCTTACCACCCTGAATGCATCCCCTGCACTCAGGTCCTCAAGGCAACCCAGTTCTGGGACTGGGGAGAGCCCTGGACATGTGCTGGGGAGCCCTCAGCCTATGTGGAGCCCTGATGTGTACACATAAAGAAACAAGTATAAATCCATATGAAAAAAAAAACCAAACCAACAAACAGCTGTGAGACTTCGTAGCCTTCTAAAAACAATCTGTAAATATGCCTCCAAGGATCCTGCCATGAGTGTTTCCTCTAGTATTCCACAGAAGAGATGGAAAATTCTCTGCTAGGTCTGTAAACTCTGCTCATCTACAGTGAATTTGGGCCATTTTAGAAGGATTCTCTCTGCTGTAGCTGCATTTTTTAAGTGCCTAATCACAAACTGGGATCAAAATGCTACATGAAAAATGAGATACTTCATCAAAACTCATTTGCAAAATGTATGAGGCTGTGCAAAAGCAAAAAGCTGCATAAGAGTTTAGTGTTAGCTTTAAGACCCCATGCTGCTCTGTTCTTCTAAATACCAAGGGGACAGAGGATGTTCAGTCCCTCATGGTTAGTTGTGCCTCTTTCAATCCTAGTAAATGCTCTATCCAGCTTATGGGCTAATGAGAGCCACATGTTTCTCAGATGTGCAGTTCCAGAACACATTCCTACCTAGACAAACCCTACATAGCTCTTTTGTCGTCTGCTCAAGTATTTCCATATTCCTGGAGTCTTTGAAGTCATAGAGAAATTTCCTATGCACTGTGCAAAATATAGAGGAGCAAGAGAAGTGCCCTTCTACATTTTACATAAAAAGAAGGAAACAAAGTTGTTATTAACCATTTTATTTATAAACTTAAAGGAGATATGTCAGCATTGCCTAAAGTCCTTCTTGATAATATCTTTCTTCTCTCCTAAAATCTATGGGACTATAGCAGGAGTCTGGCTTTTAACTAAGAAAAATATGCTAAGAAAGAAAAAACGGTTTCTTTTTAATTGGGCTGGAAAAGGAAAAGAGTAGTGATTTAAGATAAATTAAAATAAGTTCTAAATCGTGTTTATCCAAGTGATTCATGAAGAAAACTAAGAAGAAAAAGATACCAAAAGCAATAGGAGAGGACTATGCAACCATATATCCTGAAATATGATAGTATTTTTATTTTCTACAATTATTATACAATATTTCTTGTATCCAAAAGATGAATACTGATAGCAGACTAACTCCTATGATCAGTGAATATTTAGGAACGTGTTCACTTACAGGCATTGTTGACAGAAACTTTTCCTGTAGAGCTGTTTGTGTGGAAAAAAGTAAACCAGAAATTTTATGATCAATTTCCTTCTCTTTTTTCAGTTTGAGGCTCCATTTGGGAACATATGAAAGCCAAGCATAGCTAAGACAAGTACAATTCTTGTATCCCTTTTTTCCTTTCCACACCATGATATCCATGATCAATAAGCTACAAAACTCTCCCTAGAGAAATGTTTTATATAGAAATAAGTTTTAAATTTTCCTCGTGAGAAGTTAGGGAAGGTTCCATGTAATGGCACATAGCTTCATTATAAGAAAAAATATAAAATGCAAATTTACTTTTTTATGTAATTTATTTTCTTTTAATTCATGGCAAGGAGAGAAAATAGTCTGTTTCAGAAGTTTATTTCCAATTCTAATATGTTTACTAAGAAAAGTTTGGAATATGTAAGTGTTCTGTTGGTAAATCAGTCCTTTTTTATTTATTGCTTTTTAAATTACATTCTCACATAGCCAGTGGAAAATAAACCGACAAAGAAAATTTAATTAGTTGAGTGGACTGAAACTCAACTACTTTACAGACTTCAAGAGCATTTAGTGACAGGACAAGGAAGAATTTGTTCAAACTGAAGGAGTGTAGGTTTAGATTAGATATTAGGAATAAATTCTTTACTGTGAGGGTGTTGAGGCACTGAAATGTTTTTCTCAGAGAAGTTGTGGGTGCCTGATCCCTGGAAGTGTTCAAAACTAGGCTGGATGGGACTCTGAGCAATTGGTCTAGAGGAAGGTGTCCCTGCCTGCAGGACTGGGGTTGGAACTGGATGGTCTTTATGGTCTCTTCTGACCCAGGCCATTCTTGGTTCAGGTGTGCAGTAATCTAGGATGTTGTGTGTTTCAGATGGATGTGATCACACTGACATGTGTACTGTCACATGGTTTCCAGAGTAAGGCTTGCTCACATCCCGTGACTGTCCAGACCTGAGCACTTGAATAGGCCTGACACTGGTGGCAGATCCCCAGGAACATTCCTTTGGTTTCTGGAGAAGCCATTCTGAAAGCTGTGTGAGAAAGGCCAGCTTTAAGCCTGCTATGGGTATTCAGTACTTTTCCATACAACTAATAAAAAAGGAGCAAGAAAATTGTCGGAAGTGGGAGCTTACTGCTTTAAATTTGCTGTTATCTTTGTTCAGGATTACAGATAAACTTCACTTTTCTGAGAGTGATGAATTAAGTAGAAGAAATTTCAGCTTCCCAAACAAGCTCCCACCACCATTTTGGCTGTTTGTGTCTGGTAAGTTCCTGACTCATGACCAGACCAACATGGTTTTATTTTGTGTCAGGCTGAATAATTTTTCCTCTTCCCTCAGCCTCCCAAGAACTTTCAAGATAGAGGCATATGCACACATGAATATTCATGACTACTTTAGGAAACATTTATGCAAATAGATATCCACTTTCTGAAAACAAGAACAAAGAGTTCTAAGTGGGAAAGTAAATTTGCATTCTGGTTTCAATAAATAGGTGTGGATTTTTTTTATTTTTTTTTTTTTTGAGTATTCAATCAATTTGACTGAGACTTAGCTCTGTTGCCTAAATCCTGTGTAGGCAGAGATTTGCATATTCTGGTTCATGGCTTACTGGTAGATCATAGTGGAAGTAAATGGCAAATTGTGAGATCAGCTGCATTGTAGTGACTTCAGTTGAAGGGGCCGAAGAGGGCTCATACAGGTTAATGAGGAATTTGGAGGGTCAGCAGCCATCCTTTGATGCAAAATTGTTAGAATTCCCTGGTGTGAGAGAAACTGGCACAGCAAACCAACACAGCTATGCAGACATGCAGTACAATCCTATTGTTCTGTGCCTCCACTAATCTACACCTTCCATCATTGCTGGTAACACTGGGTATAAAGGGTAAACTCACATTTACCAGATATCCCACAAAGCACAGCTCTGCCTGCTAAATATCTCTTAGGGAGCTCATTAACTCAAAGCCAATGAAGTATTTGCACAGCAAATGGACCTATCATGTCTTTTATTTACAAAGGAAAATGCATGGACTTGCAAGAAACATTATTTCATTTAGTCAGATCTTTTCATATCTGTTTCCTGACTCAACATATTTCCCTCTCCCATGAAAAAAACAAAAAACAAGAAAAACCCAAACCCAAAGCAGCAACACAAAACCCCACTGTTTTTTTTTTTTTTTCAAACCACATTTCCTTGAATAAAAAACATTTTTAGGAAAACTGAGGTAAAAAAAAAAAATTCTATGATCTCCTTTTTTTTTGGTTATGTTTCTGCTTTGGACTATTGAAACAAAGAGGAAGAATTTAAAAACACAAAAATGACTCAAATAACATTTGTACACATTCTAACTGAAAGAGAATTGAGAAAATATTTAAATGTAAGGAATTTTTGAAGCTGCTTTACAGTTCACATAATCAAGTTTGTTTGTTACCACACCATGAGAACACTTTAATTAAAACTTACTATTATTTGCATAATCCTTCATTAGTTCTTCCAGCATATTCATATACAGGCATATGAAGTCTTCAGAAGCTTAACCTGAAAGGTACCTCTGTAAATAGCATTGCTAACTTGGTGGTGGCTTTGCTTCACAGTGGTAAAAGAGAAGAAAGCAAGTCAAAATTTTGGTAAGCAGCATGCACATGTACTATTCTGAGCTTCCTTCTGCTGACCCTAGGAAGCTACAGAATACAGGAAATATTTATGCTTGTTGACCATCCTCAGGAAACAAATAAAAAAAGAAAGCAGTAGTTAAATGTGGCCTTTGATCAGTAAAATGTCAATCCATGCAAATGCTTTAATGAATTCACTCATTAAAAATTGTTTAAAAAGCACTTATATATTCATGACTAATAATTTATACTTAACTTTTGACTCTTCTGCTGTAAGTATCACTCTTGATACATGTCTAGAGTTTCCTGGAAATCCTATTAGTTTGAAGAAGGGATAAAATTAGTGTGAAGATGGCAGAGGTTCTAGAATGTGACAGAACTTAAGCAGTAGTTGGCAGTTAATGTATAATAAAAGTCAACAGAAATACAAACTGTGGTAGGAGTGTGTTAACACCAACTTAATGTGAGAATTACCTCTTTTCTTTATGGTAATGAAAGGTACCATATTTTTCCTGATTCAGTTACTCACTTAAAAACATTTACTTCCATCTTACACGATTGATTTCATATGCTTTGTGCAGCTGACAGTTCTCTTTACAATATAGCTAGGAGACTTTTTTATTTCACGGTTATGACAGCCTTCATTTCACTTCTTTGCATTTTAGCAATGTGGTTTTTTTTAGAAAAAGAATATAATGACTATATATCTCTGCACTGGATATAAATAAGAAAACCCCTTAGCAATTTGTTCAGGGGGCTTGTTTTTCAGAGTGCACAAGCATCAAATCACTGAGTTCAGGGAAGCACAAGTTCCCTAATAATATCATATAGCGGAAGTAGAATTCAATATGATTCAATCAGTACAATGTGATTTCACACCATCTATTTAAATTAATCTATTTAAATCAAAGTTTTGTTTTAAATAGAGACTAAGACACAGGGATGCAGCAGGGATGTTAAGATGTTCTATTCTGGAAGAAGTGTGCCTTTGTATGTGAATTTTGCAACACAAATGAACAAAGCAAAAGCTCTTTCCTTGACATAAGATGCCAGGATATGCAGTGCAAGACACAGGTGTATGATCTGATTTTGAATGGGTTCATAGCAGAACCAGACAGCTTTTCCAGGAAAAAAAAGTCAGACATGGTTCCATGATAGTGAAGCCAGTAATTCTAGCTTCACTAAGCCATAAGAATATGAGAGGCTGGATAATGCTAATCCAACAAATGCTGGTACTTTGCATTATAGACCTCAGAAGTTTTTCCAGAAGAGCTTCTACCTCAAAATATGTGCTCTTCAAAAAAGAATATGTATAGATGTACTCTGAGAAATTCTACATTTAATGATACTGATTTTATAACATCGTTAATCTTGATCTACATCAGTGAAAGATGGAAGATAATTAATTACTGTTCATCACAAATCAAATGCTGTATTTGGATCTTTTGCATTGAAATAGGAACAGATTTGCTTCTTTGGTAAGAGCTGTGTGTGTGTTCAAGGCACTTGACCAAATGAACGAATCCATATCCAAGCAGTTCATGTCTATTGTGTCTTGCAGAGTTTTAACTCATCTGATCTTTGCTGTGATATTTTCTGCTATGGTACTGGAAAAATGAAGGGGACAGAGCAAATTATTATTAACAATAAGTACAGAAACCCACAGCTGTCTTGATCTAGTTTTCAGTAGTTTCTCTTTAGGTGGGAGGTTGGATTACAGACATCCGGATATTATTTCTATGACTCACACTACTCTTCCACTATGAATAAAAAATGCAATTATTCTTCTTGGATTTGTGCATTATTAAAACCTTTACTATCTAACCATTAATTATTGACTCATAAAAATGGATTTATATGCATAGGAAGCATTGGGGCATAAAAAGTTTGTCAAATGTTATTTTCAGGACCCAGTTTCCTTTCAGATATTGTTTCCTCAGATTCAAGACATTTTTGAAAGAATCTTTTCTTTTTTCAGCCTTTTTTTTGCATTTTAGTGTTTCTTGGTACTATTAATGTTTCTCAAGGTCTTTCTTGCTAATTGCAACTGTTTTAAAAAAAAACCTTACATTTTTATAACCAAGAGTGACCAATGAAATCATAAAGCTTACAATAAAATATAAATTTAAGCAAGAAGATTTTTACTAAAATATTGCATCTTAAAGATTGAGAGATGGCAACTGATGAACTTTGATTGAAATGGCTGAATTTGATAATCAGTTTGCCACTAGGACATAGAAAAAAAGAGGTGGTCAAGCTGCAGCATAATAATTTCTTTTGGTGACGAGTTATAACAGCCAAATAGGAAGTAGCATAGAGTTGTGTCCTCTGATATCTGTCTGCAACAATATGTCCAGACTCATGTATTGTGAGATTAAAATCAAATATCACTAAAATGAGTACTTAAACTGGTTCCATAAATGGCCACACACATACTGTAGCACTGCATTCAAACATGGGTTGATACACACAGAGAAATAAAATTGTTTCCTGATAGCATTATTTTTCTGCCCCATAGTTTTGCAGCATTCCTCAAAACCAGAGTGGTGTGGTGGTCACTTGTGCTTTCAGCATAGTCCTTGTTATTTTGTACACAAACTGTCACATTGCAAGTAGGTTCAAAAGGATTGTTATTCTCTGTGCTTCCACACTCAGAAGAAGCCCTTTATTTTTCATTAATACAGCTCCTGACCTTGGTCTTAATTACAGTTCTTCCATGGCAGCTGATGGCTTCTTCAGGTTCTTCATTTGAACTGCTGCTTTAATGAATGGGAATGATACCTGTCAGTAAAAGCTGTTTTAAATAAACCTGTCTGGAGATCAATTGCATCTCCCCAAGAAGGGCTGGTAAAAATATTTCTTTCATAGTCAGTTTAGAAGGGTTAGGTGCTTCCCCTGAGTCCTGCCATCAAAAATGTTAGGAAGTCCTTAAGCTCTATATCAAAATGCAGTTTGAGCAGAAATTCATTCAAAAAGAAAAATAAAATCACTTTGAGGCTCTGGCACCTTCTGTGACTGTAGGAAACTGCTTGTACACCTTTTGTGGCCTCTTATAAACATTATAATTAAGACCTGTCAGGTTTTCTAGTACCTGTTTTGATATCTGAATGGAAAGCTTCTTACAGATAATTTTTTGTTTCTTTTTCTAGGAAGAGCATTTAGGGAATTTCAGAAGTGTAGTTCTTACTGAAAGAACTTCTTCCCTACTGAAAACTTAAGGCCAGAACATTTTTTTCCCAAACAGCAATATCTTGCAATTAATTTTTGGTTTCAGAATATTTCTCATTTGAAAAATGTCAAACTGATTGCTTTAATAACGTGCTACCTCTTTGACTTCCTGCAGTGGTGTCCTGCTTTCCATTCTTCTCTTGGAGACTTAGTCCTATCTGGCCTGTCATCTCTTAGACATTGAGTAAACAATCTCCTCCCCAACCACTTCCACCTTCTTTTTGCCAAAGATTCTGAACTTAATTACAGAATCACAGGATCACAGAATAAGAGCAGTTGTAAGGGATCACAAGGATCATTGAGCTCACCTCCTGGCCCTGCACAGGAGCATCCACAATAATCACACCAAGTTGTCTGACAGTGTTGTCCAAATGCTTCTTGAGCTCTGCTGGGCCTGCTGCTGTCACCACTTCCCTGGGCAGTCTGTTCCAGTGCCCAACCAGCCTGTGGGTGAGGAATCTTTTTCTAATATCCAACCTAAATCACCCTGACATGGTTTCAGGTGTGACACCTGAAGTTCCAGTCCTGACTTCCCTCTGGTCCTGTCACTGGTCATCAGAGTAAAGGGATCAGTGTCTGCCCCTCCTCTTCCCTTCATGAGGAAGCTGTAGACTGGAATGATGCAACTTCAGTCTCTTCCAGTCTGAAATGACCAAGTGACCCCAGTTGCTCCACATACAGCTTCTCCTTCAGACCCTTTACTATCTCCTTTGCTCTCCTTTGGATGCTCTAATAGCCCTGTGTTCATGTGTTTTGAGTATTTATCTGTGTTGTCTTTTATTTACAGGAAGGCTCTTCAACAAAATTTTATGAGCAGTCTTCATAACTTTTTCTTTTAAATCTCCTCTTCAACTCATGAAAAAATGCCCAGGAAAAAGAAAAAAAGAGGTGGGGGGTGGGGGGGAAGGAAATAAAAAATGAAAGAACATAACCTGGACTAAATTTATCCTGCCTACCTTTGGATAATTATTATTCCAATTAGGAGACCAGTCACACAAGGTTGTCTTTGTCAGTGAAGAGAAGCAGTGATCACCATTACTATTGCCATAGGCAACAATAATATGAGCCTAGGGCAATAGAAGTGGGTTCCTTTATCATGCCACACCTTGGCAGGCAGCTGGCACATGGTAGCTACTCTGTATTTTCTGTTCAAGCATTCCACTCCCACCTGGCCTAACTCCATCTGTTTGAGTCCCAGCTGGTGATTGTCCTTATTAAAACTGGGTCATGTTTGGACCAGTTTGTGACTCCTCTGCAGAAGGGGCTGGGAGCTGCTCTTAGAGCAGAAATCCAAGTGCCAGAGATCTCCAGCTTTGTTCTGACTTAGGATATACATCTTAAATGGTTTATGTTCTTGTTTCCTTGTTGCCTTTAAACTCATAAAGTTTAGATCCTTCCCATGTTATATGAAAACAGTGCAAAGGGCTAATAAATGCATGTTGTCTTGTATAACCCAGAAATTACTGACCCTATAAAAGAAGACATGTGATGTTAAAGGATTTTTTTCATTTCACATGGAAATATCAAATTTTTGCTCAATTTTGGAAAGAAAAAAGACACAGAGATGAATCCAAGTCTCCACTATGCTTCCAAATGTCTATTAGTTCCAGATCTTTGATGCCTTAGATATTTGCGTAAGGTCTTTGCCTGGAATTTGTACTGACCAGACAGAAGAACAGACTAAACCAATAATCCTTTTTTTTTTGGTGCAGTATATGGAAATGTAGCTAAATCTTTCTTATTTTCCTGCTGACATAGAGAGAAGAAAAGGATGTGGTTCTCAGACAGAAATATTAAATATTAAATACATGTTTCTGTGAGAATCTTATAATGTCTGGAACTGGGGAGGAGCAGATAGGAATGGAAGAAATGCCATGGGAACACCTGCAGTTACAACCACATACATGTGTAACTACACCATCACTCTACTGGAAAAAGCTTTTCTTGTCAATTTAACAAATCCTCATATCATATATTTAACCATTGCCCTTGTTTTTCAATTAATTTGTTAGTAGTTTAATAATTTTAAAATATTAATATTAAAAATATTAATATTAAAAATATTAATTTGAATCACACTAATAATGTACAGAAAAGCATAATATACAGAAAAACATCTGGATTTTGGCTGTAGACCTCATTATCTCATTTCCTTACCTTTATTTCTCATTTTTAACTATTCTCCCCTTTTCGGTGTTTTTGGATGAAATTTGGATGATTTCTAAATATCACAAAAACCTGAAGAAAACCCTCAAAATTCAGAAATTATTTAACACTATTAGATGCAACCCACATAGATAACGTTCTGAGAAGGACCAGGTTTGAATTTCCCACTGAGTCAGTGTTTTTTTTCTATTATGTCTTGGTGAATCAGGATTTCTCTTCAAGATAGTGGTACCTCACAGCAAGTAAGGGTTTTCCCCATTAGCCAGACAATAAAATAATTAGCCTGGCTTTGAAGTTGTAGTGGCATAGGAATGAATGCCACTGTTGTCAGTAAGATTTTGAGATGTGATGCACTCTCAGCAATGGAAATGGCCAGGCTTGGGCAGACTTTCATGTTCCTGATGATGCACCTGGCCACACAAGTGGAAGGGTTGTGGCATTGGCCAGCTCTTTCACTGAATGGCAATAAGCAACAACCACCTTTAGCTAGGGTCTGTTGTGCCACCTTTAGCTAGGGTCTGTTGTGCTTTCCACAGTGCAGAAGTCACTTGATTCTTAGCTTATCTACTTGCTGCTGTTTTACAGACACTTGAGCTTTTTTTGGGCATTATTGAGGTGTCTGGTTCAACCATTCCTATCTCCCTAAAATTGTCAGACAAATTGTCAAACAAAAGGCAAGTCCAAAATTGGGAAAACAACCTAATAATTTTTTCTAGATGGGTAACAAGATGTGTGCAGACAGGAATAATCCAGACTTCGATTGCTCTTATACATAAGATTGGCTCCATTTTAATTTTCAGGAACAAATTTTAAACTAGGCAGGTTACAGAAGCTGCTTCCTGTACCTTTTATACCAGTGCCTTTTTTCTGTTGTTTGTATTGTTTGTATTGATCCTTGATATGGCATCCTGTCTTTAACCAAAGGAAACACAAATGACAGGACTTCATGAAGGATCATTTTAATAATTTTTGCTTCATGAAGCCCGATTAATAAGTATGTAACAGTGGTGATCTTATGGGTATTATTTTAGACCTCCTGCTGTCCCATTAAAAATTTCTCTTTGCAATTGGTTTCAGTATGTTTATTTCATGGTGCTTGTAAAGATGTTGATCAGACAGACCCCAGAATGGAGTGGGAGAATGACTGGTCCTGCTTCAAATGGTTACAAGCAAAATACAGATTCTGTCTGCTGAGATCAGTCCCATTTCCAGGGCAAGGGTAGCTTTGTCATACTCTTGTACTCCACAGTCCTGAGCCAAATGTAATGACAGTGGACATTTCCATAGCTCCCAGAACTTGGAAAAGGCAATTACAGATAACTAAAGTTTGGTCTCAATGAGCTTTGAATAACTAAGATTCATGAAGTAAACTGACAAAAATCTCAAAGGATTCAGCGCTCACTTTGAATGTTTCCAAATTTAGATCTATTAATTAAAGAAATTAAATTTGAATTACAGCAATGCAATTTCCAAAATGAACACAATTTAGTTGTATTAGTTGGTCAAATTAGATGCCACTCTATTGCATTGTATTTATAGTAATGATGTTGGATGGTTTGATTCAAACAATAGCTTGTTTATATGAGAGACAATGCTTTTATTCCTTTCAGAATGATCTTTGACCAGAAAAGTTGCTAAAAGAAATTACACTTGCTACTTCTATCACACAAAATGACACAGCCCCACTAGACTTCCTTCTCCTTGAGTTTACATCCTCTGATGCACCAAAAAAGTTGCAATAACCTTTTACTGCATCTTATTTATTAACATTTAATTTTGAAAATGGTAATTACAGAGGAATGAAAAGCATGAACAATTTTAACTGATGATTAGAAGCATTTATATGCCAGTGGAAAAAAAACACAGTACACCAAAGAAAATTAAGTTTATCTGGCCTTTCCACTTGTCTTACAAATCATTTGCAAATTAATAACCACTGACAGTTTCTTGAAACAGTGTCAATCTTCATGATGACTGGCTGCTGTTCAAAGAAAAATGAGTGTATAAAAAGGTTGTATAAGCATTTTCTATTCAAAAGCAAGCACAGAAGGAGGAGAAGGTAAGAGAAAACAATGGAAAACACATCAGATTTTAGTTTTTCAACAGAACTGTTATTTAGCTTATATGAGCAGAGTAATTTGGCTACGTCAAAATCAAAATCAAGATAGTATGTAACAGTTTACCAAATGAATTGGGAACTGATTGATATAAAACATGGTGGGTGTCCTTAACAGTCTTACTGAATCCCAGTCATTAACAACTACTGTGAAATTTTGATTTTGTGAAATCAAATTAAATATTTCCTTCATATCACTTTCCGTACAAAGAACATTGGAGCTTTGGGAGCTACTGTAGCCTGTAAGTCTTAATATTTAGTCATAGAAGGGACTCTTTGAAGTTTCACTGTTTGTAAATCAAGGTGAGTTTCAAGATTTTTTGGCAAAAGTAAACATTAGAAAGGCCGTGCACTTTTCTCCAATTCATCAAAAGCTCCTCAATTACAACAGGGAGGCAACCATTTGCATTTGATGCATATTTTAGGAAAGAGCTACTTATGTGGGCAATAAATACTACCTGAGCTCAGAAATACTGTTCTTTTCACTATGTTGGCTTCTATATCTAAATCTTTCTATTTCCAACTACTTATCCCTTTCATTCAATTTCATCTAACAGGTCATTAAGGTGTTTAACCACATGTCAGAAGTTATTGTGAACCATTCCCAGTATAGTGACTATTATCTTAATGAAGATCTGGAAAAGAGAACTCACTGTTGAAAAAGAAATGCTTGAAAATAAATGGACCTTTCATGTACAATGATTTGTTATGCTAAACTTAATCACCACCTCAGGGTGTTCCTGTTTCAAATAGCTCTGTGACTGAACTGTAGCAAGTGTTAAAATTTTGAAGTTGTAGTATAGTAGTTGTAGTATATATTCATATATATTAGTATATATGAATTGTATAGAAAAGTTGTAGTATATATTCATATATCAGTTGTAGTATATATTGCATATAATCACAACAAAGACTAGCATTTCCTAGCAATTCCACCCAGCACAGCATGTATGAAAACATCAATTTAGATATTGCCTACCAAAATGATGCAATGGCTGTAATAGTATCTTTATAGCAATGTAAGATTATGTGTAGGAACCATATTTAATGATTCTAAATCATTAAAATTTTTCTCCATTTATTACTAAATATTTTACTGGTTGAACCCAAAAATTCTAGTTGAATTCTGATTCTTTCACAGATGATCCAGATTTGCCTGGGTAGGATTCATCTCTGCCCAGCTTTGGATACCTATGTCTGAACCAACCATTTTGGAACACCTTTAAATCAACACAAACCAGACTGATCTCATTGGAGTGAAGTGTGCAGTGGTCTTCACCCTAGAGTGCCTATAGAAGTTAAGTCAGATAAACCAAATTCTCATGTGTTTTCTCATGGTGGTGTTTGATCAGAGGTTGAACTCAAAGATCGTGGAGGTATTTTCCAACCTTAATTTGAGATGGTTGGCTTATATGATTTTCACACAGATTCTGTCAAAACTGAACTTACAGAATACTGAACCAGCTGAACTGTCAAAAATCACTGGCTATGGCCTCATTCTTCACAGAGAATGAGCATTTATTGTTGTTTCCTTCTAGAGGGAAAAAAATGTTGCATACATGTGTGTCAAGTAATTCAAGCATCAGCCTGCTTCAACATGGCCAGCACACAGTCAACCTGTACAGCTACTTGGGGACAATTTTTCTGACTTCAGAGGACCAGTATAGATCCATGGTTCTAACAGCTTCTGATTTTCATTTGTATTATTTTTCTCTGCACAGTACTTCACATACATCCTCACTGAATTTCATTTAACTGCTTTAGAGCCGTATCATGTGAATTTTGAGCCTGTTCTCCCACCCCTCTTTAGAACTTAGTGTCAGATGAAATATTCATAAACCATGTTGTTAATTCCATTATTGAAGCTGCTGATGAAAATATCAACCAGTTGTGACTCCAGTTGAGACCTTTGTAGAGCCTCACTTGAGGCAATCTTCCAGTTCAACACCAAACTCTGCTACAAACTGCTCTCTGTGCATCTGCTTTTGTGATTGTTCAATTCAGATCTCTTTGCTGCACTGCCAGCAGCTCCTTTTAGGTTCAAATTCATAAAAGTCTACTCCTGACAATTCCAGCTGAGTTATTTACCCTGTAAAGAAAGAAAGCTTTGACTATGTTTGTTTCTGACAAACATTTAACCTCTTGATTTACCACCTTATTATACTCTAAGCATCCACCTTAGACATGATCTTTGTGAGAAGAAACAGGTTTAAGCAACTGAACACTGCAAAAACCTTGAAACCACTCCCAGATATTTTTCTAAAGGATACATTCACAATTCAGCATGAATTTCAGTATAGCATATACCTTGGAGGAAGACCAATTTGGAGATAAAAGTAATCTCTTGTGATCAACAAAATTACAGAACCAGAGGAAACAAGGTAGAGAACGAAATTATCCCCCCAAAATTTTCAAATCAATCAATCACTTTCCTTGGGTAATGGTAACACTTATAATTGATGATGTGCCATACCAAATGAAAATATCTGAAAAATATCCTGGTTATCTGCTACAGCCTGGAGGTAGTCTCTTAGACACTGTGAAACATTTCCCAGCAAAGTTAATAAGGGAAATCCACAGGGCTGACATTTTTAATGGAGAGCATCTGTCTCTGAATACAGCTAATTTCAGTATCCCAGAGAAATGTTACAGAACATCTGCCTTTTTTCCCCTGCAGACGCCATATCCTTGCTAATATTCTATTCTAAGCCTTTGTTTCCGTAAGCTAAAACATTCTGTATGTCTTAAAGAGGATTTTCTCTTTCCTTGCTGCCAAAGATTTTATGTGACTTTGCAAGAGTTCAACAGGTCAGTAAAGCACTGATAGCTCAGAGTGCACTTAGCAGACACCTAAGCTTTCCTTCTGCACATATGTTTTTACTGTATTTCTCAATGGTATTTGAGGAAAAAAACCCGTGTTTTTATACATTTCAGCAGTCATACACATTTTAAAGGTACCTGTAGAATCCATAAAGCATTGTTTGTGGTGTCCTGCAGACCTTCCCACGACTATGACAGCCTTGAGAATGGATCTCAGGAGAGCTGCTCTGTGTCATTAGGTGGCACTGTACAGCAATGCTGGCAGCTCTGACTTCCTCAGCTCAAAAGGGACTTTTCGATTATCTAATCTGATTTCCTACATGCTGTGAGCTATAGAAATCCAACTAGGAGTTCATGCCTCGCTCCAAAACTGTGCTTCAATGAATGAATATTTTTAGATATAGCTTTTGACCTCAAGAAAAATTAAAATAAACAGTAGCGCCAGTCCCTAATTTGCCTCTCTGATAACAGAAAACAGTTTGTGTTTCAGATCTTAATTTCTCTGTTAAATAATTTGGACCTCTTAAACTTTTCTGAGACAAAATATCTGTTTTAATTCAGAGTAAGCAAAAGGATGTGTGTTCCCAGCACTGCAGTAAAGCAGACCAGCATTAAATTCAGGATGACATTATAACATGTCTCCCTATGGAAACACCAGTCTCAGAAAGGAGCATTTGCTTTTTATGAATGCTGATACTCTGATGGGCCTATAATTTCAGTTCCATTTAAACCACTTTTACTTTTGACTGACTTTATAATCTCCAGCTTATCCTTTCTGCTAACAGCCTATTTTCTACTAGCTGTGTAGAAGGTTGTGGCATGTCAATTTTTTAATTTAATTCCCCCAAGTGTGACTGCACACAATTTTCACTCGTCAGAGTGGCATCAGGCAGTGACTTTGTGCTTTCCACCAAGAACTCTGAAGCTTCATACAGAGGAGCAGATGAAGTTATGCTTTTATATATTGCTGCTTTATATCCACATTTCAGGCCCTGTCTTTACATAACTGCATTACAAGAGCAAGTGTGTGTTAAAATGTCCTCGGTTTTGTCATAAATTCAGATCTTTCTGTCCTTACTGCCAGTCTCCAATAAATATCTCTTGTGGAAGTGGGCCAGGAGTGCTTATGGATACAGTTAAAGCAGGAGATTGGAAGAGCTGGTTCCTTTGGTGGGGGATGAAAAGCCAGTGGGACACCACAGGATCCAAAGCTCAGTAGCAGCCAGAACTACCTCCAGCCTCAGCCTCACACACTTCCTAAGGCAGCCCTGATGTCCAGACCTCAGAAGTGCTTCAGAAAATGGCTTTTGAGTGGAATGATGACCAAAAGGCATCTGATGGCATGAGACAAAAAAGCCCAACTGTATGAGATCCTCCTGCACACAAGAAAGAGAGATTCAGTATGTATTTATAGATAAACAAGACTTACCAGTGACGCTGGAAATTTAACTTAGTTGTAAACCAGTTTATCCTAAAGTGAGATAAGCTGTAAAAACCGTCAAAATAAATTGTCAGTATTTTACAATAGACATGTTTTTAAAAGCAGTTTTCAAGTAGAAAGATCAAGGTATGCCATTCTGGAATGATAAAAGCCAGAACACTTCCAGAGTTCTTGTCTTTTCCTTTTTTTCTCAACCAGAAATTAGTTTTGTCAAACCCGGAATTCATGAAAATATAATTATATTCTCCATTTTGAAGTGCTTTATGAAGTCTACTCTCCAGTCTTAATTTTTTTTTCTGAATATTTTAGAGCTTTCAGGCTGGGTTAATCAGCTTTTATGACCTTCTCACATATAAAGTGAAGAATTGTCTTTGATTTTCTATCCAGAAGATATGAGAGGGGTTCCTCGCCCTGGTGATAGCAAGGGAAATCAAAACACTTTGAGTTACATTTTTCATTTCTTCCTCTGTAATTTCCAGAGCCACAGTCTATTTTTGTATAAAGTCCCTGTGGATGTCTAAGAGCTAAACAAATACACATTCAGAGCTTGCTTATTGTCAGTAATGAAGTAAAGGTCAATCTTTATATGAAGCCAGTGCTTGTGACTGCCAGAAAGAAAAAAATGCTTGTATCATATAATATCAAATGTAAGAGATGGCAAATAAAAAGGTGTGCTTGGAACAAACATTCTTTCTTTCACTTGAACTAAAAATGTGAAACGTGTGGGAGCCAAATCAGAGTCTCTGTGTTGTCTCTGTGACACCTAGTTCTGGAAGAGAACCCAAGCAAGACTCTGATGTCTTCTGGCTGGTTCCACTCACAACAAGCAAGTGCAACTGGTGGACTGGAGGAAGCAGCTGGTGGCATTCCTCAAGGAATTAAAGACTGAAAGCATAGCAGGAGAAAAATCGAGTCTGGTAAAAAAAAAGAGCTTGTCCAGAGTATTTTTGGGAGACAGAATCCTATAGTGACCCAGCACATTTATTGTATTCATTAATGACCCTGGCCACATTAGAAATAAGGGAACAAAACTGGCTGATGACAGAAGATGCAAGATACTGTGAATACAGATGAACATATGAGTATCTTTCTGCAGGAACTAGATGACTCAGAGTGCAAAAATAATAGAAATTATAAATGTAACAATGCTGCCTGCAATGCCATGAATTTAAAAGTAAAAATTTTTGCTCTAAGTGGAAGAAGCTTATTAGCTGCTAACAGCGAAAACAAAAAAGATCAAATTAAATGAGTTTATCAAAAGATAGTCAGCATTCATAAATATGATGTTGTATGAAAAAAGCTAACACGATAACAGGATGTGTCAAGAGAGGGGTTTCTAGTAGAGCCAGGGAAATGATGGAATACACAATTTCAAAAGAAAAAGGTGGAATGGAAAAAGAAGCATAGAAAATGTAAATATTGAAAAAATATAAGCTCACAATAATGAAACAAGGTCTGCAAGGAATAAATATAGAGACAAAATCTATTGCTGAAGATGGGAATAGCTATGCCATTGAATTCAGTGGAGGATGGGGTAGGTCTCGACTCACAGATACAGCTTCCATATGTCACATGTGTCATATGGAGAAAAATCTCCTTAGAATGTGTTTTAATCAAAACCACCCCTGTGTTATTTTAATCTAAAGGCTGCTTAAATTCCAATAGGAAATACAGGCTGTTTTTCTTTAGTCTTTCTATTAATCAGACTCTACAAGTTCATGAAAATGATATCCTGGAATGCACTATGGTATTTATAATGGCTCGTGTTCTTTCTTTCAGCACTTGCAATTTGTCAAGCAATAGCAAACTGTAGAAGGAAAGATCACTGATGCTCCCCCAGCATATTGACTGACCTTTATGTCTACTTTTGCTATTTATATTGGCAGGGAAGTATGCAGAGCAAAAGTAGGCAGGAAAATGCCCAAGTTTTAGGAAAATACTTTAAAAACTTGTCATTATATTGATGTCACCTCTTACCTTATCTCTTCGATTTAAAATTTTCTTGGCAATTTTCTGTTTGTAAATATAGAAGTTGTTTGGTTGTTGTGTAGATTTTATTTTGCTACATATTGCTGTATTGGTCAGGTAAATAGTTTCTAGGATTAAATAAATAATAATTGGCAGTTTTATTTTCTGGGGCCACATCAGAGCACAGTACATTTTTTTCAAACAAAGAATAATGGAGCAAGCTATGAAAGTGTAAAGAATTTCATAGTCATTATTCCATATTGTTCTGTTCTATATGATAAACAAATAGAAGATATACAAAGATACATAAAGATATAAACCTGAAAGAAAAAAAGGCAGGAAAACAGAAAGTCACAAAATTAATTTTCCATTTATGTGAATTTCTATCTATTAGTACCAATGCAACTTTTAGTTAATTTCTAAGTGACTGAGATTATAATAACTTTTATCTAAATAACTCCTGTTTCATTGTAAGGTTTGGTCAGTGCAACTAAGTAGCAATTGTGGCTTCATGAAAAAGGAATGTCAGAGTGACTATCACCATAAATTTCCCTTTCTCCTTCTGTTATTTCAATTTTTGTTTTCACTTTAAAGCTGATGATACTTGCTGTGAAAAAAGAGTGAGGTTGTATGGTACACATATTTTCTTACTTTTAACTTCTTCCACAACAGATCAGACTCTTCATTTCCCTGAGCAATCTGAGCACAGCAGTTTTGAAACTGAGCCCTCCTTGCTGTACTGAACTTCATGGCTTTGGGTACAGAGACTCTTGGGGAAAAGAGGAGCCTCCAGAGTCTGGAGTCTGTAAGGGGTGAGTGCCAAAGGCAGACTGGAAAGCAAAGCAAAGGCTGACTGAATCACTTTGACAAACATCTGTGGCAATAGGGAGTAATCTGATAGGCTACAAGGATGGATGAGGAGGAAAGGAAGAAGAAAAGGAAATTATACCTCTTTATATCTAACTTTAAGAAATGTCTAAGTTTTCTTATAATGTTATTTAGCCTTGTGTAGAACTACTGTAGATTTAACAGGGATGGACAAAGAAAAGGCCTCTACCTAGTCACATGGAAGAGGATGTTAGAGAGTCAGCTTTAGGCTGTAGCTTATATGACAAAAAAAGGAGAAACTGCACAGTAGAATTTTTTGCACTGTCAGCAAGCCAATTTGTTTTCATTCCTAAAAGATATAAACTTTTAGTCTTGAAATGTCTGGTGGCTTTCAGGGCAGAAATAGGAGCTTCAGACAATGTTTATTAGAGAAACCCTCCCACTTGCATTCTAAACTCTGAAAGGAGTTTAAGTGTGGCTGAATTGAGTATTAGACTCAAATTTTTTCAACATTTTATGTCTAAAGAAGTGTATAGGATAGTATAGATATAATTTTCCCCTTATACAACTTAGTCCTTCAGGATTAAGGATGACAAACCAGATACATTTCTGTAAAAATAAATTATGTATTATGGTAATGACTGAAAGATCATAACTAGAATTATTTGCTACACAGCATAAGAGGCTATAACTACTAGCATAGTACACTCTTTTTTGAAGTTACATTGATGCAATTGTATTAGAGCTAGAAAACCCAATTAGTAAGCAGAGATTGATTCTATTCACCCATACATAGGAAAATCTCTTTCACACAGCCTTGAGGAGCATCCCCACGCAAGGGAAGAATCTCCACACACACTCCCAGAAGGGATGTATTAGAAGACCATTAAAAAGTGGGAAAGGACTTTTATAGTAAAAAGTGATTGACTGTCAGTCATGTCTCTCTGGGCCAGCTGTGTTAGCTCAGCATTTTCAGATGGGTTATCAATAGAATCAATTTTTGGTACCTTTATTAGAAACTTCACCACTTCTGCCACATCTTTCCCTCACTGTCAGGGTGTTTAACTTTGGAATTGAATCAGACTTATTCAGCACCAGAAGCAGCAAGACAACCCTTTCTACATTCACCACTGACAGCTTTGCAAATAGAGTGTGGTTTGAGTGGCTTTTCCCCCATTCCCAGCAAAGCATACTGCTACAGTGGCTTATAGTTTAATTGCTTTAATTTGCACATTTAATTCTGAAAGAGTGATTCATTGCAAATTTATATCTCTCTAGGGCTATCAGTTTTGCTCCTCCACTTAATGAATATACAATATTTATATAGCTACAACTTTCTCTGTTCTTATGAGATTTCAGTAGATTATGTAAGTATTTTTGTGTATATTTGCTTTTATAGGAAGTTCTAAATCACTGTTTAAATCTAGACGACTAATACCCACTGATTATGGTATTGATTATGGTATTTAAACTTCTGTTAAACATATGGATCCTGGGCTGCAATTTTCTCAAGCATTCACTGTCAAAACCAGTCATGCAGAAGCTGAAATGAGTGCATATATTCTGTGCTTGTATCAGATAGCCAAAATGCTGGTTTGTAGATATACTACATAGATACACATTTAAACCTCTATTTTCTTTGGATGTGTATTTCCAGTATTCATGTTCATAGGTTTGAAGGCTTTGTTTTTTGTATGTGCTCCAGCCAAACAGCTGAGGCCCTAATATTCAGTCTAGAAGGTTATATTGCTAATGATGTTCAGAGAGAGAGTGAAAAAGTAGCCAGAGCACAACAAAAGTGTGGTCCTTAACACACCCACCAGCATTCTTACAGCTCCTCCTTTGACCTCTGCTGCTTTGATCAATGGCCAAACCATATACTGGGCAAATGTTTAGAGGCTTAAGGCTTGCATCTTTTTTCTTTCCTGAATTGTCTAATTTCCAGCACTAGAAATCCAAAAGAATTTCAAAGTTTCAGCACAGTTTTTTTACATCCACATCTGGATAATACACAGAAAGCTGAGAATCTTGTCTCTACATGCAAAAGTTATGAACTTGCCCATAACGAAGGTAGCCCCAAAAACTATTGTCACCATTAGTAAATATGATCTTGATTAAAAATAACTTACTCTTCTAAATGTCACTGCACATTTACACTAAATTTAAATAATTAGAAAGGATTATTTTTTAAAATTTAAATTCAAGTTCTCTAAACACATTGATTTGGCTGTGCTAATAAGACAGTTTCATTAGGATCCTTGTGCTAAGACTACAGTCTCTTAGAAATTTATGCATAGTGATTTTGTATGAGACAGGCTATGAAAGAGCTGAAGAGCCTCACTCAGATGCCAAATATCTGAATCCATGACTGGATCCTGCATTTTTCAGTAGTCTTTTGAACAGTATTTTCCACTTTGAAACATGCTCTTTCCATCTTGTATCTATAGATCTAGGCACATAGTGAAAAGCTCCATGTGTGTGAAAAACAAGTACTTAGAATAAGCCTGATTTCAAAGTATGCACATTGTATTTTCATGATGTTCACTGTGTCCCGAGCTTCTCTGTTAACAGAAATATTTTGTTATAACTAGATGAATACGTACAGTTTGAAAATGTTGTTACCTAAATCTAAAAAAACCAAACCAAACAGTTTGTCTGTTTTCTGTTGTTTTTGAGATGAAACACTTAAACTTTAGCCAGGATTATTGCCATTCTGTTTAAGTTTTCCATTCTTGCTCCAGGGACCCAGGTGAAAATGCAGAAAACTCAGCCTGGTTGCCTTGTATCTGTTTAATTCCCTGTATCTTGTCATATCATTATTTAAGGGCCAGGACATTTCCTGGCTCCCTTAGTATGAGGTTTAAAAGGCAGCTACATATACAACAGCCCTCTCTTGGAACTGCATCTAAGCTGCTGAGAGATCTCTTTTCATTAGACTATTAAAATAGTATAGCACTGTGATGGCAAGAAATTTCTCAAGCTATCTCCTTTGCAATGGACTTTTTCAAATTTTTGTGCTACTGTTCCGAAACTTAATGCCATTCATATCAGGCATCTTGGAGAATTTATTTTATTTTATTCCTTTGTTAAAATGAACTTTTTTTTCTGTGATTGGTGTCAAAACATATCAGGATATCTAAAAATAGGTATTTTAAATATAGAGGGAAGGCAGAGGTATTTTTCAGGTTAAGTGACTACTGCGCTTTTCTGGACTGACTCCTCATTCACCTTATAACGCAGATATTCCACAGAAATGCTTTATAATTTGAGTCTTCTGTATTCCTCCAAAAATATTACTTTGCTACAGCAAACCCAGTAAGATGTGCCAGAGGATATGACAAGATTTGTGATGGCTGAACTGAATGGTGAGGCAGGTATTTGGTGATAAATGAGGATGAAATAGAAGCAACATACAAATAGATTTGCAGGTGAGGACTGCAAATGTGACACTGTGAGAACTGACTGAATGCAATGGATTGGATTAGCAGAGAGAGTAGAGGACAGCAAGCTTCTCAAAATGTGAAAAGACAAATAAATTACTGTTCATTAACAAAGCTGTTTTGTAGCATCCAACTACATTACCAGAGAAAAGAACCCACAGGTGACCTGCTGACCTGGTCCTGACAAGGAGATGTGGAATGGGAAGTTATTTATTTTCTTCATGAAAACCATAATATGCTGTGGCTCCATGAGGGGGATGTGAAAAAATGCAAAATTCAAGGAAAAACTAATGTTTAATGTTCATTCACTTTAGCTTTAAATATAGAAGCTAGTGATACTAGAAAAAGTAGGAGAAATGGAGTAGCAGAAAGCTGGGGAATACAAAGGAATTGCAATTCCAAAAATGAAAAACTAAATTAAAAATCTTCATTTTTATTCCAAATTCAGTGTGACATGTGGGGAAGGTTCTGGCCATCCTGGGACTGCAGTGTGGGTTCAGCATGCCCTATAACAACCATCATATGTCCTTGAACCCACGTTCACATTTGGCAAAGTCTGTATCAGGCAGAGCAGCACCACCACTGACAGCTCACCAGATTTATGCTACAGATGTGACATCTGCCATCTTGGGCCCTTTTTAATTGTTGGACATCATATTGGAATTTTTTAAGCAGTTTCCCCAAGGAGTTTTCCAATTATTTATATACATTGTCTGATAAAAAGGCCTGTTCTTACAACATCTTTCATATGTGGCTGATTCTTGTTGAATATTCATTTTCTGTCTGCAGTAGATGTTTCCCTGCCTGTTCCACTGAACTGAATGGCACCCCCTGAATAAGCTGTCAGCTTGACTACTACAAGCACTAAAGTCAACTTAGGTATGTATGTTACTCAAATATTTCAATGAACGTCATGTTCCTTGTCATATTTAAGATGTCTCATTTAGAAGAAGATTAGGTACCTCTGCACGGTTATGCCATATAGAAAATTTGTCAGTACTAATGGGAAGTGTCAATATTATCTATTAAACACAGGTACTTCTAATATTTGTCTTTTTAGGGGTGACAAGAGACCACAGCTATGTCATTAAATACAGAGATAGGAAGGTAGTTATTTTGTCATTCATGATAATTTTTGTTTTAGTCTCTGCTGCTCCATAGAAGCAGGTTGGCTGCACAATCACTGCACCATGGTGATAGCTGGTTGCATGTGGTAGGCTGGAATCATGAAAGCAGTAAGACTTCTGATAATGCAAATGGAAACTGTACTCAGCTCCTTCAAAAGTGAAATGAATTACAGCTGAGAGAATTTTTGCAGAAGACAACAAATCTGCAATCAATTTTTTGTTGTAGAAATAGATGTGGCTCACTGACATTTCACAGAACCATAAAGAAGTTGAGGTTGAAAGATACCTTTAAATATCCTCTAGTCCAACACCCTTGCAATGTGCTGGGACACCTTCAACTGCATTTGTTTGATCAGAGCCTCATCCAACATGACTTGAACTGTTCAAGGATGAGGCATCCACCCCCAGTATGGTAAACCCATTCCAGTGTTTCACTACTCCCATTGTAAAAAACATTTCTTTATAACTAGTTTAAGTCTACCCCTTTTTAGCTTAAAATCATTACTCCTTGTTCTTTTGCAACAGGCTCTGCTAAAATGTTTGTCTCCACCTCCTTATAAGCCCCCTTTAAGTACCAAAAAGCTGCAATAAGGTCACCCTGCAGCCTTCCCTTCTCCAGACTGAGCAGCCCCAACCCTGTCAGCCTTTCCTCATACAAGAGGTGATCCATCCTTCTGATCACCTGTGTGGTCCTCCTTTGGACTTGCTCCAACAGGTCCCTGTCCTTCCTGTGCTGGGACCCCAGAGCTGGATGCAGCACTGCAGGTAGGGCCTCACCAGAGCAGAGTGCAGGAGCAGAATCACCTCCCTCGACTGCTGGCCATGTATCTTTTACTGCTGACCAGGAGGTGGTTGGCTTTCTGGGCTTTGAACACATCTATGGTGTTCAGCTATAATTTGTCTTTTAGTATAGGTTTTAATAATAGCTCTTAATAATAGCTTTTAATTTAAATAAAATGTTTTTTCTAGAATAAGTTTTGTGGTATAAGCCAGATACATACACAAAAATCCAGGCAGAATGTTGTATCTCTTCTGCTCATGACACACACTCTGGTCCAAAAAAGTATTTTGAAATGAAGCTTCTTCCAAAGAAGTGCATCAGCCACTGCTGATTTGGATAGACATGCTCCAATTCTTTCAGTTTCTGAAAGAAGTGGCTTGAAACTTTATGTGGAGAGGGCTTGGGTTAGTGTGGTTTAGAAGTCAATGATTTTCATTAAAAGGAATTTCTTATCCAGACAATGTATAATAAATTTTATATTAGATATTTTAAAGGGTTTCAGAGGTTTTCCCTGGCATCAAATGTTCAGAAATGTGCATAATTATAACTGTGTATAATATCTTCAGAAAGTCCTTTCAGAATCTCAGGTTCATTCCAGGCTAGATCAGGTCCCTAGGTCTTAACTTTTGTATGAGACTATTTTCAACAAAAACATTTCCAGGAATGGTTTCTTCACAACAGTTTTTTTAACCTGAAGTTTCACTCCTTCTGGTATCTGACCTTGTGCTGTCTAAAATCCCCAAACTAAACCCTTCAGACTGATAGCTAAACTCTGGTAATCAGAGCTGGAGTATGACAAATGTAATTGTGTTGCAGTATTACTAGCATGGTTTTCTGTAAGAGGGATTGTACATTGAACACTTCTTTTAGTGTGTGTTGTGAAACACACACTAAAAGAAGAAGAATACTAAGCAAAATGAGATAACTATTTGATTGTTCAACACAGCTAAGAACTAATCTACCCCTGCTGAAATTAATAGAATTGCTGCCACAGGCTAACAGATGTGAAGAGTCTGTCTGATCTAAATGAAGGGGGGTAAAAGCATATTGCCTGAGAGGGCCTGAGACTCTCACAGAACCTTCAGTGTCTATGCTGCTGATAACACAGACCCTCTCTTACTGTACTGGCATGCTCTTTTTTTTTCTTTTTAGAGTAAAGGAGATTAAGAAATGTATAAATGTATAAATGATTGCATTAAGGGGAAAAGAACAGAACCATGTGGTAGAGGAACAATAGACATCACTGGACAGCTGATACAGGCATACAAGTGTGTTGAAAGAGCCTGCTCTTCAAAATGGCAACGACTTTTTTTGGCAGAAGCTTTACTTCTACTTTCCACTGCACTGTCTTTGTCCTTCTTCTCCAACTATACATCAAAGAAAACCCAGCAGTTTTAATAATTTCTTTTGCTGTTACTTATACCCAAGGTCTTTGCTGTTTTCAGCAAAGAAAGGATGGGTGCTCCCTTTCTGTCCTTCCACCGCAGCCACAGGCTTAATCAACAGCAGAGCTCCCAACCCAAATTCATCTGCCACTTCTGGAGAGCCAGCTGGTCCCACTGATCTCTGCAAGACAGGCCACTTCCCTGTGCTGACAACAGGCCTGGAGCTGCAAGCCTTCTGTCCCCAAAAAACAGGGCAAGGTATATGTGCAAATGGTGTTTATTTTCACCTCCTATCTGAATGCTGAAGATGTCATCTCCAAGAGCAACCTGTGATGCAGAAAGAAAGAAAGGTGAGGTTCTCAATTCATGGGGTTTTGCAAAGTGAATTTTAAGGGAGCACTAAATCCAAGCTCATGGTGAGGTACATAACTATATTGATTAATGTGTAGCTACCAATCTTTTCAAAACCAGGCATTTATCTAAGCATTCAGCAAAGAATTCCTCCTTTCCGAGCAGCCTATTACTCACTGTATCTCTCAGGACAGTATCAGCACTTCTATAATCACATTTGCACTCATTGTTTTTGAAGAAATTAGCTATTTATTATTGAAAAGGAGAAATGTGTTTGGGCACATCCAGTGAAAATTGAATTTTTATCATCTGTTACAGTGAAGTGAGACTGCCTTCAGGCACTGGTGACACATGACCAGTAAATACACAGTGAACATGCTGATAAGACTATCTGCCATGGTCAGGTATGCAGAAGCTGAAGAGAGGCTACAGATCATATTTACTTCTATTTTATTTTACTGTAGAGAGTAAAAAGCCAGATTCTTAATATTCTGTAGTATCATTTTTAAAATTAGATAAATATTCTGTTGAGCTTGCTGCCCAATTTTGATCAGAAGAGGTAGAATTCTCAACGATAATTAAATGCCTACAAAATTTATAAAAGGGAGCAGACAAAAGGCCATGGTGCAAATATTTGGAAATTCACTCCACCACTTTTTGGGTATTGAGACTGTTTTTTTGCTGCCCAGTCTCCTGTGACTGCAGCAGCCTGTGCTCTGTGAAAAGATGGTACAGGAGCACAGAGCATAGCCAAGGGCTTCTGACCAGTGCTCCCACCAGATCTTTCATCAAGGAACAAGCCATTACCAGGCCTCATTAGGCTTCTGGTACTCGGGATGCTAATTTTTTCCAGGCACAATTCTTCAGAATTCTTTCAGAGCTCTAGGAGCAAGAAAGGGCTCTGAATTAACTTTGACCTAAAGGTCCCAGGATGGGATAAAGGGTTCCCATAGCAGCTGGCTATAGCTTTGCCTTCACTGGACAGCCTTTGGACAATCTCAAAATAAATGTTATCTGACATAGCTACGCTATTTATCACAGAAGTTCCCTTTCCTAAGGACTGCTTTCCGTAGCTCTATAGATAACTTCCTATTTTGGTAGTATGGTTTCCTTATTAACCAGGTTCTACCACTTTGCATAGTCTTGGAACATTTGGTAAACCAGTCTTGAAAATAATGGGTCACTGTATAGTTTATAAAGGTCTTCTATTAACAAACATTTAAATAACTAAGAGCGAAAAATGGATTTTAAAATATTTTTCCTCTTTGAGTGAAAACAAAATGTATTTATTATTGCATCTGTGAAAAGACAGCCCTTCCTAAAAGCAGGAATATCTCCTTGATTATGTTATAGTGAGAAAGCACTGTGCAATCTTTTAACATAGATATGTATTTTGAGTTATTATCCTTGCCTGTTCTCTTTTCTGTTCTTATTTTCCTCTTCCTCCCACCACTCCCCCATTATTTAAATATCTTAATTGTTTGGATATTTTTGTCATTGAGTGAATAAAGAAGCACAGCCTGCCAAGAATCACAGACACAAAAGTAATGACAGCAGAAATAGAACTTCATTATGTCCAGAATACCTGATGTTTTAGTGTCCTCAGAATTTACTGCATGCATGGAAATAGCTGTGATCTCTTCAGAATATTTGCAATGGATATAAAAGCTTAATGATGTTCATAAAACTGCTTAAAAATCAAGGAAGAAAAAATTGATTACTATATTTATTTTATTTTTAAAGGATTTCAGCTAGTCCTAGAATTATCCTGTCATATTTTTTCTTCTTGGTTGTTTCAAAGTAAAAAAAAGTTGATTGATTAGGGAATAAAGTCTTGCATTGTAAAGACAGATACTAGTTCTTACTATTTGAATATTCTGAGTACTCATCTTTGCATAATTAACAGAAGAGATTATAAGAAACTGGATGGGGAGAAAATGTATCTCTCCTTCACACCGTGGTTTTGAGAGGAGGAAGCTTTTCTAGACACTGATTTAGTTTAGTGGTACATGAAAAAAATGAAATGAAAACAACATAATAACAAGATCAAGATACTCTATAAGGCATGGCTATCAAGTGTAACCTCAGAACAACATAAAAACCACAGAAAATAAAAGCTTGACAAAACTCTTAAAACCTTTGGATATTAAACTTTTTGTGGCAATTGATTTTGGTCTGAAATCTCTTGTTTTTATGAATGAGCAGTGAACCATATTGCCCTTCCAGCATAATGAATACTGCATGATGTTACCTCACTAGGATAAAGGATTGATGGGCTTCTTTCGTGTCTCTTTATACAGTTACAGCTTAATTGTTCTGTCTGACCTACTGAAACATTTTTGGGTCTGTTTCCTTCTGCCATTCTGAGCACCTCAAAGCAAACTGAGGAGAAATGAAAAATGAAGCTGAGAAGCAGAATTCTTGACAACAGGAATTCCCCACAGAGAACTCAAGGCAGAATCTGCACTCCCACCAGCTGTGTCTATTGTGATACAATAGACACAAAAATTACAAAACTCATTTGAAGTTTGGATGTAGTCAGCCATCCACAGATAACATGGAGTACCAAAACCAGCTGAAAACAAGCCCAAGATTGTGTATGTAGGTACATCTTTTACATGACATTTTAATACATTATGTGTATTTGTATGAAAAATAGCCTTGCTTCTTTCATTTTAACTAATAGCCAAGAAAAGTATATTTATTAAGAGCAGAGCATAAGTGATTACTAGCTACAGATATTTTACTCAATAATTTTTAGTCCTTTTCCCAATGATGGATAGACCTAGAATTTTCTCAATGTGTAACAAATCTCTGAATGGTATTACAGGCAATTTAGTAATTTGAGAGGCTCTTGAACCTCATCCGCCTCTTATATCTATGTGCATGACACAGTTTTTCCTCTGACACAACTATTAACTTTAATAAACTGGAGTATAGCTTTTGCCTAAATGGAATATGAAAGATTTTCTACTGCCTGTTTATGACTTATCAGATGAAAATCTGAAGTTCCTAAGATTTCTAGCATAGGTTTTCTTTTAAAAATCTGAATGCTCATGCACATTTATTCTTACATCATGTTTTTTACATGAATACTTTAGAAGCAGACTGATCTTAGAGCAAGACTATCATCAAATATTTTTCTGTTCTGTTTAAACTGGTCTAGACCACAACAAGAAAAAAATCAAGGACTAAAGGAGAAATTACCACAGCTCCATGCTAAGGAATCAGAATGCTCTATATATGTGATGTAAAGGACTTTCCTAAGTATGAAAGAAGTTTAGAAGATAACCTGAGAATTCTATGAGACACTTTATGTGCTCTTTTTCACCAGCTTTTTGGGAACTGTTGTACAATTAACCTTTTTTTCATCACAGAATTTTTCACCCATTCCTAACATTTATGTACTGGCAAAAGACAAACAGAAGTGCTAGACAGTGAATCATGACACAGAGGCAACCTACACAAATAGCACTATGAACCTGCTGTAATGGGAGGCTGATGAATGATAACATCATAGAAAAAAAATAAACTTGTTGATTTATTCCTTACATTAAGGTAACACCTGTGAGCTGTAAAAACATGACCCCACTGTGCTCAGCACGTAGTAAAGACTGCCATCTCTGGCCCAGAATGCCTTCTATCAGTATTATCTCATAAGGGCTACAATGCTTTCAGTAAACCTGGTTTGCATCACCCCAGGTGTCTTACTACTGATCTTTCATCTCTTTTTTTTCAGCAGTCATGCTGAAACTGTTCAGCAACAGGTAACGGGTCTCAAAAATGCTCTAGGTATTACCAATTATATTACCTGTAATCTATGTAAATTACTTGTAATAGGGATTATAGGGATGAGTAACACCTAACATCCTCACTACAGCAGTAATTTGACATTGAAAGGCATCATAATGAATGTATAAAATACATTCACATCCTCATGTATGTCTCCTCACGTAACATCCCTTCTGAAAGCTGTCACACAGGGAACTGTAGAATTGTGGACTAAGATAGATATTTGAAATTGAGCTCTGAAGAGACAGCAAAAACACATAAGTTCTGATTCCATGACACTTGTCAGGGAGAAAAAAACCCAAGCACCAAAAATCAAGCAGAGGACTGTGTAAATGAAGAACACTTCTCAAATTAAAAGGTAAACACTGATCCTCAAAGTTTCACCTAAGAGACTGGCTCAGCTAGTTCTGAAAAGAAGCCTCTCAGCCCAAATGGAGACAAACAGGAAAGGGATTGGAAAATATAAAATCTAACTCTCCTGAAGCATTAGGGACCAGCTTCTATTTATTCTTTGAGGAACATTCTGACATTCAGGATTCTTGCAGTAAGAAGTTACTGACCTGCAACACTTAACTACTGTGCCTGAAGCTCTCCATGGGACACTGAGGAAATGAGAAGCAGACAGCTGGAGAGCTGCAGTCACTGCCGGAGCGCAAAGGGGAACTCAGCATAAATCAGATGTCAGAAAAAATAAAACCAGAAGTACAATTTCAGAATGGAAAGACTTCCTGGAAAAGCTGAAATAGAAAACCCAGTTGGGCATTAAAAGTGCTGCTGCAAAATTGTGAAAGTTGAGCTGTTCACAAAAGACACTTCACTCGTTTTGAGTAATGCAGTTTGAAATGTAATGTCACTGATTCTCATCTCATGGGCTTCAGCATAAAGAAAACTGCCTGTTGGAGAAATTTCATAATTTTCAACATAAGGTTTAATAATTCAAGTGAAAGGAATTACCTAGAAGGACACCATTTAATTTTTTTTTCCTCATAATTAAAAATGAACAGGTGTAGGGGCAGTCAGGAAAACACCAGTCTGCTACAATTGGGAAAATCCCCATTTACAGTTCTTATGTAGTATCAGTTCTAGAAGATGAGGCTATTTTCAAGTCACTCAAGACAAAAAAGATAACTCAGGCAATCAAGAGAATACTAATGATAAACTATTTAAAAGTTTCCAATAGAAGATGAAGGCAACGAGAAGGAAAAGAAGAGGAAAAATACTCAATGTGTTGGTAAGTGGAAAATTGCAAAGATTAGAAATGAGTGTGGGTTTATTTGAGACAAGGTAGGATACATGAGTTTATTTCATTCAAGGTAGGGTACATAAGACTTTTTTTCTCTAGAGAAATAGAGGTATAACAAGCAACATCAGGGGTAACAGAGATGGAAGTAAATGGAAGAGAAAACCATTGGTTCTTCCCAAGACACCCCCAGTTACCAGAAGTGTCCATGAAGGGAAGAATTAGACCTCCAAGACAGAGGATGTACTTGTCTTGGACTGCAGTATAATGAGCCCAGGCTGTGACAGTGACAAATACGTTCAAAAATTGTGCTCTGGGAATTTGCAAAGAGAAATCATACCTGGGACAGGTGACCCAAGCTGACCAAAGGGATATTCCACAGCATAGAAAGTCATGCCCAGTATATAAACTCGGGGGAGTTGTCTGGAAGGGTGGCTGATCTGGATTTGGGAAGGGGTGTCTGGCATTTGTCAGTGGGTGGTGAGCGATTGCATTGTGCATCACTTGTTTTTAACTTTTTCATTATCATTAGTATAATAATTTACAATTGTTACTGTACTTTAATTATTGGACAGAGTATGGTGCTTAATTTCCATCTGGGCTTAAATCCTAACAAATGCTCATAAGTTGCCTGGGAACACCATTCAATCTTAAGCAAGAACAAATCTGTCAGACATTTTTCCACTATTGCAAGGAGTTAATGCTGATTAGTCCTATGACTGATGTTACATGGAAGGTTAAAGTGCTCTGCTGTGACCTTATAATATAACAAAGCTTTAAATTGACATACCAAGGGTGGCAGACAACTTAAAGACCATAATACCTCTCATTATGTTCTGTTCCAAGTTTTCTTAATTGTCTCATAAAATGCCCAATACTTGTATAACAAGAAAAAACTGTCCTCCTAATGAAAATTAAATGGAATAGCAGTTCTTATCAGATACAGGTGGAGGCAGAGTAGTTATAACAATACACCAAGGACATTATACAAGGCTATATAATAAGTTAAGGCATTCATAGGTTGCAAAATAAAACTGAATTAAGTAATAACCGACTCATGACAAAGCTACCCAAGATGTCTTAGGGAATGTGGAAGAGAGTATTTCACCTTAAACATTTCAGTCAAGAGCACAGAACAAGTCAAGGACACTTGTTTTATATATTTGACTCTTGTCAGAACCTTCATTCTGGGTCCAGTGACTCTCCTGACATCCTGTTGACGTGCCCAGGCCATGATCTGTGGGTATGCCTCAGAGAGCTGGCAGAGCTATTTGTGTGCAGCTCATCAGTCTCACAGCACACACCAGGGAGAGCTAAATGTCCCTCTCCCTTGTCACACCTCTCACAGCAGGGTGGGCTGGTTTTGCTAATATCCTGTCCTTTAGACATCAGGCTTTTCAGGCATAATCTTACAGAATGACAGAGGACAGCAGCCTGAGGTAGGACAGTCAGCTGTTTCAATGTTTCATTAATTAGAGAGTTAACTTGGCCATGAGGGTGGGTCTAACTGTACTTGGTGGCAAAAATGAGGCAGTAGTTAATTGGACTACATTAACCTGAGCCTAAAAAACATCAGGAAGTGGAGCAGAGAGTCCAATCTCCTTACTGGAGTGTTAGGCTCAACTTTTCTCATCTCATAGTAGGTGCTAAAAGAGTTTACCTAATTGTCTTGACTATAAACTGAGCATGATTAGCTTAGATGGAAAGTGGTATATCTGAAGTTGACCAAGATGAAAGCCACTTCTAGTTTCAGAGCTCAAGTAAACTTGGTGGCTGATATGTGCTTAACACAATAGTGTTTGATTCAAACCCATGTGCCTTCCCCTTCTCCACAGCCATGCACACTTACATTATTTGCTGAGAGGACATCCTCAGCTCCATCTGAGTTCTCAGAAACATCCAATTTTTTTCCCTGGAATGTATTCAAAATACTCCAATTACCCTTCATAATAACAAAACCCCCAAATACAAGACAGGGTGGAAATTCTTACAGTGTCTCAAGAAGCAGAGAAAACCCTTGAATGTTCTAACAGCTGTTAGAAATGTTAAAAGCAAAACAGACAAGGAGATACTTTAAGCTGTAAGAACAAACCCATGACTATTGTGGAGTTCTTCACATTGAAGATATCAAAGACCCAGCAGCCTGAAAAAGAGATGTCTTCCCAACATTTAAGCTGAATAAACTTTTATTCAAAAAAACCCTGCTGAATCTTATCAGTAAATAAACCACAATTTACCTTGTTACACTATGTAGGTTTGTCTTTGCATAAACTGCCATTTAAGATGACTGTGAACATCAATCTGCCCGTCTCCTGCTCCATCCTCTAATGCATCTTGCTTTTTAACAGCCAAATTTTTTTAAGTTAATTTTGCGTTTAATCATCAGTCTAATGCTAGCATATTCCTGTAGCAATGCTGAAGTCATTATTGCAAAGTATATTTTAATAAGAATATTTGCTAAATACATAATTATATACTCCACCACCATTTAAATGATTTATATTATTATGCAGGCTGTGCCCTTATGATTTGTTTTCCTCACCATGCTTTGCTTCCACTGCAACTTCTTGAACTGTTGCCAGAGTTTTGTGGCAAAAACAATGTGTATTCCAAAGCCCTACCGGTGAAGGATTTCTAACATTTTGTACCATGTAACTCTCAAAGCAGAAATTTCTGACAGTGTTTCTTTTTCCATGTCTGTTTTTTTGAGAATTGGTCTGTGACTTTGTCTTGCAGTACAAACAGCAAGAGGAGGTTAGGAATTCCTTCGTACATTCCAAACTCACTCCACACACCGGTTTTCATCCTGATCCATGTAAGTTACCACTCAAAATTCAGCATATTTTTAAGCATGATTGCTGAACTGGGATAGCAATCTGTACTCTGTGCACCTGTGTAATACTTCCCACACTTTTTAAGCCTTTTAATTTATTTTTTTTAAAATCTACTCTCAGATAAAAGACAGTGGAAGTTTTCTCATCATGCCATAAAAATATTTTCTTTAAAGACAGTGAAAAAGAGGATTCAGTCACAAACATTTTGGTTCCTAAGTTAAAAATGAATTAAAGAAAATATGTTGCTTGTTTTAAAGATTTCACTTTCCAAAAGTAGGATTAAAAAAAAGAGAAAAAGGTTTCCAAGTTCTGACTTCAGCTTAACCACATAGCATGCAATATATTCATGAACTACCTTATCACTTGAGACCTAGGTTATGCTTCCCTAGCTAGTTTTAAAAGCAGCAATTCTCAATGTCATAATTCTTTCATATTTTATATTTATTTTGAATTGATGTCTATAAGTAGAGCTTGCTGCTCTGATTCTTTATAATTATTGGACCTGCTCCCAGACATCTGAACGTATTCAGCTGTAACTTTGGCTTGCCATAGGTCTTAAAAAAGATATGATAATTAACATTTATAAATTGAGATATTAGTGAGATGCTGATGTTGAAAAATGCAAATATAGAGCATAATTAAAATATATGCAAATACAGTGGCTTTCAAATGCATGAATGCTCCTTGCTTCTAGCAGAAATTTGTGGGGTTATTTGCCATAATGGGTACTCAGTGACAGCAGAGTAGCACAGTGTACTCTGAGAGCTGATGTAAGGTCAGGAGTGACCCCATTGAAGCTGAAGAAAGCAAGGATTACACCCTGCCCCTTTGAAGAAGGAGCATTCCAGACACTCAGACTCTTGTTTGTCTAAGTCACTTATTAGCAAATTAAAAGTCCCCATTCCTACTAGAAAACCCAGTAGAAAAGAGCAAGTGGTTTGTAAGTCCAAGGCAATCCAGTTCAAGAATCATCACTGACTAATCCATTTATTAAAAGTTTTATAGCAAAAGGTAGGTGGCCTTTTAAAAGTGGCAGTGTCAAGGGTTGTATACCTGTCATAACAGAAAGCAGTGACAATAGCTGCTGGTCTTTATTGCTGGCTATTTCCTATGTTTCCTGGGAGCTTTTAGAAAAGCTAAAGACACTGATAATGCCTCCACCCCTCTGTGTGTTAGGAAAAAAGGAGGGTTGGCTGGAATAAACAAGTCTGAGATTTCAGAAGAAAAAAATAAGAGTTTTTAATCAGAAAGACTGTTGCAAGCTGTCATTACAGAAAGAGGCTTGAAAAGATTAATTTCAGCCATTCAAAATGACAGTGACCTTTCTTTCCTGGAGCTGCCTTTGGTTTCCTTCCACACAGCCAAGAACACTTGCAGCCTTGGCAGCCTTGTTCAAATCCTCTTGAGCTGCCACTTTAGACTTTTTGTTTTGGGGAAGGGCTATGTCTTGAATGCTAAGTCTGGCTCTGCACCATATAGCAGCCTTCTCCCTGAAGCCTCCCTGAGCTCCTGGGGCAAAGTAAAAGGAACCATCATAATGCTGCAGAATATGCATAATACAATAGAAAATAATTTAATTGGAACATTCTTAGTCAGCTTTAATTACAAATCCCTAGAGTACATCACGACACAACCATAAAGCTAATTTTATTAAACCCTTGGTATTTCTGGGTAAAATGTTCTATAACAAGGCTATACTAATTGAAGCTTAGACAAAAGATCTTGGAATCACTACAGAAACATCCAGAGGAATATCTAATTCCTCTGTATGAAGTGTGGCTTTAACCACATTCTTACCTTATCCTGCACTGGCTTTTACTACTGAATGAAAGCCACTGGCAAAAATAGAGGACAGTGACATGTGAGATGTGATAGGAAGCCAGGAATTCCTCAAAGCAGAGGGAATTCAACCCTTCTCTGAGCATTTGGCCCAGTAGGAACAGCAGATTTGTATTCTCTCGTTACCTCCAGTCACATCCCCAGTCAGCCTTCACATCTCTTCTGCTTTTAGAGGCCCCATGGTTTTGAGGAAATGCTAATTTTGTTCACTCCTCATAATTGCTTTGTTCCTGAGGAGCTTCATTCACAGTGATCTGCTGCTGCAACATGCCCAGCAATGAAACTTGAACACAGGACTTTAGGACTCTTCTATTGTAGTGTGTGTCTGTGTGTACCTGTGCAGTAAAAACAGGCAAATAGAACCTGGAGATGCTTTAAAAAGCAGATAAAGAGAAATGGGCACAAATTTCCACAGTGTCAGATTCTGCAGTTTTGCTTCTCACACTGTTTTCCCTAGGTCTTCAGCTCATACCAGTTTCTCTCTGCCATTTTCACTCTACCTGTGGGCAATCAGCAATGCTACTATTGCAGAAAGAGACATCTCTAAGTTTCTGTGAAAAGTATCCTAGGAAACAGCAGTATATTTCTCAGGGCATGAAAACTACCCTTCTTTTTGTATGGGAAATGGAGCCACAGTAATCATGGTAAACATAGGAACTCATTGGAATAGCAGAATTCAATTTATGCTGGAAAATGGAAAGAAAACTGATAAACTGGACTCTTCCAGTAAGTATTGTCAGAAAACTAATTACAGCACATAAATGTGGAAATGAGATTTGACTGAATAGCCCCACATTCTGTGGAGGTGCTCAGTAGCCTGTCTCCTTGCCAGATATTCCAAACAAAACTCAAGTCTTCAGCTAAAATAAGCATTTGAATGTAGAAAAACCAGGCATAAAGGGAAGTAGGAAAGCCAAAAAACACACAAAACCAGATTATTAGCTGTCCAGAGGGAAAGAGCTGTTTTTTTCATATTAAATTGGGTTGGCTTCCTTCTTTCAGGTTAGGGGCTCATGCAGTACTGTGGAGAGATAGGGAGCTAAAGAGTAGTTGTAATGAATGTTTTAAGTCCAGTTCTTCTAGACCTGCCTAAGAGCAGCCCTCTTGTACTCATTTTGAGTCTTTGGCTGCAGGTTTATTTAGCCTCTGGGGAAACAAAGAGATTGCATTAAATATAATTAAATGAAGCATAGCAGAGTCAGTACTGCAGCAAGGTCCCGATCCAGAGCTAATGAAAAACTAACTGAATTAAACCAATTAAGTTTGGAAACAATACTCATAACAGGATTATTGCATTTTCAATATAGAACTGCATCATGGGGAAGGGATTATAGCACTGGTAGTGAATGCAATAAGATTTAAGGCAATGGTACCTGCTAAACCATTGGATCTTGGATTACTGTTCATATCATCCATATTTGCAATACCACCACAAGGCAGTATTTCACAAGATAGCCCAAGATCCAAGTGGGACTGTTTTCAGGCAGCCTGAACACATGGAAAAAACACATAGACATTTTATTAATACAAGAAAGAAGAAAAGAGCATGGTGTGGTCTCCTCACATCAGGTATTAGCATGGGCTGCTGCCGCTGTGGGCCTGATGACATCTCAGTTTACAAACTTTATGTAAACATAAAGTTTACAGCTTTAAGAATGATAAAACTAGAATTTTTCCCCATCCCCAGTGCTTTGTTAGTGAGATTTGCTATTTAACCATTTTCAAATAGAGCAGGCATAAAATTCTAATCAGCTGTACACCAAACCAAGTTAGTCTGTGTTACTAAACTCGACTTTAATTTACTGATGAATTGCATGTGTTTTGTTCCAGCACTGAAGGGGTGGTGAAAGCATCATCTGGCAGCTACTGAAAAACTCAAAACTTTGCTATATAAAGACCATACTAACAGTTTGTGGTGCTATTAACAGCAAGGGAAAATCAGACACTACCTTCAGCTTCCACTAAAAAGCAGATTTTTCTCTTCAGCTGAACTTTAATTAGAAGCAAATGTCACACACTTCACACAGGCCTAAGTGGGAGGTTTTTCTTGCAGTCAGGGTTACCAGTAGTAGAATTGTGTTTCAAATGAAACTAAGTACTGGAGGACAAAGATAAAATCCAGAAAACCAGCACAGTTATACTCTATGTTTTATCACATAGTGCAAGTTTGGATGTCAAGGAAAACAAAGAATTCAATTCCAGTATAGACATAATTCTAAATTCCACTGTGCTCAAATTATAGCCACAGCAGATGTGTTACTGGCCAAAATATTAGAAGATACGTTGCAGTCTGCCTCCACCCACTCTCCAGCTAGATGTTTCTTTTGCAAAATGGAACAAAGAATGCAATATGGCAGAGGGAAATTTTATTACAGTGGGGAAGTTGTTACAGGTTTGTTTGGGATAGTTCAATGCAATGAACATCCAAGGAAATTAAGAATCTAATACTCGAGCTATATTTGACAACTGTACAAACTTATTTTGATGCAATATATGTAAATGCTTTTTAAACTACTGAACTTTTTTGAAGTGTTTTCTTGTCTGTCAGAAGAGTGGCTCATTTCAAGACTTTCTCCACTGACATAAATCCTCCTTTTCCGCCTACATAGTCATCACTATTGCTCTTCTTGGAGTCAAGGAAATAAAATCAAACACTGGAACAATTCATTTTACTGGGATGCAAAATATGAAGTGCCACTCTCTAGTATTCAAGTGCTATTGGTGTGGTGCATTGAAATAAAGTGCTTGGGGGAGAGAGAGGAATTCTAGTCTCAAGTCCTCATGCATTTTCAAGCAGAAAATTCAGAGAGCAGTCCCCAGGTTTCTGGCATGCCTGGATGCAAAGTGGGTTGCTGAGAAGCCAGCAGCAGCCTCCTGGCTCCCTCTGCCACCTCTGGACATTTTAGCATATACATTTCTGTGATGTTCACATTCCAGCTGTGCACTCATTCCAGGCCTGCTATAACGATTTAGGGTTTGATCTTGAATTGCTAGAAGGAAATGTTTTCCACTGGATGGAGACTTTATCGGGCAGCAATGAAACATTAATATAAAGGTTAAAAATGATCCTTAGAACTTTATGTGCTGTTAACTTCAAGTGAAGCTGGATAAACCTTAGGGGAAAACACAAACATCACTTAGGAAGCATGTTTAAAATAAGGCACAGTAACAAGTCAAACACAGTGTCTAAAATATGAACAAGTTCAATTCAGATGTTTCTCTCCATTAAATCTATGCTATTTCAACTTTACAGTTAGATACTTTTATATCTTGGCATCACAGAAAGGCCAATATTTTTGTATTCCCTAGAGCTGCACAGAATCTGGATGGATAAAGCAAAGGCTATATGGTTCCAAATTACAAATTCATGCTTCCTAAGATAAATAGTATGAGACTACTGCAGGAATATAATCATTCACTTCTCTGAGATTTATTGTAAGCTGTCAGAAATAGTATCTCAAAGTCAAAGAACACTTATACCTACTCCAAGTCTTCATGTAAAAAACTTCTATCAAGTCTACTGGTTCTTAGCATTGTGAATGGACAAAAATTGTATTTCAGAGATCCCAGTGTTTTAGAATCATTAGATAAATTAGGCAACAGAAGAACCTGTCCTGTCAAAGACAGAAAGGCATCTGGAAGTTGTCCTGCTTCAGAGCCAACAGGAGCTCTTTTCAGTGTGTTCCTCCTCTTCTCCATCCCAAGTGACATCAGATACTCCTCAATGTCAGGCCCCCAAAACTAACTTTCCAAGAACCTCCTAAATAGCCCAGAAATTGTTTTACTAACCTAGGACTGATTCAAGTCACCAATGCCCTTCAGGTACAGAATTAAGCCTGAATCTCCTATGAATGACAGGTTGTCAGTTACAAATAGTTTTTTTATCAAGCTTCTTAGAGGCTATATAAAGGGGGAAAAACTATATTAAAACTGTAATTATTTCTACACTTGTTTTGAAACATAAAGTTAAGAGACTCCTAATTAAAATATAGCTGTCAATTACCTTTGTAGGCATTACATAGCAGTACTTTAAGATAAATACTCTTGAAAACATTCCTGAGAATGTAAAGATTAACTGCTCCTGTTAAACACATCCAATATGCATATCACCAGGAGGTTTCTCTGGATAGCTGTAAAATGATAAGGATTTATTCTGAGGCAGTTCACTCTGTACTGTGTACTACATTGGCTGTACTATGAAGCACCTGAGAAGATGAAACATTGAAATAGAACCAGGTGCATAGGCCTGTATTACCTTTCTCTGCAGATGTCTTCTGGAAGGAAATGGTTCTTGCAGTGAGAACAGCTGTCCCTTTCTTGGAGAAGCACACCTTGAAATTCTCTAACACATGACAGAAGACAGCCACCACATGTCTTTGTAGTAGCTAGTTTCCCTCCAAATTCAGCTTTCCTAGAGTGATGCAGTGGAGGAGGCCAGAGCAATTTCATACAGCTAAGGTCCTCTCTGCAGTGCAAAACAGCTCAATGTACTGGCACCAAGCCACAGTCAACATTCAGATTAAAGAGAATTTCTCTGCAAGACAGAAGAATCCCTTTTTTGCTTACTTATTTCCTTCAGCTCAGCTTCTACAGAAACATTGCAGCTCAAGCCAGATGTGGAAACATTAAAATTCAAGTACAGTTTCTGGGTAAATGCTCATGCTTTGTAATGCTCTCTTCCTAGAAATTATGCTGAATCACAGGAAGTGTTGTGGGAACAGAGCAATATACCACCAGGAGACACACACTGGACCCAGAGCTTCCTTAGAAAGCTTACAAGAGCAGGATTTAACATGTGAAAAGAGGTGCAAATATCGCTAAGATGAGAGAGAGGCAGGGAGAGGGAGATAGGTCTATACACCTGGACACCACTGGCCCCCTTGGCTACCAGGGCACTGCTGGATCATGGATGGACAGCTTCTTCTTCACCAGGACTGCCAGCTCCTTCTCCACAGAGCTGAAGTACCACAACACAACTCAATCAGTTCAGCCCTTTGACTGAAGTAGGTTTGGCCTATTATGAAAGAAAAGGTTTAAAAGCATGGGAGTTAGCACCTACTGCTCACTATCAGATGTCACTTTATGCAACAGGAGAATTATCTGTTTCTTTATGGAACAGGTGGGCACCATACCTGCTCACTCCCTACTTTTCTCCTGTTCTGTATGTGTTATGACTTATTTGAGGGCTTCTTACTTGAGTTGATTTCACTTGAAACTATGTGTTGAGAAGCATTAAAATTAGCATTATTAAAGTTTTCTCTTCAAATGAGAGAAGTTCGGTACAGATCAACTTTGGATCTGTTTCATGACTAAGAACCTGTACTTTATTGTGTGCAAGGGATACATTCCATGGACTAGTATTATTCCAGAGCATCTAGGCAGTCCATGTGTAATGGAATACTACAGCAAGAGCTCTTCAATCAAAATATTTGTTGAAGCTCTCATTGCTCATTGTTCACAAACCATAGTAGGCTGGAGAGGAGCATTTATTAAAGGAGGACTACAATGTAGATGCAGGCCTGGGAGGGTAATGCTGTCCTGAGTGGAGACAGAAGCTCCTTACAGGGACTCCCCAGTGCTTTGTAGAACCTGCACCTCTGATTCTTCATTTTGCCTTTTCTCTACTTCCTAATAAAAGCTGAAGTAAAAGCCTCTTTAGAAAGGCTGCTACAGAAAGTATTGAAAAATGGGAACTTTGTTATCTAAAACAGGCAAATTTAATCAGATGGGCAAAAACTGCAGAGTACCAGTCACCCAATAACATGAGGTGAATCAACCTTCTCCCATGAGCTGAGAGAAACCTCAGGAAAGTCCTTTGCAGAGGTTACACAAATATGCTCCTACACAAAAAGCACACACTCATGCAAGATACGTGGCTTGGTAGATAACAAGACATTACCATACATAATTATCACTTGCATGCTCAAGTGCCTATTTGTTTAGGCAGTAATTACACACCCAGAAATAATTTGCTTACATGCAACTAAAATCCTGTTATCTTAGCTCTTATTTGTGGAGCATTTCAAAAATTTATTTGCTTAAATTTCTATGAGGAATCTTAAACATTCACTATTTTGTAAGATTCATAAGATTAAAATACTAATTTTCTTTTGAAATATTTCCACATAAGACTCTGAATGACTTACAATTTATAAGATGCCTTAGCTGGTACATGTCAGAAAGCATAAAAAAACCACAAACCAAAACAAACAAACAAACAAAACAACAACCTCCTCCTCCCATTATTCTGCCACCTGTAGCACATAACTGAAGGGATGAAGGAGCATGACTTTATTATTAACTGATCAGGAACTTACTACAAGAGCATGTAGTGGAAATTCACAAGCAGGAATGACTTTAAACTGAGAGAAGGTAGATTTACAAAAGATGTTAGGCAGAAATTCTTCACTGTGAGGGTGGTAAGATCCTGGAACAGGTTGTCCAGGGAAGTTTTGGACCCCATATCCCTGGAAGTATTCAAGGACAGTTTTGATGGGGCTCTGAGCAACCTGGTCTACTGAAATGTCAGTGCTCATCATTCTATGACTATTAAGAAAGAACTTATCCAGGATGTGACTGAAGTAGAGTGTGTGGGATTTTGGACTACAGCTGTCTATTTAGTATGTTCTGCTGAGTTTACAAATACAATAGTGCTCCAGAATAAAAAAACTACTTCAGGTAGTCTTTAAATTTGGCATCACAACTATTTTGTTGCTCTACAGTGCAGCTAGGAAGAAAACATCTATTTAAATTCAAGAAAGAGTTGAACCAGTAAAGCAAGGCAAGTTTGACATCTTTTTAGCCACTAGCAGAGTGACACTTGATATCCTTCTAACTCCTGATGGGGTCAAAACTTCCACACAAGAGCCCACTGCATTTGCACAAGGTCCACAGCTCATGCTGCTCTTAGCCAAAAATGGGAATTAGTATTTTTGTTTAGAGCAGCCAAGGAACATAGTCTGCTCCATGGCCTCTGAAGCCTTGCTTACACCATTAGTACTTGTATAAAGCAGTTCTAGATTTATAAATACTGGAATGGCTTTCATGGGCAGTGAACACCTAAGGTTTAAGAATTTGGTGAGGAAATAGAACACTGCTTTTGTACACACAGGTCTGGAGTATGATTCTTCTTTATGGGGGATTTATTTTGCTGCATGACTACACTGATCAGCCCTGTTGCCCATCCCCTTTTTATCTTTTGATTGATCTATTAGATCTGGAGTACTTTTAAACTTTTTTGGAGAAGCAAGTTTTGTGACTACCTTCTCTTCATGTCTGACACTTTGCAATCAATAGAACACTTATCTATTTTATGGAAGAAGTAATTTTACCATAAAATGGTGTTCACTGACTCAAAGTAAGTCATCAGTGATTCTGCACTAATCCTAATGAGCCTACCTAGCCAAAATGTTGAGCACCTTAATCTGTTAGCTATTCTTATAGTGCTTTGCATTTAAAAACCAAAATAACCCAAGTGTTTCTACTCTAAATAGAAATTTAGATGGCTTTGTCAGCCATCAATGAATCTCCAGGGGGCTTTATCCTGATATTTTCTCAATTGGCAGTAAAATTGAGGACTATCTGGTGAAATAGGTTTGGGCCATTGTTTTGAAAGCTTATTGAAACAGACAGCGACAAGGGACTATTTCCCAGAGACATTCAAATTGTTTATCTTGAATAGTTTGGAGGAACTTTTAATCTCAGTAGAGATTTTTTCCATTGCTGGCCGCAGTGTGATCATGAACTCTGCAAATAATCAGTTACAATTGCCTTGCCAAAATATGTTTTGACATTTGAACTGCTTCATTGCTTGAACTTCTCTCTTCTTTGTCTCACAGGTGATAGAATGAATCTGAGAGTGACCTCTGGGACAGCGCAGTTCAGATGAAACAGCTGCTGAGAGCACAATCAACCTAATGCTTTTAGTCAAGGTTGCATTTGTTACAGGGTGGTGAGCACGATGAAAAATCATTTCTTCATGTAGGTTTCAAGCAAGGCACCTTTAGAAAGCTAGAAAACCCAGATGATGACTTACAGCAGTCCATGCTATAGAAGGGGGAAGCACTGAAAAAAGCATGTTGTATCACAGCCCATGCTGATAAACAAGCAAGAAGTTATTTGCTCAAGAAGAGGGTTGTCTACAAGATTGTTAGTGAGAAGTAGGTAAGTACAAGATGATGAAGTTCTGCTCTCACAGGGGCCTGTGGGAAGTCTTGAATTTGGATTTGTATTTTCTGTTATTGACTGGACTGAATTGTGAATTGCAGCTGTAACTGTGTTAACTGTAAAACTCTCCAAGGTGAGACTTTTCCATATTTGACAGAACACCAAATATGAAAATTTGTATCTTTTGAAGTAGGAATTCTTAAATTATACTTTTCCATTGATGCGTGCTGAGAAGAAATTACAGCAGAAGAAACAGCAAAATTGTTTACACAAACAGTTGAGATAAATACTACTAAAAATTGCTATGGAACTGCAAAACATTGCATCCTTCATATGAGCTCAGTACATATCATTCTTCAGAAAAATAAAAACATTCTATTTACCAGCTCTGCAAGATCAGCAGCAGCCCATAGTGTCCAATACTGGCACAAAACCTACAACAATTAATTTTAAGCACAGTGCATAAATGAGCTGATCAAAGTACATGCTGATTTCAAGTAGTCCAGTTTGAACATTAGCCTCTGTGATCCTTTGGGTTTGAAAATAACATAGTGGTGTTTTGCTATGAGCTCTGTAGCAAAAGAATACACATGGTCTTTCATGTGTAGAACATACTCCAACACACTTAGATACCTTAAAAAAAATCTATTTCTTTCCAACTCTAAGTATTTTTAAAGTGAATAATGCACCCATGAAAGCTGATGCACTTTGCCAGAAGTATTTAATTCTAGTAAAATAATAAAAACATTGAAATAGATGTTTTAAGGTTATCAAATACATAATTTCTGACATTTCTGTAAACCAGAATTCAGCTATTTTATGTTTCAAACAGTTGTTTCCTCTCTAAATCAGACTATAATTAAAACTTAGGAAGAAGGTAGAAAGGTCAGGGATTACATAAGGCAACAGTTTTTTGATTCCAACTCATTTTTTTTCTGACTTTCAGTTCTGAAAACCTTTATGCATACCTGCCTCCAAAATGAGAAAAGGAATAAAAAAATAGAAAATTTCCCTCTTTAAGACATAGTCTGTTCTGCTTCCTTAAATGTCACTGTGGAAATGCTTACCCTAAACCAGTCTGTGTCCAGGGGTGGCTCAAGAACCATTTTCTACTTTCACCAGTGGCTCTGCTCCTCTAATTTTTCCCTTCTTCTATCCAGGTTCACGGTCAACACAAGCTTCTGCCACACCTCCTGGATTTCCCATAGCCTTAATTTACTTAGATTTAGTTCCTCTTGGCTTACAAAGTATCCAGTACTTTATAATTACTCTTAGGTTTAACAAGAGCCTGAGTCTACATGTTTTCTAGCTGATGGCTGGCATGGTAAGCACAAAGCTGTTGTTGAAGGAGATGATGATAGAGGACAGTGAAAACTTGCAGTATACCAGGAGCACCAAATCAAAGTAAGGCCACATGTATTGTTCTGTCTTGACTAACTACAGGGGAAATCACTTTCCCCTTGAGTTCTCCCAAGAATAATTCATTAGCTTCTTGCTTTGCTAATGTGTTTATAGACACCACATAGAGCTGAGTCAGCCATGGTCCCACTGCTAATCTTGAGGATTACTCATGGGTTTTGAAATCAGCAGCAGAAGATCCTCTTATGTATCACAAACTTTTCCTTAATACATTAAGCAATTAACAATCATCTAATTAGGCCCCAAACCACAGTGGATTCACAGCCATCGTTGATTAGAGTAAATGAAATCAGATCTTTGCTTACTGACAGCATGTGTCTCTCACTGCAGGCACACTGCAGCACGCCTGAATTATCATGGGGTGTATATTTCTAAGCCATGGAGTTTTTATATTAATATCTACTTGAGGTTAAAAAAGGAAGATTGTCAGCAAAAAATAACAGAGAAAGACTTTATGAAAAGGCAGCTAACAGAATGTCCTGAATGAAGCCTCATTAGCAAGCTTTCAGTTGAACTCTTCACTCTATAATCAGTATTCACCTTTACCATTTTTACTGCAATCTTAAGATATGAAAGCATCCAGAATTAACATATTTCAGTTTTAACAGAGAATGCACAAATTATGCTTAAGCAGTCCAGAAAGAAAAAATGTCTGGTTTGAGAGTAGTCTTTCTTCCCTAATCACAGATAATTCCACTTATTTGGTAAAATATGGGAACTCTCTGTTTCTGAATTTTGTTCTATTTTTTCCCTGTGACATTTTAAATGGGCCTGAACCAGTGATTTGTACATTATGGGCCTTAACTTACTGCATCCATAGAACTCATACCAGATACTGTCAATAATATTCCACCAGCACACTACTTGGGCATACTGTAGACATTAATCAGGTTGTAGAGCTGTAAACCACTCTTCAGTTCAGGCTACAACAGAACTTCGTGGACACTGAAAGAGTCCAGATTTTGTACAACTTTTGCTTACAACAGACTCTAGAGTCAGAACTGACATCAGCTAGTAGTCAGCTGAATCTAGTCCAGACTGCAAGTTACGAAATTTGGCAACAACTCATTTGCTCTATATCCCATACTGTTTTCTGCTAACAGAGAGGGAAGCAGTACACTCAGGAGGGGAAAAAAAATATAGAAACAAAAACCAAAATAAGACAGGTTTAAGGCTTCACCTTCAGTCCTGGAAAATCCCACCCACAACCTCAGCTAACTCAGTTTTAGGCATTTGGAAATGGTCAGGAGACTAAGCACTTCTCACACATGCCTGTGGCAAAAGAAGTGCAATCAGATCACAATTACCAGATAATCACATGCCTGTGATCCCTGAATGATGCACATGCTGCCTATGATCACTGAACAGGTAAGGCTGGAAGGGACCAAATCACAGAGCTCGTGAGGAGCCCAAACACAAGTTTGGTAACACAGTAAATTTAGCACTTCTAGACTTACACAGTGTGAATTCTTCAAGCCTTGCATTTTTTCCTCTCTACAGCAACTGTTTCAAGTAAATGCAGAGCCATGAGGCTCTTTACATCTATTTAATTTACCTGCTGTTAGCTCCTAATGACTTGCTAATAGCCCCACCTCAGAAATCATAAACACATAGATGAGAAAGTAAATAAGCTCAGTAATCACAAACATGCACCATAATACTCAAAGGAAAAGCACAGGCTATTTTATGGATTCATAAATATAAACACAGACAAAATCTCTAACTCCCAAAAGCTGGACTATATTTTAATGGTTTCTCATTTGAAATAAAAAACATTTTTTTTCCTTAAAAATAAAAATCAGCTGCTATTGCCATCTGGTATTTCTACAACATTTTAAATCTACAGGAGGACATTTCTATAATAGTACTATCCATTTAGAGTCAGTCATCTGACAGAAAACAAAAGCACTATCTCTAGAAGGTTCTCCAATGCCTCTGTTTCCAAAAACAAGACATCTCTTTTGAGTAAAGGCTACCCATATGGTAGCTTAAACAGCAGATTTTTATTTTTTTTAACATAGTTACGTGAAGAATGATTTTTAATAGCTATTTTCACATTTTTCTTCACAAGTGTCATACCTTTATAACTTTCCTTACCCAAAGGCACAAACATTTATCAGAGAAACAAAACTTCTGATTCAGACTTCACTTAAAATTTATTATACACCCACAGATTTTATATTATGCTTCAAGATCATAATATAGAGAGCTGTCAAATTTGAAATATATTATTTGGTTAGAAGGAAGTGAAAAAAAGTGGTGGATTCAACCAAATTAGTAAATGTTATTTTCTTTCAGTGTGACAGCAATATGTATTGTTTTTGTTGAGTATATTTTTGACTTTGTGAGAAGATCCAGTGTTCTTCATCTTAATTAGGATTTTATTTTCATTCAGACTTTGAGGTATTGTTATGTATAATCTTCAAAACATCTATTTTTTTTTCTTTTTAAATGGGATCTCAAGCCCTGAGACATTTGAGACAGCCCAGTTTCATATCACAGTGAGTTGTTGGTATATACCCCAAATTGGAATGAAAACTGTGTACAAAGGGACTTCTACATTTAGAGGATTTCTTCAGTGTGACTAAGATTTCACCCTTCCAGCAACTCAGTTATTCTTAACTGAAATCTGCTGCCTTCATAATGATTACTCCCAATGTTTTACTCAGCTTATTAAAAGTCAGAATTCCACAAATGATGCCTAAAGTCCATGAGCAAAAACTTTGACAATATCAACAGGAATTGCTAAGAAAAAGAGTGTGAGGAAGGAACATTTTTGTGAGCTCATATACTAGCTCATATTTTCAAACTACTGAAGAAACAATGACATTTTGTGGATTTGAAAGAAATCACATTTATTCATAATCATCTCCAGAAATCATTCCAAGCATAAAAACACATAAAGGCGGGAAAAAAAAGTAGTTAAATTAGATTTGCTGTAAAAACTATGAGTGGGTAATATGAGATTAAGTATTCTATATAGCAATCAAAAGAATATATATAGCCACATCAGGCTTCAAGTCACCAAAAGTCTCACGTATCTGATCTCAAAATTGAAAATCCTGAGGAGGTCAGCCTTGTCCAAGCAGAAATGCTTCTGAGTCTGAGTAGAAGGACAAGAGTTTAGAGGACTGTGGGCTTAGGAGTTGAAGTGTGTGCATTATGAGACACAAGCTGTGAGGAGGTTCCTGAAATTGCAATTTGGGATTTGAAAGCTAGATATTGCCTAAATCCCTCTTTCAGAGACACACTTTAATTTTTTTTTTCTTTTTTTAATATCCCTAATTGAACTTTCAGTTCTTATTTTCCACCACAATGCAGAAATACCAGAGTTTCTTGCGTGATTCACACAAAGTGAAGGAAATTATTAGGACTACAAGATGTTTCAGACACAGCTACAACCTGCTCTGTGTAAGGACTGAAGATGAACCAATTCACCCCATAGCAGCTCCAGCCTCCCAAGCATCTGCAGACTTCAATCTTCACACTTCAATGTGTGATAATGCATAAGCAATCCTGCGTGCAGTAAATCTGAAGGTCACTCTGAGCAGACATTTAACACTCTACAAAATATTTGGAAAAGGCCTCAAAAGTAGTGAACCCTAGAGAAATAAGGTATAATTTACATTTACAGTCATGAAAAGCAGTGATCTTTCCGACAAAATAATTTATAAACACTTATTTAGAGACTCATATATGAAATACATATATCCTTCTGCATTATTCATATGTTCTGAGATTGTTTCAGTGCAGATTAATTCCCCTTGCACGTGGAAGCCTGACACCAAGAAGCACACTGCAATAGTTCTGTAAACCACAGCAGAGAGATTTGCAGCCAGGGCCCTGAGCAGATACAAGTAATAAATCAGCTGTGATTCCTGAATTTACTGGACAAATATTGAACAGACACTGAAAAGCCACACAATGTAAATGAACACAAACCACCAATATTTAGTGGACTCTAACAACACATCTATGCATATCTCTGATGTGTAAAATAGTGAGATATTAAATATTAACAGAGTAAACAATGTATTTCCTTTTTGACCTAGTAGTAGTAAAAAAAAAAAATCTTTATTCAGCATAGGTGAAAAGATTAACTTTTTCACTCCTCTATTTTGGGTACTACATTCTAGGTTTATAATTACTTCTGCCTGTAGTTTTTTAGGACTCTGTAGTACACTTGTAGTTCCACATCCTTTCAACTGTCCATAGATAAATATATCACCTTTGAGGTGCTCATTTTCATAAGCAATTATTGTTGCCTTTTCCTTTTGGAATACTGACCCAAAAGAGATTTTTCATGGTTTTTGTTAATTCTCTTGTAAACATTCATAAAACTACTTCAGAATATTATTAATAAAATTCAACTATTACTTATGCAAGTGTCAGTTTGGGGCTTTTTCCTCATTTTAAATGTATTTGTCAGACTAAATTATATCCATTAGTTTTTTGTCAGTGAGCTGACAACTGTCCCAGGAACACTTCTCACCTGTTGGACATACAGCCATACATATGTTGGTTTGCAGACTGCTGAATGTATAGGTCACAGATATAAAAGCAACCCTTTTTTTGTGAGCACAGAAACAGCTCCCAGAGCCTCCTTTGTGGTTCCTGTGCAGCCACTGTTGCACTCTCACTGCTGCTGGGTCCAGCATTAGCATCTCCTGCTTTGTGTGAGTTATTCTGCAGCACTCAGCTATCACTTTCAGACTGCGTGTGCTGGCTCAAGAGATTACACTTGTGCAAACTCAGAGATCTCTAAGTGTATACACTCAAAACTAACAGAGAACATGGCCCTTCATGAGTTAAACTAGATGGTCAGTGCTGACACAACCACAGGATACTCCACCTCATCCCCTAATCTTTGGACTGGGGTACTGCACCAGTTCTGCCAGTTTATTTCATAGAAGGCATGTGAAAAAATGTGATGGTAAATTTTCAGTAAGTTTTCAACTTCTAACACTTCCATTGACCATGTGGAACTTTGTAATCCATGGATCCTTGAGACTTAGCAGATGGCAACTAAACAATTGTTTAAGGGAGATGTAACAGACACGTCCCTGCTAGGATACTATACACACACTATAAAAGGTCCAAATCTGTCAAATGAAAGAAAAGGTGCTCTAAGTCTGTGCTAAGAAACAAACAGCCCAACAGTCTGATTTCCCCTCTCAATGTGCCATTATTAAATGACAAACCCAACGAAAATAGTTTAAGAAAAGCAGAAAATAAACTACATACAATAGAATTGTACATTAAGGGCTATTTATTTCTTCACATTGAAGAAATCCTCTGCCCTGCAATCAGTGTTATTTCTTGATGCTATCAGAAATTGCTGCTAAATAAGTTTTTGATTGCCATTTGTCTGGTGTAATAGATGTGTGCAAGCTTTCTATTTGTTGCCATATTGACTAATACATACTCAGTATTAAGAAAGCTGCTTGGTATCTCAGATTAAGTGTTTTCTAAAAAATAGATAAAGCATCCAGCAGAAGCAGGTGATAAGTGGAGCATTTGAAATGAAGCAGTGAATTCTGTCAGCAAACTGCTGTGGGTTTGATAAAAGGCTGGACTGGAAATACAATTGAAAACTCAAATAAAAAATAGAACAGCTTATGAAATTCCTCAGCACATTTCTCCCAGTGAAACATTAAACACAGTAGGAGGCAAATACTAAACTTAAGACATAACTGGACCACTCCAGTGTGTTCACTTGTGATTCCAGGAATCTCAGCCCAGACTCTCAGGTAACCCCTCTGTACAGCAGTGTAATCACTGTGTATCTCACAGCCCTGAAGTGGCCAAAAGTGTCCTTGAGGTTTCCTCAAAAGTGCTAAGCCTGCTTTCAGAGTGGTTGTAAGAGTCATTAAGAGAAACAAGATAATCAACATTATCCCTATCCTTGGAGACATTGTCCTGGCAGCCTTCTGGCTGTGAGTCTGTTTGAGCATGGGCTTGGACCAGTTGACCTCCAGAGGTCCCTTCCAATTTTTGATACTTAGTGAAATTTAACATTACACATAATTTGTAGTACTTGATGAAATATCTCAGTTTATCTGGGAACTTTTCATATTGAAGCTAAGGAATGCATCAACATGACATATTTTAACAGTGAACTTCTTTAAAATGCTAATTATGAAACAATAATTATTAAGCAGCACTGGCCCAACAAGGCCACTGTAATTGTCAACTTCTAAAATAGCAACAGTTTGTTATTTTTTATGTATCTTGACAGAAACTATAATTAATTTAACAAAGTTCTCGGCTTTTCTGAATCAGTAATTTAAAAGAATGAGTAAATCTTTCAGGAAAGCATGTAGGACAGGGTCACTCTTCCTCACAGAAGAGAAATGTGTCTGTTAGAATTGAGGAAGGTGTATCTTTTAATCTATACTACTACAAATGTACAAGCTAAAACCTAACACCTGAATCTGCTTCACATCAGACATCTTTCTGGATCCTCTTTCAGCTGTTTGTTTTCATTTCAGGATCAAAATTCTGTGCTCTTTCAGATCACTAATACCTCTTCATACCTTTTGGGTCAGAAATTCCACCCAAGTTGTATGAAGACAGGCTAAATAAAAACTGTCCAAGGAGCAGCAATTGCAGATTTTACTGAGTTAAACCTACTGGAAGACATTGAGTGGTAACATCTCACACGACAATATGTGAGAAATTAATAATCAACAACTAAAGAAAATTCAGAGCAGAAGCTCATGGTAAGTCTTTAATAGATAAAATAGTGAATATTAGCAAATATTCGGGACTTTTGAAGGAAGGAAAAAGATTTTAATTTCTTTTTGCCAGTCTACCAGCTTTCAAATAATTCAAAGTGAAAGGTTTCAAAGATTTTTATATTTCTTTCCAAATCTTTACAAGAGCCAGCTACCACTAAGGAGTGTGAAGCATTAATATCTTAATTTTAAATCTATTTCCGTTTGTAGTAGGGTTTTTCCAGTTGGTGAGGATATATTTAAAATTATAATTCTTTTTACATGAGAGGAAACAGTCTGAGAATGAAAAAAAATACTTTACAAGGAAAGAGGGTGAGCAGAAGAGATGTCCTTCTCCATCCTTGGCACTACTGAAAATGTTAGCGAGGTCTCCTTTCCTGCCTCTGGTGGAACTCAGCTGATTCTCCAAGTCATACATTTTAATGCTGCCCAACACCACTGAGTTATTTCTTATACCTCCAATCTTGCACACTGTGGTTCAGGTTAATTTGCAAAAGCCATTTCCATTTTTAGGACATATTTATAAAGTCATTTGCATAGCTGACAACTGCATTTCTGTGAAAGATTCAGAGCGTGGCTTCTGATCTCCTGCTAATTGAGGTTGGAAAGGCATTACTGATGTAAAAATAATAATGATACCCTGCAACTCAGTACAAACCTACTAATAATTCAGCTGTGGAAAGAAAATAATCTTTTCAAATCCATTAAATGTCATTTAAAATCCTTGTTAGTACTCCATTAAATAAAATCTTAACTGTCGGTGCTTTATGGTCTCCCAGAAAGAGGCTTAATTGTTTTTCTGATTGTTCACAGTATGTGTAAACAGTTTTATTTGACTTCAAGGTAGTATTCTCCAGAGCTTTAGGGAAAAATAACCAAACTTTTAAATGATTGAAAGCAGTAAGTTGGACTATTGTAACAGCCTTGGCTAGAACTGATTACTATCAAGGTTTTTATAAGAAATGCCTCAAAACTGGTTTTGTACAAAGGAGTTCAGCAAAGAACATCAAAGTTAAGATGTAACCACTCTTCTAATTAACCTCTTAGCAAAAGTCACCCCTAAAGGAACATACTTTAATTTTAAGTTGCCAGCAATATTCACATCCCTTATATGTGAGTGTCCAGAAGGATTTGACATCTTTTGAGAATTCTGCTGGGTAGGGGCTGTTGAATATCTCAGCTCTCTCAGCACATCTTCTACACAGCATAACTTCCTTGCTTTTGCATTTGTACTGACCATGCACAAGGCTTAAAGTAATTTCTACCCCTCCACATATTTTCTTCCAGTCTAAGGAGGTCTCTCTCCCTTCTTATTACTTCTCCAGGAGAGGGGTCTTGTCCCAGGAGTCTCCCAGTGACACTGCATTCTGTCTCTGAATCCATTTTAGCACAAGCCCTAGCTAATTGCTGTCAAATTTGAAAAGGCTTCTGACCTTATTGGTGTTGAATTGCCACAAGTGTCCTGCAGACACCTGACTAGTGAAAATAACCCTAATAACACATCAGTGGAGTGAAAGGTATTTTGCAAGTTCTTCAATCTTTTAGGCTACCCAAAAAAAAAAAAAAAACCCAAAAAACAAACAAGTGAAAGATTTCATTGCCTTCATTGCTCACAGGAAAACTTGGAGTAGATTCCACATTAGGCAGCTCCCAAGGTCCCTCTTTTTCCTCTTCCTTGCCTGTCTGCTCCTTGGGAGCTGCTGCCTGGCTTGGCCATAAGTGGAGACAACAGCTGTGCTCATCCCAGCACCTTCCCCATGGGCACCTGAGCAGCTGATGCTGAAGGTGCTCAACCTGAAACAGCAGAGAAATCTGCAGCTCTTCTGTTTTCAGTTCTCCTCCTGTGCCTGTGAGCACATCAGGGTGCAGGGATCCTTCTGAATGCTGCTGGCTGCTTCCCTCCCTGCTGGCAGTGCCATAAGGGAGAGATGAATTTCCTCTTTGTGACAATCGGTGGCTGGGGGATGCAGGGAAGGTCAGGAGAAAGCTTTGAAAGAATCAATTCATACTATACAATAGAACAAATCTGCTTTTTTTAACTGTCTGCATCTAAATTTTCAGAAATAGCTATGAATATGTTAAAGGGTGATTGATATCAAATATTTCTTTGCAATCCCTAAAATGAGCTTTTCCTCCACAAATTATGTGATTCCTAAGAATAGATTCTTATTACCAGTAAGGGCACACACAGAATTTGTATCTATTCCATAATAAAACACGACCTTGAAGAGCCTCACACAAAAGCTCCTTGTATATAACTGTTTGGTGTTGTATGTGAACATGATTTTTCAAACTTATCTGCATATTCTGTGTTTTTTTCATAAAACTGGAAACTCCAGTGTAACAACATCAAAACAAAGCATATAGCTTCTTTTATCAAATGTACATTATTTAAAGCAAAAAAAAAATCTACTTTACTATGAAGACATATATAAAATATATATTTTATATACTGTTATATTCATGTATTTCTATTCAGTTTGCACTTCTATATATTTTCTTCCTTCAAATGGTTTCCTTATTGCTAAAATGAGGCATAAATTTAATGCTCACAGTAGGATAACATACTACAGGAGTCATAAGAGTTATAAGGCATCTAGGAGAGCTGTCGTGCCTTTGTATAAAACACACAAGATAAACTGTATCATCTGACTCTATTGTAATGCAAAAAAAGGATCGTTCCTCTCCCACTGACTCCGAGGAAGGAATCATGCCTCCCTATGTAATCTGCATGATAGATCAGGTCATTCGTTTCTACTGCAACACAAATAGTGGACATTATTCTTTCACTGACTATGAATAACACTTTCCTTTCCTAAGCCACATTTCAAGGCATTACAGTGTGTTAGTAAAAATGACTAAATAAACCTCTTAACATCCTGGGAAGAAATTAACGTTTTAGTGACAGGGAAAAAGAGGAACAGAGATGTTTTTGACTCCATCCCAGAATTTAATTTCAAAGTTTAGAATCCAATCCTGCCTCTCCATCCTGCATATCACTTTCTAGGAAGATTTTCTGAGCTGTCATTTGCACTTTGTGCTACAAGAGAAATGAGTAAATACTGTCCCTTTTCCAGCAGCAGCATGTGAGCACATACTGAGTCTCACTTTTCCTGTACCTCCATGTCATCAGGCTCAAAGCTAGAATTAGAGCCAGACCTGCTCTCCTGGCAGATCACCAAGATTTTCTCTGAGACTTGACCCAGTATATTTCGTGTTTCCTATGATTAATAAAGGCAGTGAGTCATATCTGAGAGAGGTGGGTTCAGTGCCATGTGCACACGTACATCGACTTGCACACACACGGCACACGCTGGAGATGTTACACTTACACAAACCAGCTGCACACCAGCAGTGGCTCCATCTGACATCTGGCACAGCATGAGCTGACCTGGATGTGCCAAGCAAATGCCAAGCACAAGAGCCAGGTTGTCCTGGGTTGATTATGATGTTAAATTGTATCCCCATCCGTCCACCTAACCCAGACACAGGTTTTGTATCCTTAAAATTCCATCTAAGAGTAAAAGTGAGTGGAAAAGAAGCACCGAGTCTGTTATCAGAGGCTGTACTTGCTCCCCCCGCATCAGGAGTTTTGACTACAGCACAGACAGACAACAAGACACAGATCGCCTTGGCTTTCCAACTAGCCGGAGCAGAGAGGTCTTCCTGGACTGTTTTCTTTCCCTTTTTTCCGAAACGAATCGAACCTGCTCTGGACTGGGGACTC